>NC_040027.1:2279415-2879415 GCF_000972845.2 Larimichthys crocea | reverse complement strand
TTTAATTCTAAACCATATGTACTTCCACAAAACCTCCCTGGCAGATGTCTGCTGAAGCATATTACCATCTTACATCAGTTCATCTGTTTCCGAATGTCTTTCAGTGCAGTCGAATTTAACTGTTCGACAACAGCTTCTAGAAATTTCAGGCAGCACACTCGTTCTTTCCAGCATTATGAAGCACTATGCCACTGTGTTTGCAAGTTTTAGCTCCTGTTTTAAGGGCTTTTTCACCCAAATTACTGTACATATTTTTTGTTTTTCTGTTGAGGTGTTCTTTATTTGAAGTATCAAGCCCTTAGGATAGTTATGGTTTTATTTGACCAGGTCACACATCCTCATTTGTGGTTTCTGTCACCACACTAATTCAATAGAGATTAATGGAATTTCGTTTGTGGGGCTCACAGCATTAAAAGTGAAATTTGAAAAATGTAGCAGCAGCTTGTGTCCTCGCTGCTCAGGATAATCTGCTCAACATGTTTTCTTTTGTAGAAAGTAGTCCCTATGAAAACAGTCTGTGGATTATCTACAGTAACCCAGATACCATGTATACTGTATATTTTTGCTGCCCATGACCAAGATTAAAATAATTTCCACTGATAGATTTTCATATAGTTTAAAATTAACAAAAAGCAGCAGATGGCTTAAATGGTTTGGCATAGCATGGGTTGCAACATGCCGATGTAAATATGTGATTTGTATTTTAGTTCTGTATGGTCTTGTGCTCTAACACAGACTTTATACTTAAACTGTAGTACATGCAATGATTGACATGCACAATGTGCTCACCTTGAACTCCCAGCTTTGCCACCCTTTACTAGACATGTGGGTGGTCCTGTGTATCAGTCCAGTTAGGCCAAAGGTGATGGCGAGTAGGGTTTCCCACTCACCATACAGCTTCTGTTCTCTGAATGTTGTTCTCAGCATGGACAATGTAGTACTTAATGTTCTGTACTTGCTATAATGTTGAAATACTGTGTTTTACTGATTTGGCTATTTGTGTTTTATTGCTTATTGGATAATAACATCAGGTAAACCATCAAGTGTAAATCTAAGTTTATCAGAGGACAGTTCAGGAGCTTTATACCCCTTCTTAAAATGTCAGAGGTAGCACTCACAGTGCATATGTTAGGCCTCCAATCTTTGGGATATCTGACTTATTTTCCACTTAATATCATACAGCACAAAAAAATCATAGTTATAAAAGCCCTTTATTAGCGTTGCTTGTTTGGTATAGAGTAGAGCGACCTGGAGGGCATGCAAGCTGTTTGTCTTACAAGTACAAACAACCATTGCTGACGTCCAACCAGCCTACCTTGCAGCAGTGCTTGTTGAGGTTGCCAAATACTTTTTTCCTAATAAAAAAAAAAACAGCAAATCAGCATGAATTCTTGGAATGTAACGTGTAGTAAATCAAGCTACAGTGTAGTAATGTTAGATATAGGGAAGTTTGCTATGGAAGAGTGAATTCTCCATGAGGTAGGTGAGTTTATTGGCTTTTCCCTCTTGTTTGGGTATAGAGGTCCAGTCTGTGGGGGTCAAACCCAATAAACACAGGAGGAGTCGTGCCAAGTGGAGATGTATTTACTGAAGCCCCCTCTGTTTTTCCCCACGTTGGAGGCTCACGTCCATTCGTAACCAACAGCCTCCATCCTTCTGCTTTCCAACAGTTCCTAGCCTGCAGCTCTCCTGTATTTGTGGAGCCATCACAGTGAGAGGTAGGCAGCAGACACATTCTTTACAGTCCTGCTGATTGGAGCGAGCACTTTATTTGCTCTGGGACAGACTGGACTTGTCAAACAGACTTATATTTCTGTTTATTTTTGCAGTACTCTGCTCTGGTTGGGTGTCTCTCCATGTGAGTGTGCACTGTGACCAGCAAGGTGTTACAGTACACGATGTTACGTTTGTCACTCCACCTTTATTGATGAAGTTACACAACTTGTCCCGTTTGCAATTTTCTCCTACTTTAACTACATATTACTACGGATTTGACAGTCTTAATTCCAGATGTTTTTTATTTTTTTGTGGTTAGAAAGGGCCTCATTGCTGATAATGGCTGATGTCAGAGGTTAAGAGTGTTATCTCAGAGTAATACTACAAGTCTTATTCAACAGAGCTAGTCCTTAATCTGTAATCATTTCTAAGAACCTTTGTAGTTATTTCTTAATAACACACCGGAAATCTCTAAAGATGTGTAAGAGGCTTTATGATCATCTTAGCTTTACAATTAATTTGACTTGGGTCCTTTGGGCTTCAGTCTCATGGAGACTGGAGGATTGTTCTATCCCTTAATTAAACTTTTCCACAAAAATTAAAAATACCACTTCCGTTCCCTTGGTAGTCTTTTATATGATCAGCCTACAAATTGAGACCCTTGATGTAATTTTGATATTCTCTTTCAATTTTGGTTTTCTATCTCAAAATAATAAAAAGAGTGGGTAATGAACAGGCACTGGAGCATTAATTGAAACTCAATTATGAAGAAGGCTTGATTTCTGTTTAATGAGTCTTTACACAGCCAGTCATTCACACTTTTGTGAGGATACAACAGCCTTTCACAGCTCTCCAGAATGCAATTACCTTTTACGCACACGCACACACACACACACACACACACACACCATATGCTTTTACAAAGCTGAAGCCACCCCATTTAACAATCTGAGGCATAATGCCCTGCACTTTCACTTTGCTTTGTTCTTCACTCTCTTTTCAAATGGTTTGTTTAATCCTGGCCTTGCTGCTATCTCCCACCATTCAGACGGCTGTAAATGTGTCCAAGCAGGACTATAGTGTGGCATTTTCCTCCTTGCAGCCCTGATATCCTGGGAGCCCCAAGTGAAAGCAGTCTGAGAGTGCAATAGGTTTGGCTGAAACAGCTCTATTACAGAGGAAGACTGCCAGATCCTTGTGGTCTATGTGGTGCGAGGGTCTCCAGATCTGCTACTGTTAAATGTGCACGGCTTCACATTGACCTACTTCTCAACATTTATGTAATCCTAAAGCTGATAGGGAGGATTGCAAAAGAGAAAGAGGGGGGTTGTCATGGCTTGGTTAACCACAGGTATGTTCCAACATACACTAAGGATTTGTTTGGATAACGCAAGGACAGGCCATGGAGGGTTTGTTTTCTCTTGGCTGCTACTAAATGAGTTGTTGTCATTTCATACTTTCGTTACAGGCTGTGACAGCACTAACCCTTGCAGTTACTTCGCTTTAGGAATGTAGCTTTGACCACCATAACGTCATCACTTTAGGCCTTTTTTCCATGTATGCACCTACCTGTGTGACTCATGTATGAGTGCTTTATGTTCCCTTTGTGTTCCTGTGAGAAAGACTGAAAAAATAATCATTAAATACTGATTTCCGATAACAGACCGTCACACTATATTTTCTGTGTGCATCTTTGTGTTTTGTGTGTGTGTGTGTGTGTGTGTGTGTGTGTGTGTGTGTGTGTGTGTGCATGTATGCACAGTGGAGTGTATGAATGTAACAATAGCCCTGTCAGACCCCCATTACAGCTTCTGTAGATTTTCTCCCTCATGGCTGCCATTTATTCAAGCCTTCAGGCGCTCTTTCTGTAGAAGCATTCGGTGAAACTGCTGCCCGTGACAAACTTTTGACACATCTATAATTGAGCTATTTAATCTCACTCATTCCTCTCAGCAAACAAAGGGAATCATCTCTCAATTTCCTCTGCAATGTCACAGCTTTAATACCTGAAAGGCTCAGATAGCCTTATCCACCTAGTTGCTGAATAGCTGATGAGATTTGTGCATTTTTTTTAAATTCCACCTGGTCGATTACCCTGAAATGCAGTCATTATTGTTGTATATCTGTATTCCACTGGTCTTTGAAGTTCCTTCAGCATTAGGCCTCCACTATCTGTAACGATCATTATCTGTGTCCCGGATGTTCAGCTCAAGCTTAGCTGTGACGCACAAGACTCACTTGTGCCCACATGTCAATACAAACAAGTTACCTTTTTTCTTTGAATCAGTGCATTGAAACATTTGACCAGTTGTTTATTGTGTTTTTGAGTCCTTGCAGATTCTAAAAGAAGCGTTGAAGGGCTGAGATGCATCAGCATCTCTTTGAGCTCTGTTTACCATGTCAAATCTTTTCATCTCTTGCTCTGACTGTCACTTTGATTTTAATAATTTCATGATTGCTTTATACCTCTGTTATGTTCACCATATCAACATAATGTTAATAGGTAATAATGTATCAGTGTAATTTTTGCAGCTTGTTCTCCTTCACCCAAATGACAAATAAACCCATGTTTTATATGTATTGCCATATATTGTTTTATTTTAGACTAGTCAAATTCATTCAAGGTTAGAAATAGGGGATTTTGTCACAATGATTCATGACAAAATCAGTCAATCCTCTTCTGTCTGGAACAGAGTGCCACTAATTTTATGTACTTTACAAATTCACAAGTTGCGTCTGATAACTATCATTTAAAGAGGTTGACCTCCTTGCGTGTGAGGCGTAGAAGAATGCTGTATCCCCATTATGTCGGAGCGTGGGACTCTGTTGCCTGGTGTAGGGAGGCTAAGATGACCTTCAGGAATGCTATTGTTGTGTACTCTATTCCCTTTCCAAATGCACTGTGCTCTATCAGACTGATGGTCCTTTTTAGCAGAATGCGATATCCACGGGTACCAGGGGCGAGAGAAGGGATAAGGGGTCCATAAAAAGCCCCAAATAAAAGGCTGTTCTCTCTGCTCCGTCTCCCCTGTCCTGTGCTGGAACGGCAGGAATGTGGCAGGCAGACCGAGTGGATCTCAGAGCCTTCAGCCCCTAATGAATTTTAAAAGGCCTTTTTCATTCAAAGCAGGGTGCTGGCTAACAGCATGTCGCCTGGCCAAGCACTCGGGAGGGCGAAGAGGAGAGAGGAGAGGAGAGAAGAGAGCATAAGAGGGTGGGAGGGAGAGGAGATGCTGGCAAAGTGAGTTGGCACCTAGGCCGGGTGGGGTATTGGATGTCCCTCACAGTGAGAGATAATAGGCCACTCTGCATGAGAAGCCACTGTAGGAGCATTCTTGACCCTGCCACGAGGGTCTAAAGAGAATAGAGGGAATGTGAGAGACAAAGAAAGAAAGAAGGACAAGAAGTACAAGGAGAACAGAGAAAGGGCCAGACAGCTACTAAAGATAGAGTAATTCATCAAAGAAAGGGCTCCGGTTTGGTTTGCTTATTCAGTTTCTTACCTGGAGTTAGATGAAATATCAATGCCACCCTTATGTTTCTATTGCAAACATCAATCTGCAACCAGCAGTGATTAGCTTAGCTTAGCACAAAATCTTAAAAAGGGGAACCCTTTAGGTATTAGTTTTTACTAATTTTTGGCAAGACTGTGAATCGTAAGTATTGACCCAACAATTTTACTGCTGATGATAACCGATACCTTAAGCTTAACAGTATATATAATATGCACTATAACTACCACAAACCAGTAAAATTAATTGGTGGACCTGAAAGCCAGTGGATGCATTTACTTCTCTGTGAATGCAATGTGAGTCACATGAGGAAACTGCAGAACATTAACTTAAAGTGTAATCTGCTCTAATTATCAATGTATCTCTGGGGTGCAGTTACTGTTTGATGTAGTGTTACATTAAGCAAGATATGTGATCTAAGCGACTTTGTCTGCCATATTCACTGATTCCAAACATGCTAGCTTCTATAATCCCGAAATACCATTTCATTCACCTGAGACTTGCCTATGCTGCACATAGATTTTTGACAATGGTGTTATCCATCCAGTCAGCTGTAGTCTTGTGAAAATAACAGCTTGAGATATCAAGGTTACATCAGAACAAAAACCTCATCAAACATTGAAGTGGTCGTGAAAGCAGGAAAACTGCCAACAAAGCATAAGTATTTAGGTTATCTGCTTCACTGATTGCCTGTTTCTGCAACAACATGCCGATGCTAGCGTCAAAGCGTGCCATAAACATCATGAAGAATGCAGGTGTGAAGGTGTCAGGAGGGTTTTCTTGGCTTACGGTGACAGCTGAGAATTATTCTAACACAGAATTGCTTTCCTCGAGATCTGTAGCCTATTGAAATGTTGTAGCTGAATAGATTTGTGTAAAAGAAAAACATCTCAAACCCATGAGGCATCATTTAGGATAAGATTCTGCAATATGTAGTGTTTCTTTTTAACCACGGCAAGACCCGAGTCACGCTTCAAATCCCTAATGGACTTTGAACGCATACCTTGGAATTCAGAATGTTGAAGATAAACCAGTCCCCTCTAGATCTAACCTTTTTTTTTGCTGATTTCTCTCATAAAATTAATGAATTTGACTCAAAGCCTTTAGTCAAGCACATCCAAAACTTACTTGTCAAATTTCTGATGTTGGCACAGGGCCAATGCTAACCTAGGCTGCTGCTAAGTGAAGCTGATTTTTAGTAACTGCTGCAAAACTTAGCCAAATCTGAAATTTATAGATAGAGTGAGCTTATACTTGGTAGTATGGTGCAAGGACACAGCTGAGTTTGTGGCATTTGGGAGGGTAAGGCAAGGGGTAATTTAGTAGGTTGCAGTGTGCAACGTCACTACTAGATGCCACAAAATCCTGCACACTGGCGGCTGTGGCTCACAGGCAGAGCGGGTCGTCCACTAATCAGATGATCGGCGGTTCGATCCCCGGCTCTGCATGTCGAAGTGTCCTTGGGCCAGACACTGAACCCCAAATTGCTCCCGAAGGCTGTGCCATCGGTATGTGTATGAATGGTTAGATCCACAAACTGATGAGCAGTTGGCACCTTGCATGGTAGCCAATGCCATCAGTGTGTGAATGGGGTGAATGAGATATGTAGTGTAGAGCGCTTGAGTGGTCGGAAGACTAGAAAGGCGCTATATTAGTACAGTCTATTTACCTTTTAAAAGACCAATACATCGTGCTGATGTAAAATGAAAGTTTTACGTCATCGGAAACTTGGAGGAAACTTGATGATACTGTCACTTGGCTCCACAAATTGATTTGACTGAACATTGTAGTTGTGTCATCATTCTAGTTTTTCTTGCCGATTTTGGGCAATAACTTAGTTTTTTATTTTACTCATAAGTGATGAATTACACAAGTCATATTTTATCTTTGTGTAGTCGAGTGTATGTCTTACCATTCACAAACTGTATACACAAGACCATTACATCACACAATGCACACTCAATCTTCTTAATGTGCACCAACTTTTTGGTTGGAGGAACCCCCCTAAAATGTGGTGACATGGTACTGTAGAGTTTTTGTCAGTTTGTTCTAGTTTTTTTCAAACACAAGCATGTCTGTCCACTTCTCATTATCCATAAATCACTCATCCAAACTCATGGGTGACCTAATTGGTGTTCTTTACCATACGCACCCAGCAGAGAGAGCAGATATCATACTGTTGTCTATGTATAGGGGCCATATAGGGGGCTAAACACCCTTTGGGTCACATCACCTCCTCTGATGTCAGAGGAAATGCCAGAGAGATGAAGTAAAGAGCTGCTTCCTACAGTCCTCCAGATTCCTAGGAAGACGACCACTGTGATAGTGGAGGTTCCAGATAGAAGAAGAAAGAAAAAAGCAGTGACTGATAATGATGGTGGAAACAGAGCACAGCGTGTGTATAATGTGTGTGGCCTTGTTGTGAAAGTGTTTTTTAATTATATACTCAATATGATCTGGGTACTAAATATTAGGTGCCTGCTTGCTTTGTTGTGGAAATCAGGCTTTGCTGATGGGCACAGACAAGCAGGCAAGGTCTTTGTAAACACATGAAATATTTGAACTGACTGAGGTTTTTCTCACTAATGATGAACCAGTGTTGTGCATAAGGAATGGCTTTGCTGGGATGAGATGAGACACTACAGCAATAGGACACCAAGTCAACATAGCCAACATCAAAAGCATAAATTCTCTCGAAACCATCTGGATTGTTTACTTCCTCAGAATGTGACTCAACCCTTGAACACATCTACAAACCTAACTAAATGAAAAACAGAGTGCCTTGGCGATGCATTTGCTTTGCATGAACAAGAAACGAGAGGGATTAACTGTCACCTATACTCAATATGCCATACGCTGTTGCTGTGAAAGCTTTTATGAAACCACCAATAAATTTGTGAACCCAGTTACTTGGACAGACGCTGTGTTCTGCCTGATTAACTGAAGCAGAAAGATGAGCAGAATGCCTGCAGAGAAGATGAAACGTGGTCGAGGAAAGTTTGATTATTTTGTGGGATTCCACTGTCCCACACTTTTGGAACATGAAGAGATGGGGGGAAAACATCGGGTCACAAGGCCATTTGAAGAATGAGGCATCCAGGCACACAGCTGTAAGCAGTAATACATAGCAGCATGTTGTTATAACACTACACACTTTTTGCCAGTTAATTAGGTACACCTAGCTAAAACTTAGCAGTCTAATACAACAGTTCTAACCTTCATACAGATTATGATTTTACGTTTTCATTCAAACTGTTTTAAAGGTGTCGATTTAACTTCATGATCATTTTGAAGAATGCAGTTTGTGGTGCTTTTGAAGTGTATTGCAGTTTACTGAGAGGTGTTATTTAGCCTACCCTCATTGTTATGAATCGGGTGGACAAAATTAAGGCGGTGATACCCTGTGTTTACTGACAGCAGTTTTCTGAAGTGTTCCACAGCCCATGTAGTGATGTGTTTTATACAATCAGGTTGGTATTGCCCCTCAGGGGTCAAAGGTCATGGCCTTTCAATGTTTCAAACTTGCCCAGAGATTTTTGCAGAGATTTGTACAGTTTCTCTGAATCTTTTAATGTGGATTGTAGATGATGAAATCTATAAAATCTATAAAAAAAATTATGCGTTGATAAATGTTGTTCTTATACTGTTGGACTATTATGTTTAAATGGAAACTTTAGTTGTGAACAGCAGAGCCTTTTCGGGAATGCCCCTTTCATCAATCAATCATGATATTACCAGTTGTTACCAATGAACCTGTTTCCAGACCGGTGTTTTTTTTAGCATTACACAGCTTTCCCAGTGTTTCGTTGCTTGTCCCAACATTTCTGAAACATGTTGCAGGAACCAAATTAAGGATGATGTTTTCAAAAAAACAAGTTTATCAGTTTGAACACTAAATAATCTGGTCGTTGCACTGTATTCAATTGAGTATAGGTTGACTTTATTGGAATCGTGGTTGTAATTAACTGGCTGCTGAGTTTATAATACCACTGTGTATAGTCCTTCATTGTGTTATCTTAAATACATGGCACTCTACCTGGATGACCTCATAGTTCTGCCCTCCACAAATGAGGAGAAGCAGAGGCATTGTTTTGGCCAAAAAGCACAGTGAGCAGACTGAGGTCATAGTGAGATAGGGCCTGTGGAAACACTGATGCTCTTGCTAACATGACTGGCCTTGGAAACTACTCCCGCAGGAACCCCAAAAACAGGACAGTAAAATCACACTGGGCGGTCAGACAGGAGAGTAGACCAGCCAATGTTCAGCCAAAAAAAGACCTGCTCTTTCCTCAGGTTTCCAGTTCAGCAGAGAGGACGTGAAGGTGAAATCTAGATTTCCATCCAGGGAATGTGTTTCATAGCATACTCTGTCATTCGAGTGGCAACCATCCTTTTACTTCCTTCCTATAAATATATAAAGGCAGATGACCCAGAACATGAGGACAGGAAGAGGCTTTTTTAGAGTTTGTGTTGGTTCTTCAGCGTACCTATTTTATGCAGCCACTGTCTTGTAAAAGTTTTAACATACTTCCTCTAAAATGACATCATTTCATGGCTCATTAGGATGATGTCATCGCAACCTGTTGGAGAGTAAAGGTTTTGTTTCATTGCTCTCAATCTTAGGAATCTGGGTGCTTTGTATTACCGTGCCTTACAGAAATCCAGTGAAAATCCTCAAACTGATTTTCATCATCTTGTTTACAGATGTCTGATTAGAACTGGACCATTTCGTAATATTCCTGAAGATAGGAAATGCTGATGGTGTGGCGCATTTGCTGGTGTGGCTTACTGTACGTCATAGAGTTCAGTTTTGTTTAATAAATGTAATCTAATTTAAGTGTATTTCCTTTAAGTTTGTGTCCTTGTGTTTGTTCCAGGCAGAGGTCATGAAAGGAGCGCTGAAGGATCTGAATCTGAACATTGTGGAAATGACTGATGAGAACGCCACACTGGATGGAGGAGATGTGCTTTTTACAGGTAAACTACTTCCCCTCAATCACTGTAGTTTGTTGAACACCTAAAACTTCTACATTATTATATGAATCAAGCAGTGATGCACATATGAAACTCATCTGTGTCAGTTTGTACTGGGTGCAAATGTAAACTTTAGTCCTGTGGAATTGATGTGATATTTTACAGCAAAAGAGAACCTTCATTTAGCATTCAACAAGAATGCTGCCCATGACAAACTTTAATATTCATAACACCCCTCAATATGAACCACCACACTGGAGATTGAGGTGTTGTTTGGACTTAACTGCGAACTGTAATGTTTGTCCTGTAAGTGGAACTAAGGGCGTTTTCTCAAAGACCAGTTCAGAATATGATTCTAAATGAACATTGCTTCCCACACGATAAATAGGAAAAAATACATTACTTTACTAGCTTCTGTGCTTTTAGTTAATGTCCAGGATTGCATGTTTTTACGTCATCCAGCACACAGATAAATAAACTTTTGGCTCTACAATAAATATCATGAAGAGCTTAACAAACATTTATAGGTGGAGTCCATGTTTTTCTATCTTGCTTCAATGTTTGAAGTCATAAAGAAACACAGAAATTCCCAACCATTGCAAAAAATATTGCACGTATTGTGTTTCTGATTGGCTTGCAAAACATGATGTATTATTTCTTACATGATACACATCATATAAGAACTGTGTATGTACTTGTTCACGAAGTACAAAAAGGAGGATGTAGCAGACATGAGCCTCTGCAATCTAACTTCATAGATTTTTGTGAGAAGAAGAGAAGTGTCTAAGTATACTTCTGTGTTTCAGGATCTTCCGCAGAAACATTCCTCTGTGTGACCTTGTTGATCCAGTGCCTCGACGTGCTAAACAGAATTTCCCTTGAAAATAATCTGTGGCAAAAATGTTCTACCCTACAGCATAGTTAAAGAGTGACTCTCACCATGCGTGTCTTATTCCTCTGAAATTAGGTAAAGAATTGATGAGGACAGAGAGTCAGGAGCATGGTGGTCTATATTAGATCTTCTGTACATTCTATTGCACTCGCGTGGTGAATTAAAATGTGGGTCAGTGTCTATACACTGCGCAGGCCACTAGGAAAAAGCATAGTACACTTAATTAGGTTTCTAGACACTGGCTTTGTGCTCTCGTTCCTTCCAGCTGAAATCGGTTTCACATGGCAGGGCTAGAAACATTTCCTGTTGGCAGGGCCCTGGCTAACGGCTCATTTTGTAAAGGCTCAGCAGCTACATTAGGAGCCCATCCCTGAGCTCAGTGTGCTGCTGCAGCCTTGCCAGGCATTCAGAGCTCTGTCTGTTTGTACCCCACCATACTGACCACAGTTGGCCTTTTCTCACAGGCATGCATAAAGTACACACTGCGGTGAGTGCAGTGTTCAGCTGCTGTAGCTCCACAGGCTTACTGTGTAGCTGGTGTTCAAGGTTTTTTAGATTTTGTCATTGTAGGCCATTGCAGATTTTAGAAGTTTATAGATGTCATACATATGTTTGTTCTGCAGATATTATACATTATACTGATATTCCTTGCCTTGTCTGCCATCCCACTTCCTCATAGATAATTTTTAATACTTTTGTACAGTCTCTTTACCCTGTGTATCTTTTTTTACATAGGTTTAGGTATGTATAGTTATAGTACATATTTATTTGTGTATGTCTCTGTTGAGGTGAGTTGCTGCATACAAGTGCCCTGACATGAATGACTAATTTTGTTATTGTACTGCATAATTAATAATAATAATTAATTCACTGACATCTGATTCATTGTTTAGGTCGAGAGTTCTTTGTGGGCCTTTCCAAACGGACCAATCAGAGAGGAGCAGAGATCCTAGCAGATGCCTTTAAGGTGAGTTTTTAAATGTGGCGGTGGAAAAAGAGGCCATAAATGTGAAGTAACTTTTACTTATATCATTTTTGAGACCTATTACATAATATATATACACAAGTCCTAAAGTATTTGAATTTAAATGTACTTAAAGGTCCAGTGTTTACTATTTAGAAGGATGTATGATGCAGAAATGGAATATATGGTCATAAGTATGTTCTCATTAGTCTATAATCACTGTTTTCATTACTTTAGAGTGAGCCCTTTATCTACAGACAGAGCGGTTTCTCTTACAGGGAATCCATCATATTGCACCGCCATGTCTGTGCAGTTATTTGCAAGTTTTGCAGCTAATGTAGTTTCTCCTCCTAGCTTGGAAGGGAAGCAGTTCATCAGCTAGTCGCTAACTTACTGCCACCCTGCTAGACAGGCAGCGTACAGTATATCTTTAGAGCTTTTCTTGCTAAGGACATTTGTTTGTTGCAGCTTAAAACAACATTGCGAATGATGTGAGATGGAGTTACACCGTAAAACCAAATCAGTAAGTTGAATAATACTATAAAGCTTTGTTGATCTGAGAGGAGCTACAAAAGTTCTAATTCTCTGGTGGCATCGCTACAGGCTAATTTTTCCCACTATACATCTGGCCCACTACTTATGTTAACATACTGATTAGAGACAATAAGGGCAGTCCCAAAGATGGTAGGTAAAAAAAAGATTTGTATTGAAAGTGTGTGTTATTCTAGACACATTACTGTATGAGAATGGAGAAACATACACATAGCGACGCCACTCTTTTCTTAAGTCTCTTAAATGGTCCCTAAACACAAGCCTGCTACAGGAAACAAAAAGATAAATATGTTATCAATCATAAAAGCTTTAGCCAAGGAAGCTAAGAGCATTATTACTCTATTTGCCTTATTTTTTAAGTCTGTTTTACCCCTCCTTTCTCTCTGATTCCATTTGTTCCTTCATCTATCACTCCACCCCCTCTTTTCTGGTCATTATATCTATCCCTCACACATCCATCCATCCATCCATCCATCCATCCATCCATCCATCCATCCATCCATCCACTTCTGCTTCCATTTCTTCCTTTCCTGTATTCAATTTGCTGTGCTGACTGTTGATGTCCACCTGCGTCAAGGCCACACTGTTTGTGGGGATTATATTGTGCAGGACATATAAACATGAACTGCTGCTGGGAGATGTCGGAACCCTTTGGCCCATCCTATTGGCTGTAGATGTAGTAAAATTGATGACGAAAGCTAAGTGGTTAGCAAAAACACTGCACCAAGACTGTGGAGCTGAGTAGAACGTTCAAAACATTGTTAACAGAACATTTTGTAGAGACATACAAGAAATAGGTTGGGACGTTAAAGTATCTATTGTAGACCTTTTTAATTCATTCATTTTCCATAACTAGTTATCCTTTGCCAGGTCACTAATCCCAGCTGACATTGGTGAGAGGTGGAGTACACTCAGGTCATCAGTTCATCACAGGTCTGACACATGGAAACAAACAACCATTCACACCTATCACACCTATGGGCAGCACCACTGAAGTGGAGCTCTTAGAATATTGATTGATGGATGCAGCTGTAGAGAGTCCCAGTGGCAATTTGTTGCTAGTGCCTGGGTCCAGGCCTCAGCTGGCTTTGAGGCATTTTTAATCAGCTATTGATGGAGACCTTTGCCACCTCTGTAGAGAGTGATTAAACAAGAAGATGAAGACACTGATTTAAAAGGTGATCTGGGAGGACAAACACATCTGTAATGAGTTGTTTTATGAACACCTACATCCTGTACTTTTATGCATTAATTACATTAACCAGTCTGTAAATCACTACCATGTTTGCAGATTGTGGATGTTGACCATGCATGTATGACTAGCTAATGAGTCATATTTCCGATAAAAACCACCAGGCCTAGTTAAAGTTTCAAAGAAAGTAGTATTTCAAAATTTCCTGTTAAAGTGTATTCATTTGTGCCAAAGGTTTCTTTTGTTGTCTAAAAGCTATTAAAAAGACATAAGTGACCCTAAATGTCATACTGGGTTCCTTCATTACGATGAATGTGGACAGTATATAAAGTATACATTTGAGAATTTATGTTGAGTGGAAACAAATGAGCTTGGGGATGAGTGCCACAATGAGGCGGTGAAGCCGTTCTGTATTGAGAGACAAATGCAGTTTTGATCTTTTTTATGTTGATGTTGAAATGTCCCAAACTTGTTGCCAATAAGAGAAATATTAATTGCTATCCTTAAAGTAAGGCAAGAGTAAGCGTATAAGACCAATCCTATGTCTCCTTTCAACCCCTGTTAAATGTCAGTGGTTTTGAGTGTTTTCACAATATTTTCCATTCTGACTAACTTCCGTTCTTTCCAGTGTGATCTTGATAGCCGCAACTGCCTCAGCAGCCACCACCCGAGTATGACACACTCACACATCTAAAGGAAAGATTCCCCAAAAATATCCCAAACATCTCTGACACAACAGATTTAGGTAGACTGGGACGATTTAGGCACGTAGCCTAGAAACAGAGTTACTGGGTGTGTCACAAACACAGACTGATTCTATCTTGCTGACTGTTATTGTAATGTGAAGGAGTTTAATACCACAGACTTACTGTATGTGTATTACTTTTGGATTTGCTTTAAGAGACCATATCAAAAAAGAAAAGCCAGCTGACTCACAAGTTCAGAGGTGGGTCATGGCATGAAGAGTTCAACACATTACGGTAAACTGAATGGCCTTGTTGCTTGCTTCCACCTTCCCATCTGTATCTGATTTGAATTCCTCATTATGGATTCCTCTGTGTTTTCTGTTATCTTTGATAAGACAGGACTTAATGATGCGTCTCTGGCAAATGACACTAGGAAAATTTGTTTGAGCGTCCATTATTGTTTTTTCCGTTTTTTATCAGATTGATTCCTCCTATCGCTGTTGTTTTTTCCTTTCATTATCAAATTAAGCATCATTTGTTGCCAGGTTTGTTTAGCATTCAACAACTGCATACAGATGTCAAAGCTCTTTTCTTTATGGTCCTTGCAGAGGTCAGAGCAGATGGTACTGTCGATTGACTGAGTTTGGTCGGGAAGAAGTAATATGGAGGCCAAATCACTTTTTTTCTTCTACAGCTAAGAGGTGTTGGATCCTAACTTGTACCGATAAAACACAAACATTGACACTGCTAAGGACATTCAGTCAGTCATCATGGCAGTGTATGAGCCTTTACTGCAGATGAAAAGCAACTCCATCTCTCCTTTAATTTCCTTATGGATTTATCTCGATAAGGAGAAAAGTATGACTCACATTTCTAATTTTACACTACAACAAAACTTCCTGTTCATGGATGGATAAGGAATGAAGAAAGTTCAGATTACATAATTCCCAGATGTCCTTTTGAATCTTCTAAACAAGTGCCAAGGAAAGAGTAATTTAGGTTTTTCACATGATGAACTGCCAAGTGCTATTCTGTTTTTCAGTCACTGGTTCAGTGAATCATAGCGCTTTAATTGTGCTAATGATGCAGTCCAAATATTGACCTGAAAAGTGTTAACATATACTTGAATGGAAAATGTCACGATAGGGTGTAACGATGGAAAATGTACACAATAGTTCATAGGGTTTTATGTAGCTAAGAGCTATAAAAACCCATTCAAAACATATTATGTGATTAAGAAAACATATGGATGTCAGTTGGAGGTTATTTTCTTAGGCACAAACCAAAATTTATACGGTTATATAAATGTATTCACATAGATTCAGGAAGGAAAGGCCTTGGAAAATAAGCTTAAAGTCTTATATCCTATCATAATTCAAATTGCAGCTTGGTATCACTTCAAGGTTTACAAATGTCTATAGGATTCAACTCTGGCTTTTGCAATTCTCAAAAGACTTACAGTATGTCTAACTGTCACACACTGTAGTCCATGTCCATGTATCAAATTCTCAATCAATCAAGTTGAGAGTGGGAAGTTCTTCCAGTCCAGTAAATCAAAATCAAAATCAAAACAAGGTCTGTGGTGAAGTGCTGTTGTTCCAGCAGGGTACACTACTCTATAACTCTTCAAATATGGACCCCATGCTTTAATTCTTTGAAGGGTTTCAACTGGCATTTTAATAAATAAATAGAGCACTATAGGCCCCTATACGATATTGTAGAAATGATCCTGTGCGGCACTAATATGAGTCATACATCAAGATGCAATTGCTGGCTGAATACTGCTTTTATCCTCAGACTGAAAAGAGATTTAAAGGCCCTGAAAACTAATATTTTCTTAATCAGTCTTTTACCATGAGTGATGGGGTCCTACGTGAATGTATAATATTCTGCAATAGTTTGAACAGCTTTAGTCATTTTGCATGAGTGATGTCTACATTTGTGTTTTGCTTTTTGCTTTTCTCAACGATTTGAAGTAGGTGGACTCAGTGGAAAAACGTCATGTGTACAACCCATGCACCAATCACAGTTTAACAACATTCAAAACAATGTGATGATAGTTGTAGTGTTGTTTGCTCATGTTGCCAGGCTACTGTCAGTGACCAAACCACACCCATACTGTACAGTCCTGATCAAGCAGATTATAAGAAACTAACAGTCGAAACTCAAGAATTTTTAGAGAGTTACAGATATTCCGATTTGACTAGATATGAAAAGATTCCTGAATGTTCAGGTCTTAAAACACTTTTATCAGTGGAGGTTCTAAGTCAACTTGTCCAGGGTATACCCTGCCTCTTGCCCAGTGCCTGCGGGGATAGGCTCCAGTCCCCCACAAACCTGAAAAGGATAAGTGTTTACAGAAAATGGATGGATGCCGTTTTATGACCTGTTGTTTTGTAACACCTCAACATTTTGTATGCAACATCCAGCAGCCAGAGAGAGCTCCTCCAATCAGGCTCCTGTAAGTTGCTCTATAATATCCCTGGGCTCAGTAACATCATCTCCCAGACACTCCTGCTGTTTCCACCCTTCCTCCCACTTCATTTTAAAGGCCACTTTGGGCCCAGTTTAATGACATTACATAAACCACTACAATGCTCTTTGAATTTTTTATATAAAAAAAAAATATATCATTTAATTTACACTGACTGGAGCTGTAACACTTTGTTGTTGTTGTTCGAGTGTTGTCACTGACAAAGGAAGACTTCAACTGAGATATCATGTAAATGTTATCCTACATTTATGAGGGTTATCTTATTAGGATTAAACTAAATATCAAATAATTCCTAAAGTTTCTGTTTATTACCTGGATCTGTGCAATATTCAGTTTTTGCTTCACCTAACTGGATTGTGTTTTGCAGGACTACGCTGTGTCAACAGTGCCTGTGCTGGAAGGACTGCACCTAAAAAGTTTTTGCAGCATGGGAGGACCAGGCCTCATTGTCATCGGCTCCAGTGAACCAGCACAGAAAGCCCTCAAAGTATGGAGTTTGTGTATATTTGTGTTGTATGTGCAGTAAACCCCTTGCTTTGCTTCTCCCAGCTATAGTCATGGAAACCACTGAATCAATCTAGTGGCAATGTTTCTACAACTATGACGCACATTGACGCAGCTGATTCTCTTTTTTTTAATTCTTTGGTTGACTTTTGGCTCATTGCTGTTTGAACGAACAGCCCTGTCCTTTTTTTCCTGTTCTGCAAAGTATTCAGCAAGAATAACACTACAAGACACGACATCACACATGTTGATTCAGAGCAGACTGCCTTACTTACAGCTTCATTGCTGCTTCCCACTGCAAGCGCATTGAACTCTCTTGTCATCTTAATCCCTCTTTATTAATTCATATTCTTGGCTAATCTGAGGGGATTGCCCTTGGCACTCACACTCCAGCTTCATTTACTAAGGTTTTGTCCCTCCATTAAACAGCTTGGGCTCATTACAGTGTGAAACGCTTCTGAATCGATCGAGCTTTGTCACAGCAATAGCCCTCAAAATATAAACTCAGGGGATGCTGAAGGACTTGACATGAGGAAGAGGCCGTTTGCACCCTGGCAGAGACAGATTGGTCGTTTTCACAGAGAGAATAATAAATCTCAGTCCATCCCTCTGATGGAATTATCCCTAAAATTCACAAACATCAACACGTGAGACTGCATGTGGACTTGTGCTCGGGCCACATGACTGAAATAATAATAAGTAATGCTGTTTTTGCACAGCAAAGACATGCATAGATGCATGTGTTGTTTGAAGCATACAGACAGACTTGGCTTTGACAGTTCACCTTGCTGCCAGGGCTTTTCACGTGCCCACTAGTGTGATACCCCCCCCTGCTGGCCCAGCCCTACACAAGGTTACTGTAAGTCAAGTAAAAATCAGTGTATCTCAGGGGCAATTAAAACCAGGCCATCTGACAGCACACCCTCATGAGGCATAGTACTTGAGAACAGCACAAGGTCACACTTGTTGATTTTGAAAGCATGTTTGCATTTCTTAAGCGTACACAAGAATTTGAGAATCAATGCATAAACACACGTGCTAATTGATTTTATATTCCAGCATTGACTCATTAAGATTCCTGCCTGTTTGATCACCCCGGTAATTAGCTACTGCGGCGAGGAGTGGCCGTTAGCGGGACTTAATGACAGACTGCTCGCTTTCTAATTATGACTTACGTCACCCTCTCTTGCAACAATTAGCTCCTGTTTTAAAGGTCTTTTAATGACCCTGGATTTGTAATTAGGTAATGTTCTCTTTGTGGGGGGGTGGGGTGGGCGGGTGTCTCATGAATGCTGTTTTAATGAATTCAAACTGCTTGTTTTGGATGTAGATGCAGCTCTTAAGGCAATGAGGCTCCTTGTCAGTATACTCTTGGACAAAGACGCTTTGTACAAATTAAAGTTGGAGCCTGACTAATTCACTTCATCGTTAGAGAGCTAAATTTTGCTGATATAGAATATTTACTGACTGAAGAAAGGAGGACCTGACTCTATCTTTACCTTGGATTTCTTTAACACTAAGTCTCAGTGCTCAGAAGCCAGGTGTAGTCTCCTGTCTGTATTTATCTCTCCCAGTATACATGTTGACCGGATGGATTTCGTCATCCATCTGCTGCTGTCATTGCCAAGCTTCGCTCATGAAGTCATCATCCCAAAATACCGCCTCTGTCAGAGGCTGCAGAGCCCACTCCCTGTTCGCTGTCACACTACTCCCTCCCTATAGTAGACTTGTGGGCATCGCTTTAAGCTTGCCAGGCATTCATGAAGTCATTACTCTCTACTGGTCAGTGTTTGATCTTCACCTCAAGGATGTTTTTACACACTTGGGTTTTATAGATAATGTGGTGACAACACATGGAAGGTTATATTTAGGATGAGTTGTGTGTGATGACCAAATCCTGATCACAAATATGCTTGTGTGTACAAGCCAGTTTTTATGGGTTATGAGTATGTTTAGTATCAGGAGCCTAAACAGTGATGTCAAACCATTCATTCACTTAGTCCCTCAGCTGCAGTGTCAGAGACCAGCAGCTGATATCACCACTTCAGGTCTATGAGCTATCAGCTTGTTTCTTCCTGAGACAATAAAACAAGATCCTGCTGAAGGATCTCAGGCAGGCCAGCTTAGTAACCACTCAAAACTCACTTTTTTATGTCCTTTTCTTAACTGATGGTATTTGTTGTAATTATTTAAATTATCTGATCTTGTTTTATATATCTTATATCAGAATGTTAGCTGCTAATCACCAAAGACACAGTACAGCTGAGGCTGATGGGAATCATTTATTTTGCAGGTGTTTGGTGCTTAAACCAGAGGAAATTTTGAGATTCAGCCTGATGGGGACATAAATCTACATATGTATACAACTCCATGGGTATCTGTATATAACACACACAACAATAGTTCTTAAGATACTTCAGTCTAGCCTAATTGGGGGACTGACTGACCGGCAGACATCCCTGGGGTCATGGGCCCTGGGTTTTTCAGTTATGTATTATGTCAGGAAGAGGGCCATATATGGCATTTGAGCTCTAGGTTTTGTTGCCAATGATGTCATGGGGTCACTTAGTCAGCTGCAGAGTCAGGCAATCAGACAACAGCAGCAGCAGATGATATCATATCATATCATAGATTACAGTGTAGGGTCTATGAATTGTTGCCTTGTTTATGCATAAAAACACATAACAGTTGCGGATTGTTTCAGGGCACTTTTCTAAGACTTTTCTCTTTTCTCAGTATTATCTAAGATGTTCTGCATCCTCCCCTTCACTTCCCTTCCCTCCCTCCTAGTCATCTTCCATCGGATACCTTAGGGTGCAGCAATAAACACTCCCTATAGACCAATAATAGTTTCAGAGTGAAACGTGTGTCAAGGAGTCATAACAAACATTTATTGTACATCAACAGGAAGCAATTTCAGTTTCATTTCCCCTCTGGAGTTGGAAACAGCCTCAAGTAGGATTTGTCTTCTACATGCTGCTGTTGTTCATCAGTGAAAAGAAGTATTGTAAAAAAATTTAAAGGCTTCCTGGGAAGGATTACTACAAATGAGCATTATAAATATTCATACCAGGAGCCAAGATACAGATTATGCTGATGACCATGGTATATGGTACAGTTCCATTAAATTGTGTGTTTTTGTTAACTGGTCAAGATTGTCATCACCAAGGGAGGATTTTATTACCTTCCAGTAAATATTTTGTTTTAGCAGCTCTGACCGAGCACATTCTGCTGCCCAGTTACCACTCTGTGTATTAACTGGACCTCAGCCATTGTCTCGAAGTAAGCTGCTGCTGATTTTCTGAATACCTTGAGGGCCAGGATGACTATTGTGTTCTCCATTTTTTCTCCTGCTCTTAAACATTTAAAGATAACTCACAAATCTGAGGCATACTAATGATGTCAGGAAGATGAACTGATATTAGCAAAGGCTTCTCAAAGTCTAATGAGTGCTTAAAAACATACAGTAATGAAGATAACCTTTCATTGATTATTTTTTCATTACATCTTCAGTATTAAAAATACATGAGCTAGTAATATGGCCTTATATTGACCGGTTGCACCCAGTGACGATGAACAGAGAACCAACTGTTCCATTAGTCAGGTGAACTTTTGTAGGATTTAATTACATTTCATGGATCAGAACTTTACACGAAGCACGATGAAATTCTGCTGCAGGGCATTTTCCTCAACACCCTGAATGTTTTTTCTTTTCCGTTTGTATTGAGAAAGTGAGATGTTTTAGAGACAGAGAATGTGGTAGGTACAACTATGATCTTTGGTGAAATCAACGTTTATTCTTCCTTCTACCACTCTTAATCCCCCTGTGTGTGAGAAACCGTGCTGGCGGTCACGCACATGGACAGTGTTTTCATTCAGGGCTGCTCCAATCACCTGACACACCCCACAAGTGACCTGGGAATGTGTCTGGTCTGGTTACACATTACAGTCACATACACACACACACACACACACACACACACACAGACAGTGCTTGAATTCCACCCTGCAGTGTCAGCTTCTATAAAGTTAATCTGATTTATGTTGTCAGTCATTTGCAGAGCCTGTTAATTTATTGTTTAGAAATCTAAAATGATTGCATGTAAATTAGATGTTGACATATATTAGTCAGGCTCTATCACTTTGCTTTACTGGCACAATGCATGATTTCCTTTTTCATTCTTTGTTTTTAACATTGTGCAAAACTTGAATTAGTGTGTTTCACACAGCACTTCCCAGAGACCACTGTTTTATTTAACAAGTCCAGTACTGTGATAACTTTTTCCTTGGATTTTTTATTTAGTGATGTGATTTACTGCTCATTCTAACCACACAATTGTTCTTCTATTTATTCCAAGCAAGCACTGCTGCTGCTGCCAGAAACATAAAATGTGTCACTTCCTGTGTGCTGAGTAGATTTTCCCAGGAACAGAGTACTTAGAACAGCACATTTTCTGTTGGGTTATATCATTTGGCAGCAGACATCTATTTACATGACACTAGCTTTTTCTTTTTTTTTTCAGGATACAAGGTGCAAGTGCATTCAGCTTATTATGCGACTAATGTAATGCAATCCATATTTGTATATAACTCACACAGAAAATGGTCTTTGACGTTTCGGTAAACGCCCATTCCGCCCTATTGCAGCAGACTTAGTCAGTGGGAATTGAAATGAAAACATCTCCAGCAACAAAGCCCATTGTGCTCACAAACCACACATTTGCTCCCATCACAGCCACTCCTTTTAAACCTATATGTGCGTCAAGCAGACGTCACACATTTGATTGCAGTGTAGTCCCATATGTGCCATTTGGCAAATCATATGAACATTTCTCATTTTTAGAATTGCAGCTTTTGATTATATTTTTTTAATTGCTAATCAACAAACCTTAGCATGAACTCATCCTACCCATAAATAAAAAAGAAGACAGAAAGAAGAGCAGTAAAAAAGCACAAGAATATGAGTCAGAGGGAGGTCCATATCTGGTCAAAATCTCTATTCTCAGAATACTCAAAATACAAAGTTGACGTATTGGATTTTTTTTTTTTTTCGCTTTCCACCTCCCCTCCCCTTCGTGTCTCAGAGGTATCCGCTCACAGATGTTCTGCTCATAAACATTAAGAGGCACCTGCCTCTCCTCTGGTCATAACATCCTCACCCCTGACTTCCACTTGGCAACTTGGGCGTCTTCTCCGCCTCTCTTCCCCCCACTGCCTGTCCCACCTTCAACTCCTTCAGATTACATAAATAACATGACATCTGCTGAGAAAGAATGTCTGTCTGCTCCTGTGTTCTCCATTAAGGCCCCCCAGGCCCCGAGAGTGGTTTGGCCAGCAGAAAGATGTGGTTTTGCCTTTGGTATTGTGTCCTTGCTTCTGACTTAAAGTGTCTGATAGTCTGAATAAATGTTTTCTGTCTGTCTCTCCGATAGTCATATGGACTTCCACAGCCTGGTGTTTATCTTAATATCAATTTCCTGTCTATCTCCTATCTCTGTGTGTAGATCATGCAGCAAATGAGTGACCACCGCTATGACAAACTGACTGTGCCTGATGACCTTGCTGCCAACTGTATCTACATGAACTTACCTAATAAGGGACATGTGCTGCTGCACTGCACAGTGGAGGAGTATCCAGAGAGTGCGAAGGTAATGCTCAGCTCATTTTACATCCACGCATAGTAATTTGTCTCATGCACGCAATCATATATTTATAATCCTGAGGGAGGAAGAAACACATTTAGGACAGTCAGACTGGTTTAGTGGCTCAAATTTAAAGATAACTTATCTTTGTTGCTCTCCATCCTGTCCAGACCTCTGAGACAAACAACTGGCAGGCGAGGGAAACCCTACAAGAATCTATGTGGTAGTTTTACACAGACCACTGCAGGTCAACCACAACCAACACTGTGTTTTTTGACAAAGGAGCGTGCAGTTTTATGTGAAATGACCTTTTGTGGACATTGCTCCGACCACAGATGAAGAGCCAGGGACGTTAGGAAGTCTTAGGAAAGAAAATCTTGGGTGTTTTTTCCTCTTAGAATCATGAAAATAGTTCTTAAAGCTGCTAAAATCAATATTTTTAGATTAGCAATAAATTAAATGACTATGTCAAAGTGGTGACTGATGTGTAGAACCCATTGAATTATCACCTGGTTCTTCATTTCCCCTCAGCTCTGCAGAGCGTTTTCCAGTCTTTCAGAACATTGTTTTGGTTTCACAGCCCACAACTTTACTATTTTGGTTTAGTCTCACTACTCTCATAGGGTCAGTGAAAAACTCCAACACTCATGGCGGACTCTGTGGAATAGGATGTATAGCGTCTGTAAATATTAAAGGCTCATTTTAAGGTAACCAAAGCATGACAGGTCTTATTTTTAGGTGATTATACATTAATGAAAACCTAATTATGAATATTATTTTCCATTTCTGCCATATTCTGTAAATATACACATATGATTTAGTGTTTTAATAAGAAAGCAAAATACAAAATTATATTTGTTAAATCTTAAATTATTGGCAAAGTGCCAAATACATTTTCTGACCCACCAATGACTGTACTAATTGACATGAATAGTAAAATGGATTACCGTTAGATAGAAACATTTTAGGTTTTATACTTGAGGTTGCAAAGTTGGTACTGTGTCAAAAACTCATGAGGAAAATCCTAAAAGGAATCTATAAGGTATAAGACACATTTAAAGGAATATTGAAGCATTGCCCTGAGAACTCTCTTAAGAACTATCCTTACAGCATGTGTTCTGTGTTAAACTGCTTAGTGCTGTATGCTGGCTTGATGTACCTAGCTGAACTCAGTGTCTCACAGCATACACTGTCACTGTCTGAACAGGTATAAACAAACGTGTCTTTCAAACATACAGTGACCTACTTGCAAACATCATCAAATCGTGCCTTTCACTCACAACACTTGCATCTTGTTTTCCACCGTTTTTCTCTGTGAATGACGTGTTATTATCTCACTTTGTCTGTTGGGGTTTGGAAAGGCTGAGTAGTAACTGTGTTATTTAGATGCTTTGGGGTCACTCCACATCACAATAAGTTAAAAGGATTTTCACAGGAACGAATCCAGCAGCCTACAATCTACAGAGACAGTGCTCAGACCTCAAAATGTACTCTGTGGCTAAAACCCCAACCTCCACCAGCTATTTTTAGAAGGAAGAATTCACAAAATTATGCGTCTTTGGACTCGCATCCACGGTGAGGGCTCAGTTTTTTCCAGGAAGATTAACAGAGGGAATTCAACTTGACCATAATAAAATTCTATTTGTGTAACTCATGCTTCCTGCTTTGGTAGCACCTTTTAACGGACCATTTGAAGCAATATTTGAAAAAATTTATGTTTGTTCCATGATCCAGTTTCCTTTTCATAATGTTCAAACCCACCAGAAATTGGCCTGGAACCAAACCAACAAACCCATGTTTAAGAAATTGTAGTTTAAAGAAAGTGGAAAAATATAAATAGCACAAGACATAACACAGGCAGTAAGACGGTAGGGATAGTTTTTATCATAGTTGACTATTATGCCTTGTACAGTAAGCCTACAGTTGGTACATGGTTCCCAAGAGAACTTGTTGCTTGTTCCTCCAATGAGATGTAGAGATTTCTCAGCACAATCACAGAGACATTCTGAAAGACTTGTACTGCTTTCTAACTCTAAACATTGTCTGTCCTGATCTCCGGTCTATTTTTAGTTTGCTCGTGAAGTTACATAAGAGTCCCACATTAACAAAGGCAGGGGGTCATGAGAGAGGATTGGTGGGGTCGGTGGGGGTGGAGACAGGACATCTTTAATGGTTAGCAGTGGCGACGACTCTAGAGGGCTCGGTTTGGAGATAAAGAAACTGAACAGACAAAAGACCTAGTGAAAAATAGAAGCCCCTACTGTGTGGAACCATGCCACCCTCCGACCCAACATATAAATCTCAACCACAGTAATGAGGACTCGGCTGGAAATGTAAAAGAAAAAAAAGAGACACTTTGGAGGTGGAGATGTTATAAACGGCAGGGGATTTAGTGATGTTGCTTTGGGGTAGTTATACAAAAGCTCAACCTTTCCTGACTTGACCCTCTGATCACTTTTTTGGATTGCAGTATAGCTCGGTCACTTGGTTCAGACTGAACTATCTCAACATTGTGGGCTGGATTCCCAAACAGATGTTCATGTTCCTTAGAGGATGATTTTGTTTGACGTTGGCGATCCCCCAACTTTTTCTTTGGCGTCATCATGAAGTTGACATTTGACAACTATTGGTCGAATTTCCATAAAACTTGGTACACACAGTCATGTTCCTCTCAGATGCAAGAAAAGTGATTGTAAAAATTGTATATGTATTAACAGCATATTTATAAGTGGTATAATGTGTTACAGAAGAGTACGATTGTGTCTACATTGCACAAAATGTCCCAGGTAGAAAAGCTCAAAAGTTATAAGGCACATAAGTGAGGTGGCTTTGAACATGGAATTGGTTCACCAGAGGCTTCGTCAGCCATATTGCATCACGAGATAAGAATTTGTTTAGTTGGTCCCTCTGGCTGTGCCGCAAGGCCTCACTCAGTATCACAGCAGGGTTGAAGTGAGAGTTTAAAGAGAAAAATATCCTGGTTTGGAAGTCTGGTAGGAAAACACTGGTTTTCTTCTGGAAAATGTCCACAGGGTGACACACTACTTTACGAGGGTCTTTTGAGAATGTTGTAATAGTTCTCACTCCCATCTCTTTTTTATATTTTGCTGGGAGAAGAGGAAACCTTCTTGAAAGGTTGTTCTCCTACTTCACATTTTGTCTCTCTGCAGGGCTTTTATATCACAGAACATTACAAGTTGACAAGCAGAGTAAACAAACTTAAGTGTTGCATACGTTCCCTTTCACAGTTGAACTATACTGCCAGTTGAGCTGTACTTAAGCTTTTCTAAAGAGCTTGTTGAAGCACTGGCTGGTCAGTACTTGTAATACTGGCTCACAGAACTGGTACCCAAGGGCAGAGTCAAGAGGTAGCTGTTACCATGACAACATCTATTTTGTATTTGATTATTTATTTTTTATAAGGGCAGGTTCTTATTTCAGCCAATGATATTTGGCTGACATGATTCCATAATAACCACTGATGATTTCTAGATGGAATAATCTAAAAGGGCAGGATGTCAGTTTTTCCAGTGACAGCTTTGTCTGTGTACCCGGCAGGTGTTCGAGAAGTTGAAGGACCACATGCTGATCCCTGTGTCCAACATGGAGAAGGTCAAAGTGGATGGAGCCCTCACATGCTGCTCTGTACTCATCAACAAGAAGGCCAACATCTGAACACACTCACCAGGGGAGTCTCTCAGTGCATGGTAACCAAGCAGAGCCTGTATCCGATCACCAAGGATCCCGAGGTTTAGCAAAACTATCGTTGCAAGACGGATAGGCAAGTTTGTTGTTACTGAGGGACAAAGAAAATATATATTGGAGGGACTCATCTGCTCTCTGTTTTCCCCCAAAACACTCAAATAACATACAAAGGTCTTAAAAGAGTGTGAATAGTTCAGATGACATAAAACACAGTTTGTTTTAGGTTATTGTTGTGTCTGTAAGAATTAGGATATTACATGTAATTTAGTCTTATTTTACTCTTGATTTAGATATATTCTAACATTTTCTATAAAAAAGCTAGATACAAGGCAAAGAAAAGTGTCACAGTGTAAAAAAACAATTGGTTTATACTGTTTACATACACTATTTTAACTGTGATTAAAATTTTGTGTGTGTGTTTCATTAATTCAGTTGGGACTCAGTTTGTAATGTGACTCTTGAGGAACTGTATTTTTGAGCAAGATAGAGGAAAGAATCCCAAGGCTGTAATATAAAATTCTCAATATCACAATTGCTTCCTGATGTTTCTTTACAATTGCTGCCGAGTACATTTGATAATCATACATAATTTGAAGACCACTGACACACTTGTGTATGTTTTAAAAATGCATGTTCACCTGATTTTTAGGTTGTTCTCACTCTCACAGAGTTCTCACTCTAAAAATACAGTTCACCTGATAAGCTTTCAGTGTGATTGCACTGTCATGATTATTTGTTTTTTGTGATTGATATTGGAAGTACTGCCATTGAGACCTGAGGTGCTCTTACTTTTCACAACTATTCTGACTATTCTACTAATCAGTGCTATTGATCGTTCATTACAGGAAATGATTTTTGACTGTTCTCAATAATTGCCACCGGCTAGAGAAGCTGACAGTAGCCTGTTCATTTATTTTACATGGACCATGCCCAGTTTCTTAAGCAATTTTGCATCCTTCCCGTTGAGCCTTTGTTTACTTGTAATCTGTTCCAACCCTACAAAAGACAGATAACAGCTGCCAGTGTAGGAACTGTATGTTTTGCTTATTATAAACTGAACTATGCTGTGACGTCACTTGAATGATTCTCAAGGCACTGTAGTTCTCACACCATTGGGTCTGCCTGTCTGTTGTGTTGTTGATTACACTGGCTCTTTTTTTCCCTGTCTGGCAGTTTTTGCTCTGAAACTGACGTTTGTTCCACTAACTCCAATAGCTCCAAATGTGACTGCAGTGAGAGACTTTGCACTCAGCATGCAGAACAAGCTAACTGCCCCCGTTTGGTGAGTTTCCATGTGTTCACAATAGTAGCTGCCAGCAGGAGTTCAGAGGATGTTGATGAGCTCTGTTTTGGTGGCCTTATCTGTTGTTGCTGAATTTGTGCTTGAGGCCTGTAGACCTAGCATATGTAAACATGCACACTGTACATACATTATATACTCTACAAGTTAAAGCCAATCACATCTGAGACCATGTTGTTTCTCAATGTGATTGTAAGTGAAAGTTGAGGAAATTACATCAGGAGGTGATTCAAACTCCCTCCATAGACGTTTGCGTATGGACAAGCGGGCAGTGATGATGAAACATGGAAAGAATTCCTGTTGGGAGGAGAGGCTTGTACACCAGTAAACACTGACTCTCTTAAACTTTCTCTGTCTTTCTCTTGACTGTCTCACTCTCAGCGCTCACTTTCTCCCACCCTGTGCTATTGCCTCATAGACTATCTGGGCTAATTTATGGCCATGATATCATACAGTCTGGCGAACACTGTAGATGTGATGGCCTGCTGTTAAAGTGTGACACTAGTAGTATATTTTAAAGAAGGCAGCTGGCTGAGTGCAGGGTGATAGCATAGTTGCAGAACATCCAGTTCTGATTCATGCAGTTACTCACGAAGGCTGATCCAGGCAGGACCCAGTCATACACTGTCTGATTAGTACAATGATAACCACTGTCTTTTAGGCAGGTAAAGTAACTACATCTAAAAATTTCATCCAATTGTACATTGTTCCAAATCATAACTTGGTTAGACAGCTTTTGGGCAACCTTTCCCCACTGCTGATTTCAAATCATTTAAAAAACATTTAACACATTTTTGACTCCTGACTGGCAAAGCTGTTCGGGAGTAACTGAAAGAAAAGTGTGCTGACTTTGTTGAGGGCTTATTCATCACTCTTAGTAATTCCCTCCCTTATCCCAGTAGCCACTGATGTTGTTTGCCCTTGTTCCAACTCAGGTCTCTTGGTTTTCATACAAGTTGTGGAAATAATTATTTGAGTCATTTTAAATTCAGCCTCCATCTACGTGTATGTAATAAATTAACATCTAGCATTCAACTGTGTTGTACTTCTTTTAAATTTTGGTTGAAATTACCCCAGTTGTGGAGATTAATACATTTCATGATGAATAAATCACATTTTAATTAATATTTTTTGTTTAACAGCTCTACAAACCTAACCCTGGGCCAACTGTTCTCTCATTTTCAGTACTGTAGAATATCTAGCATCATCTCACAAAACAGAGACAGAAACCCATTTCTGCTCGTTGATCTCTGCTACCACCTAGTGACACCAAACATATAAAACAGACAAAAACAAGGTTTGTATGTTAGAGCGCCACAGTGCAGCCCCAGTGTGTTTGAACGCAGGAAAACATGCTGTCTAGCAAGCTACTTAATACAGTTAAAAATGCTTTGAGTGTCTGTTATGTTGTGGTTGATTTAAGAATAAATGCAACAGAAGAAAAAAAAAGCTTTTCAATGTTTATTACCAAAAATACAAACATTCAAGTTATAATGTACTGCATAATGATCTAAATGCTTGTCTTGGCTGTTACATGAAAGGAGATGACAAAGAGAAACACACGTTTTAGACTGAATAGAAATCCCCAAGGAATATGTACAATATAAATGAGTTATGAGTATATCAAAACAAACAATGGCAATCATCAAACATCAATGAAATAATCCAGAAAACCAAAATGCTGTGTTTTCTGATCATTTGTAAGTAAATATACACAAGAAAAAAGGAAGTTACATTCAAATTCTAAATTAAAATAATGTACAAACTCAGGTGGACACTTCCTTCCTGACACTGTTTTTCCTTTTGTTTCCACTTATCTGAGGTATGCAAGTGGTAGAACAGTGCTAAAACACTAATAGTAAAACACCAATTATTGTTAAAGTTTATATGAAATTTACAGATACTAGATGTCGCATTATAGCACAACATAAAAATACACGGGAGTAGATGATGAGCAGAAATTTGACTTTTGATTTTCAAATGTTAATTTGTCTTTGAATCTGTTGTGCATTCATGGAATTTCAGCTACAATAGAGTGCATAAAGGGTTACAGAAATGATGAGATGATCAAAACTAACACCATTACATTGTGAAAGATAACATAAATTTGCTTAAACTATTTCCCAAATAAATCATTAAGAGATGTTATTCCTATTGAAGCCTTTCCCACAGCCAGAACTACTGGTGCGGATGTGTAGATGACATTTAGCTACAGGGGAAATTAGTATAGAGGTTGCCTGGCCCTCTAGCAACAGCGACTTTGCAGTTGAATCTGTCAACCAAAGGCAAGTAGGAATGGTTAAGAAAGTCAGTGCCTAAGCAGGCTGGGGTACAGACTGAGCCTTCTGTACAGCAAGAGTGACATGTTTCTAAGAGATCATCCTTCACCACCAGGCCTTCTTTCTCTCCAACCTTCTCCTCAACATACTTGTTTCCTTTTGAGCAAAGAATGACACTGTCTTTGTTCAAAGTCACATAGTCTGGAAAGACGTTAGTCCCAGGACTACCATCTGCCTCTTCTATGCCGGAGAAGCCTCTCTCTGGTGACAGGAGCTCAGTGGATTCCTCTGAGGCCTTCCCCAATGCTGAAACCTCACCTTCGGACATGATCTCCACCACAGATGAACACGTAGTTTCCTCAGAGAGTTGCTTTGCTGTTAATGGAGGATTCTGTAGTGAGAACACAAAGTGATTTATTTTTAACACCTGAGGACACCAATGCACATTTAAAGTCATGTAGTGTAAACTAGACTCTAATAACATTTGCAGACTACATCTACGGCAATGTGGCAAAATGATTATTTATATAACCTGCCCAAACCTCCTCCTCCACCTCCTGTAGAGGTAGGTAGGTAATCAGAAGATTGATGGTTTGATCCCTGGCTCTTCCAGTCTGCATGTCGAAGCGTCCTTGGGCAAGATACTGAACCCTAAATTGCTCCTGAAGGCTGCGCCATCAGTGTGTGAATGAATTAGCTCCTGTCTGATGAACATGATAGCCGATGCCATCAGTGTATGAATGGGATGTGTAGTGTAAAAGCACTGAGTGGTTGGAAGAATAGAAAGGCGCTATATAAGTACAGTCCATTTACAGTACCATTTGTAAAAACAAAAAGATAATTTACCCATTTCTGCCCGTTCATCTCTGTCAGAAAGCCTTGTAGGACTTTGGGGTTGGGCACCGGTGGCCAAAAATAGAGTTTGAGCTTACTATAAAAAATACACAAAATAGCAGACATAAACTCTGTTGTGAACCGGTTGCAAAGAAAGTAATTAAAACAATTGGTTAAACTTTTTGGGCACTAAGCAGAGTAATTAGGAAAAATGTGCAAGTGATTACTGTATACCTCACAAGGTATTTCAGTTTGTCACATTTATTTTTGTTTGATTTTTTTTGTTTTTTCCTTTTTCACTGTCATCGTAAGAAGTGACTGATAACAATCTGAAGTTGGATAAAAAAAGTCTTACCTGAGATACATAGGAAACAAGTAAATGAGGATGACAGCAGGTATCAGCATCAAGGCAGGGATACACAGCATGAGCCATTTGCCTGCAAAGGTTATTTATTACGGTCTCGAATGGTGTTCAATTGTCAGACCTGAGAGGTCTATAATGTTTATTTTAATGTATCAAGGCACAGAAATGCATTTCATGTACCACTACAATTGTGATATCAAAACTGAATTTAAATAAACTACTTGCTAACCACTTCATTGCATTTGATGCAACTTTACAACTGTTTGGTTGTGATTTATATTCAAACCAACCCAGGTTTACTAATAAACAGGTTGCTCTGAGTTTTGTCAGTGTGAGCTTACCTCTATCAGTAGGGGTGTGATCATGAAGCACATCAGACCAGTCACTCCAGTGGCCTGAGTAAACGAGGCCAGTAGGTTTAGCTCTGATCCTAACATTGTACTGGCTACCCATTGGAACATCTAGACAAGTGTCAGTCTCAGGAACCTTTGGGGATACACTCTAGGGACAGAAAGGGTGAGTTGACATTTAATATTAACAGCATTAAATGGCAATCTTAGTGATTATGTACTTTATTGTTCCCTTGCAAAACAGTGTCTTAATGCATTTAGCTCACATTGCCTGAATGATGTTGCATTAGCATAAATGTTTTGGGTTGTTTTTGGGTTGTTTTTTTTTGTTTGTTTGTTTTTGCATATCCTCATGTTTCTACACATAACATTTTTTTTTGCAACATCCAAAATTAAAACAATATAGTGTATAATCTGTGTTGACTTTTTTGCCTTGAACATCTCACTGAATTGAAAATTCTTTTCTTTGAGGCCATCTAGTGGTAATATCATACTAACATAAAATGAATTGGAAGTGAATGCAAAAGTTTTTTTAGTTACCAGAAATCACTATCAGAAAAAGTAGATCTAAAACAAAAACAAAAAATCATCACCCTTGGCTATTCATGAGAAGAGTCATATGTCCCTCCTCTGACTACAGAACAACCGTGCTCCCTTTTGGGTAAAACAAGTGCTGTGAAAGTGCCTTCATCACATTTGCCCTGCATCAACACTTCATCACAGGTTAGTTAATGATGTCACTGAGTAAATGTATGCCGATTGTAGATCCTTTTGAATTAGAAAAAGTCTCAGTGAACTGAAGTTTTTATGGTGAAAAAACATGGACCTGCCATAAAACACCTGAAGAATGGTATTGGATGGACTTATCTGTCCACTTGAAACATGAACTGAGCTGACCAGCTTTTTATTCATGTCATGTAAGTGGGGCTAAAACCAACCCGTTTTCTCTTGGCTTGTATTGTCACGATAAGTACAGACCACAAAAAAACAGCTTTCCACTTCCCTTCAGTGAGATCATTTGTTTACAGTTCTGGCATACTTGACTACCAGAACAGGAAAATGGTGTCATATCGAGTGAAGAAGTGACAGAAGTGACAAAAGTAACAGAAATATATCACATGGAGAACTGATAAAGTAATAATATATGTCAGTTTCACCCACTCCAATGAGGGCAGACTAAAAGGACAATCATTAACCCCTATTTCTTTCATTTTTTTAATATAATAATGCCAATGATTATTGTTTGGCAATGACACTATAATTGTTTGTGTAACTGGCCAAAGGATTTTGGCTCCTAATAGCTAAAAATCAATGTTATTTTATACAATTTAGTTGCCTAAGACCTGAATTTGCATTCATCTGCTTTCAAAAGGAGGCAGGAGCATGACCCAAGGGCAAAGTATCCAGGTGGGCTGTTCTTATCCATCATAACCATGAAATGATATCTCACCAGCCATCCCCCCTCTTGGATCTGGTAGCAGACTTCATACTGCAGGTGAGTTGCCAAAGATAGAAGTGGAGCTTCCCAGTTTAAGCACAACTTATCTTTCTCAAATGTTCCTTTCAGATGACTTGGTGGGGATGTTTTGACTAAAAACAAAAAGTGCATACAATGTTTCAATACACAAAGCCATGGAACCACACTGCATCTGAGGCCTGATTGAAAAAAAAAAGGTCAAGCGAGTGGTATCTTGGGCTCTTTCTACTACAACAACTTAAAAAATGCAATGTGCTGCAAAAAAAAATCTAGACAAAAGTCTATTAAATATTAGTCTTAATAAATATGTTTGGGCAAATTGGTTTTTGAATTCTGGATTTTTTCAAATTAGTTAATTTATGGTACAGCTGCTTCTACAGAGTACTCTGAAGAATAAGCCTTTGAGGAATATTTGACTAAAGTTGTAATTTTGAGAGGGTTTAGAGTCTCATTTTAGTGTCTATCTATCTAGTTCTTACTTAAATCTCTTTGATACTCTTTAATATAACCAGCTAAGAAGTTGAAAAAATACAGATAGCACATCCAAAACATAAAAATTGTTAAGCAACAAGTGTAGCAAAAGATCACTCACTGCTGTTGTTGAGAGTGAACTCTTGCGTATAGAAGGTTCTGCTGAGCGGAGCTGAAGTGCTGTTGAGCTTGACTCTCATTTTTCTGAATTCATCTCCATGGAAACAGCATAAGTAAGTCAAATCCCCATCAGTGAGACATTCTGTCCAGCCCAAAGTTTTACTGTAAAAATTAAATTAATATTATCACATCACATCAGATCCCATCCAAAGTGAGTTTGTTCTTTGTGTTTAAGGAGTACACCCTTGCAATGCGGCTGCACTGGCAAGGTCATGCAAAAATCCATCTTGCCAGGCTTCAATATGTGTCTGGTGTCCTATGTTATGGGCACTGTTTAATGCTAGGTGTGTGTAACGACATGTGTGACATTTGAAAACAACAATGTCAGCTGCTAAAGAACTTAGATGCTGCTAGCATCAGTTAGTTTTTAGCATCAAAAGAAGACCTTTTCAGTTTCCAAGCAAAATAGTTGGTAACACTGTGCCATTGTTGCTAAAAGCAATACTACACAATGTTATTGTGGAGGATTTAATAAAAAACAACCTGTAACATTACCATAAAGAGTCATCCTAATCAATCACTTGTGAAATGTAATAATGTAGTAAGAATGTAATGTACCTAAGACCTATCTTGTAGAAAAGTTTGTACCCATCCTCTACACCATATCGGAGCTTATCCCACTGACATATGATATTTTGCAGGTCAGAGGTGTAGCACATGAGTGAAATATCATCTGAAAAAAAGAAAAGAAAAAAAATTCATCCAAGTATCACATCTGTAACAGATGAGGTCACAGAGTGAGATGTTACTTAGTCATCCACTAAGACCTTCACACACTTTTCTCATTTCTACACACCTGCACTTTGGGGAACTATGGCTCGCACAGGCTGTGACCAGCTGCTCCAGTGCCCAGTATTTGGACTTTGGGGATATTTAGTATTGACCTGGACCTCAACTTCCTCCCCTGGTACCAAAGAGTCCAGTTTGTCAACTTCTAATACCTGTAGAAATTACAAACATTAGATTTTACAATATTATTCATATAGGCCTAATTTTTGTTTGTCTTGTTTGTAAAAGCTTGGCAATGTCCACCATATCTGTCTCCCATGAACTGAATGTTCATTTTACTACAACAAACTGTTTCCAATGTGGTTAACAAGAATTTGTCAATAGCCGGCCTCATAACTGCAGAACATGTGTAACCACACAAGTCCAATACCTACACATCTAGCTTCTTGACCTGCAAGATTGCCTGAGACCAGACTGCTGATGCAACAGTTGGTTTGCACAACCAAAGATTTCTGCAGAAATTGTCAGAAACAAGTTCATTGTCGTAACCGACTTGAATGGGTAAATGCTTATCTTTGGTGGCGTCTTATGTTCTACATAATTGAATGTCAAATGGCAGGCAGCATATACAGGTTGTAAACATTTTGTTTTTTTACAATTACTTTACAGAAAGCCCAGCATATTAACTTGGCATAACAATACATGATTTCAAAGTCATTTTGGAACAGTTCTATGTACGTCTACCTCTTTTGTCTTCTCTCCCAGCCCCTTGGAGTAGTATCGAATCTTGTAAATCACATCTTCCAAATATTTCAGGAATTTGAATTCCCAGGTAACCTGCAGCTGTCCAACTTGGCCATTTGGGTGTAAAGACACGTTGAAGGGGGGATCCAGGAGAACTAGGGAGAAAAAAACTTCATGTGAATTTTCCTTTTTTCAAACAAGTGATCAAATTATTTTGAATTATTATTTTTTTCGTCAGTAAGTAAATGTTGTATAAAAAATGCCTTACCATGGTTCTCCACATGGACTTGACGTTTGTAGAGGCTGGTGTTGGTGTTGCGTTTCACTACTTCCAGGTATGTTTCCACAAACAGGAAAATATCATGTCTTGAAAATGAGCAGATGTGGAGGAAAGTGTCCTCTTCGGTTCTCTGAACAGACAATTCACACCTTTTCTCCTGCCTTAATAGACATTATAAATCCGTCAATTAAACTTTATTTTTATAGCACCTTTCACACAGGTAAGCGCAGTACAAAGTGCTGAGAAGGAGAAGCCAGTGACTCGAAGATATTTAAAGGTCACTGAATAAAGAATGTATTCTTAACAATATAATTCTAACAAATATAAGTCTAACTTAAATAATTTGAAACCCTCTAGGGTCTCTTCATACACAAAACACACTAAGTTTACTGCGTATAACATACCTGTCACCAACTCTGTAGAACAAATCATAAGTGCTGTTGTCTGAAGTCTCAAAGAAGCAAGTGAAATCCTCTTCTGTGCGGGAGAAACATTTAGGATTTTGCTCATCCTTTAAGAGCAAAACATCTGTTTCACAAATGACAAATATAATATATGAGCACACCTGGAACAAAACATAGATTTTTTTAAACTAATGAAAGCAAGATGTTAACTATGAAATATTATATTGTGACAACAAGATAGTGTCTTCTAATAAACCTAATCTTTCTGGTGTTCAAGAAATTGTGCTAACTTGTGGGAACACATCACATGTGAACAAGACCCACTCATTGCAGGTACGGGTGACAGGCTTTTGTGGTGTAATATAACTGGTTCCCACAAGATAATAGCCTTGCAGAACATAGCATTTTCTTCCAACAACTTGTTTGCACAAAATTATATCTCCCCCACTATATAGTTGGCACTTCACTTCAAGTAGTACTTCAAGTGTGCAAATATAAACCATCCTTAAGCCCTACCTTCCTTTGACAGATGATTGACAGTCCCATCCTGCCCAGGCACAAAGCCCAAATGTATCCACAGAAAAATGAGTACCTCCCACCTGCAGGGCAAATACATGGTAGATTGAGGTATCCTAAACCACCAAGGCACTTACACTAACACAGCACATGCTTGTGTGTATGCATTGAGTGTTGTCTCTTATTCATGGTTAGAAGTGGGCATGGATGGGTAGGGGTGAGCAGTGGTGAGAGGGTTGGTCCAATGTGAGTTGTGCTTAGAGCAGGAAGTGTGCTTTGTGTATAGCGGAAGTAAGCACAAAAAGGCAGTTTCAGAGGAGTGATTAAGAGCAAAGATAAATGAAATATGTGCATACTTTTATTTAACCCTAGGTATTATGTTAACTAGGGTTAGGGATAACCCTATCCCTTCCATGAAAGAAACCTAGTATACACCTTGGTTTACAGCATTGAGTACATGTATTGAGTCCTTACAACAGCTGGCCTTATTCAATTCCAGCCAAGCCCTTTAGAAAAGCTTTGTGCTTTTCTAATTTTATAGTTTGCTCATTGTTTGTAAAATATGGTGCTCTGCTGCAAGTGTGTGATTGGTCATGTGCTGCAGACACCACCTCTCGTATGTAAATTTGCTCATAGCTGGATTGGGAAAAAAGATTCTTCCCAAGCACTCTCTTATCTGAGCACTGCCCAGAGCAGTTATCCAGCTCTCTCCCCATTATAACTTTTACACATCACTATGTTTGTCATCAGTCATCATCAGTCTCTTGATCATCCTTTTAGTTGAGCTGAAGCAATTTCAGTTGATTAGTTAATCAACACATAATTCAGTGGGAACTATTTTGATAATTGATTAAATGTTTGATAACATTTGACAATGTTAAATGTCAAAAGATCAAATGTGTGCCACTACTATATAAAATGTAATATTTTGTGCTTGATCAGTTTTTGAAAGTTAAGTTTTGAAGGTTAAGTTTAAAAAAATCATATGTCCTCTTAGGCAGTAATTAAAATTCAGAAAACAACATTGACTTTACTACATACATTCAAAAGAGGGGGTTTCATTCTCATGTTCAAAAACTAATTTTCACACACAGTAAAATGAAACCTGCGAGCATGACACTTTGGTAAGTAGGAAAACACACAGACAAGTGGTGACCACAAACTGATCAAATCTCTACCAATGCAGTAAACCTTAGATGTCACCCTGCAATTTATTCTGTTCTGAAAATTGTACACAAGTTATCCAGATGTTTCTATGATATCTATTGCCTATAACAGTATAACTCTGTCTAGAACTATGTCGAAAACAATAAGCCTACATAGCCATAAATAAACAGACACTGCAAACAATGATGCCAGGAAATGGTTCATGGAAGATTTCAAAAAAAGATAGTGATCTAACACAAGTAAAACACAACAGTTAAACTTACATTAACTACACTACATAGACTTCATCTGAGAAATTTGTATTGTCTTTCTGTTTAGCTTTTTTAGCTATTAGCTTTTTAGTTTTAACTAGTAAGACCTACCTTTAAAGGTGTGCAACTCTGCTTTATTGATGGAGACCCATTAAGCTGGCACAGTTGATAAAAATATGGAATTACACTTTTGCTCCAGGAAATATTTTTTATACAATATTGTTTTAGACATTTTTTATATTTACCTTATAGCAAGGTAAATAAGTTAGATTTTTCCAAAATGTTTGCCTTTTTCCTAACATGACATTCATAACATGGGGTTACAGTAGTGCCCATGGCAACTACTCAAAGGTACTCAAAAGATAGATTCCAGATGGGGATAAAAATAAATGTCATTATTCCAAATTTGTTGTATAGCTGGTGTCTATGTGTGGGAGTTGACAGGAAGCTGGCCCACTGAGACCATGTTTGTGACAGTTCTGTGCCTGTGGTTGGTTGAGGAAAGCCAGTGACAGATCAGCTCTGTGCAGCAGGGCAGACCAGGGTTCCTGAACTCTACAAGGACACTTTGGCCCCCAGTAGCCCGGCGTGTGGTTTACCAACATGCTCACTGTTAAGAAGGCCAAAAACAACAACTGAAACACAACACAAAAATCTTTGCTAACGTCATCTGTGTCACTGAAACTACTGAGAGAACTACTTGTGTTGATTCTAGTCATCATGCAAAACCTTTATTTAAGGAACCAGTTAAAACATACTGTAGATTTTCATATGGTGTATATATTACCATATATTGTGTTAGGTTGCAGGAAAGGGTCCAACATTTTTACTTTTGTCCCAATCAGAGCTACAATGTTGTGTGTGTTTTCTGAAACTGCTTTGTACTGACAGGTGGGGGTCTCGACAGTGGCAGTAATGCAGTGTTCATCCTCTGGGCTTCCTCTTGGGGCTATGTGGCATACTAGGTGCACATTGGTACATTGCCTCGATGATATAAATGACTGGATGGAAAACAATTTTCTATAAAATAATATTTAGGCCTAAATCCCAGATGGACGACCTGTCTGAGCATCTTTAGTTCCTGGACAAGGTCACAAACCCGGGAGTTATTTGAGATTCTGAATTCAGTTTTGAATTCAGATATCGAAATGTCTCCAAAACATTGTTTTCATCTGAAAAATTTTGCTGGTCAGACCATTCCTGTCTCAGCCTGGATATGCACAGAAAAATAAATTCATGCTTTTATAACCTTGAGGCATTTTAACATTTTAATTGGTTTTATTGTTGTAGTTTTTATGTTTTGCTGAATTGGTCCTTGATTTCTAGTCTCTTGTAGGGCTGAGCTTTCCAGCACTGCTTCAGCTCATAGATGGACAGGGAGAAAAACATGGATAAATATAGTAAAATGCAGGAAAGAAAGTCAGAATATTATATTCATTAGTACACAAAAAGTTGAATACCTCATTATCACAGTTTGGGTTTCTCCATTCTGTATCCTTGTGGCAGTTTTTCATGAAGCTCTGCGCATGTCATGCCACCTAAAAAAACAGAGAAGAAAACATGTTTATACTTATTATGGTGATGATAAGCACGAGACAGCCAATGATAAGGATCATTATCATCATTTCAACCACAGGAACAGCCGATGTAGATATGATCACAAAAAACTGTCCTGAAATGACTTTCATACATACTAGAGCTCCTCAACTTCTGCAGTTGGAAAGTGTAAATCTATGTCTCTAGTATTTGTAATTTACGTAAATTGATGAGAGTAAATGGTCCAGCTTCTGTGCAGAAAGACACTGAGTTCATGACAGACTGCTTACATACCTAAGCTCACAATCTCCCAGAGGAGAACACCAAAAGACCACCTGTGAGAGAAAATGCAAAGACAGAAATGTTAGAAAAACAGAATAGAAATTGGAGAAAAATATGAGGATTATATTCGGAACACCTGAAAGTAATCATTAACTTAATGCCTTCATCCTTTTTTGATCATATGCAAGTTGAGGCTTTGCAAAGAAAATAACATAACATCTTATACCAGCTAATCTACAATTACAGTGCATAGTGAAATATTTTAATGCAATATTTAATGTAGTCACAAAATTAATGTAAATGCTCATGTTGCGTGTAAAACCTCCTTTAAATAATTAAATAAATATGTACAGGAACTGTTAAGGACCCACTGAAGTGTCTTAAAAGGATGACACTGCTATCTTGTCTAAGACGTGTGAATAAATTCACAAGAAAAACCACTAGTTTCACAAGTCACAATGCTTTGTGGTAGATCTATGAGCAGACAATGCATGTGCTGTCGGCCTGGCCCTTTGTCTTTGATTATCTTTTTTCTTTTGTGCACTACATTTCAGTCTGTCTCAGATCTTGCTCTCATCTCTCTCTCATACTCTCCTACTACTATTACGATTGTTTACAGCACTCCCTGAACCCACAGGCAGCCTTCACACTTCTTCCGTTAGCTGTCCTACGCTCTTCTAACTTGTTATCCACTGTGTATAATTAGGCACAGTTGACAGACCAACGTCTCACTATGTCTGCCAAGTTGCACACGAGGCTTCCTGGTTGTGCTTATCAGTTACACAGCACACTATTATCACTCCACCAGTGACAGAGGGAAGATTTGTTGTTTTCTGTGGGCAGGCGTTTTGTGGTGTACATAAATAATCTAACAGAAATAGTTTTAATGAGGTTCCTGTGATGCTAAAGAAGTAATGAGAAGGAAGAATTGTGATTGCAAAACGTTCTTGATGGTACTTCAGGATGTGTGAATTAACCACTAAGCCACTTAAGTTTGCAACATCAGAAGCATATCATGTGAGTCAATATGCCCCAAAATTCTCTGAAATATTTTTGCATTTTTGCACAGCGGTTTCAGCGTAATGCACCTGAAGCTGCTGCATGAAAAACATTTTGAGCTTGGCCTGCCGTAAAAAAAAAAAAACCCACCTGTTGTAATGAATACAAGAGCTCATGGCCTGACAGTGTCACTCAGACATCACTCTTGGTCATTACAGTAGTTCATGAACTCAATGACCGTCCAGCATACAGGCATCCTCCCCTGAAAGCCAAGCAACAGATTCATGTTAAACCTTCTGATTTATTGAGAAATTAACATGGAAGGGGTCTGATCGTAAGTATCGAAAAGTAAAATATAAAAGAATATGATGTGACTGCCATCTACAGGCCATCTTGATTATTATCTTAATCTCTCAGCTGCTGTCTGAGGTAAAGACAACCCATACTAGATTCAGCAACAATAAGTAATAAGTTGTTAACTGTCAGATTACAGATATACACTGGTGTCTGGATATACTGGTAAATGTCTGTTGCACTTTACACCAAAAACTTCGAAGCAGCAAATAACATCAAACAAATAACAACAATACACTAAAAACACATTAGACTAGGCTAAACATTAAAAGCAATTTTAAAAAGGTGTGTTTTTGATTTGAAAGTTGGAAGGTCGGTACAGTCACAGCGGCCATTTATAGCAACTCCACCAGTAACCATTCACCGATTGGCAGCCAGCACCTGGAGAAACCACCCTCAGGCAGGGAGGAACAGCACCTGGAGAGAGAGACTCTAAGGGTGGTAGCATCACCACCCTCCTCAGGCAGGGAGGAACAACAGCACAGAAAAATCACACATCAAGACCACAAAAATACTAAATTATGACCCTGGGTCATAACAGGTGTGAATGAGGGTTTCTGTAGCAGAGAAGGAGAGTGATGGGCGGAGTCGGGCAATGAGCTTGAGGTAAAAAAAAAGGCAGTTCTGGTGATTTGGTTTATGTGATGTTCAAAGGAGATGTTATTGTCAAAGATGATCCTAAGGTTGCGACTGTGAGGGGAAGGTGACAAGGTGGAGTTGATGATCGTGAGGCAGAAACTGTGAGCAGTTTTTGTGAGGGATTTGGGGCCAATGATAATCATGTCTGATTTGCCACAGTTGACTTTGAGGAAGTTAGTGTGCATCCAGGATGTTGGTGAGGCAGTTGGAGAGAGTGGAGTGAATGACAGAGGTGATGGATTTGGGTGGAGATGTAGAGTCAGATGTTGTTAACATACAGTAACAGTGAAGACCATGGTGACGGATGATGTTGCCAAAGAGAAGCATGTAAAGTATGATGACGAGAGGACCAAGCACTGAACCCTGGGGGATGCCTTGGGACAGAGGAGCGATGGAGGAGGACCAGTTGTTAATGTAAATGAATTATTATCTGTCTGTGAGACATGATTGGAGCCAGGAGAGTGCAGTGCCTGTGATGATGAGAGAAGATTTGAGGAGGGAGAAGAATGGTGTGGTTGATGGTATCACAGGCTGCAGTAAGGTCCAGGAGGATGAGGATGCTGAGGTGACCAGAGTCTGTGGAGAGGAGGATGTCGTTGGTGACTTTGAGGCCTTTCATTTCAAGAAAGTGCATTCATCCACACAAAGAAATATACAAGCAGCCACACTTATATAATCCTTTTCTCCTTGTTACCTGTTATTTAGGTAGTGCATCCCTGTTACCACGTCTACACCGAACTATAGGAGCTGCTGGGAGATGAGGGTGGAAGCAGTGCCATGCTCCTTAGCAAAGGCAGGATCAGTCTCCAACACTCAGCTCTTCCTCAAGAAGTCCAGATTACCATAGGGAGCTGGCTGTGTGATGGCTGTGTACAGCTAACATGGAGAAGTAACATCAGGAAGAGGATTGGAGTCTACACTGTAGATGTAGAAATGTAGATGCTTCAATACAGGGGGTGGACAACTGAAAGGTTTGATAATAAAGCTGTTCTTAAATCTCTTTTTGAGATCTCATATTGCCTAGCTACATGCCTTGACCACTTCATGTAAACCCCCCCCAATATGCAATATGTTTTCTCTGCTGCTCTCTACTGGACAATAATATAAACCATTCATTCTCATATCAAATACAGACAGCTTAATAACTGAGATTTAACATTCAGGATGGCACATTAAATGTATGCTCAGTGCTTGATGCGGAAGCCCAGGGTTCGAATCCGACCTGTGGCTCTTTCCCGCATGTCGTTCCCCATCTCTTTCTTCCTACATTCCTGTCACTCCTCAGCTGTCTCTGTTGGAAATAAAAAAGCTTGAAAAGGCCAAAAAAATAATGTATCCTTAAAAAGGACACACATGTAACAATGTAAATTTCCTTTTTTCTCTGTTTGATTTGTTTTTATTTGGATATTTGATATTTATTTTTAAGGGCTGACTGATTATTGCTCTATTGCATTGATGAAGGCCCTGATGAGTTATGTGTGAATGACAGAGGTGTAAACTATCATCCAAGATGTGAGTCACCTACCTTTACAAGCAATTAGCTTTCATGCGAGGATCAAAAGGGTGAATTGTTTCTGTGCTTTCTCTCTCTCTTGTCCTGTTAATGGCAGTGGTTCAGATGTTGAGAGATTAATTAAGAAAAACAAATTAATGCAGAAATCACATAATGAAAATGCTACTTCAAGTGAGTCTAATACAACACTGACAACTCTTTTATAAAATAAACAATAAAAACAGATGTCCATAACAACAGCAGTTGCCGTGGCAGGTCAGTGGCAGCTGCCCCACACACCGCCAAGGGAGTGGCAACAGCCTCAGACACCGGCAGCTGCCGTAGCAAGTTAGTTAGGATAAGATTCTGCTCATCCTTTAAGAGCAAAACATCTGTTTCACAAATGACAAACATAATATATGAGCATACCTTGTGGGAACACGTTATGTGGGAATAAGATTTCAGATCTTATGATACAGATACAGATACAGATTTTTGGTGTAATCTATCTCGTTCCTACAAGATAGCCATGCACAACATAGTATTTTGTTCCAACTTGTTTATAACAACTTGTTTTAACCTTATATATGGTTTCTCTTGTAGCTGCTTAGTACAAATGTAATAATTTCACTGTAGTAGTACAATTACAAAAAAATATTTTGATTAATTAGTGTCAACATGTGTTTGAGAAAGTGGTCTTCATATGTTTCATTAGGTCTATTAAAAAAAGGCCTATTTTCTATATGAAGATCAAATATGTGCCTATGTGTCTATGTATGAGAGTCGAGAGGAAGCTGGCCCACTGAGACCATGTTTGTGACAGTTCTGTGCCTGCGGTTGATTTGAGGAAACAGAGTGACAGATCAGCTCTGTGCAGCAGGGATCAGGGTTCCTGAGCTCTACAAGGACACTTTGGCCCCCAGTAGCCTGGCTTGTGGTTTCCCAACATGCTCACTGTTAAGAAGGCCAGAAATAACAACAAAAACACAACACAACACAAAAATCTCTGCTAAAATTATCTCACTGAAATTCCTATTTTAACTGGAAACTGGACATAAGCAAATGGGACAACTACGTGTGGTGATTCCAGTCACCATGAAAAACCTTTATTCAAGGAACCAGTTAATGAAACCATACTGTACATTTTCATATGATGGATATATTACTATACATTGCGTTAAGCTGCATAGTTATAAAAGTAAACTATAGTGGTGATAGCTGGTGGACTTGCTGTGCATCTGCCCTGTATTAGTTGCATTTTCCAAACAACTACTTTTTTGGTTGAGCAACACGTCAAGCATGAACCATGGTTACATTTACATCAGTCCGTAACTACATTCAAATAGGAGGTTTTGATACATCTATGTGTCCTTTAAAAAGAGACAAAATACATACAGTAGTAGTTACATTAACATGGCAGTGATAAGCAAACAGTAAAAGACACAGATGGCATAAATGAGGCTGCTTTTAAGTGCTTCAATGTACGTGCCTTTCATCCTTTTCTAATAGTCTGAGAACTTGAGTGTTTGTGATCCACACTGTGTCCTTTCATCCTTATAAAAAATACTTTCCTTTCCATGTAGAGGAATGGAGAGAAAGTAAAAAAGTCCAGCGCTGACACCCCACAGACCCTGTGGTGTTTCAGCAAGTCACATAGCTCCTTATTTGCCGCTTCCCCTCATCACTCAGAAAAAAGGTTCCAACATTGTAACTTCTGTCACAGCAAGAGGTACAATGTTGTATCTTTTCTCTGAGATTGCTAAGTGGTGATAGGGGGGGTCAGTATTTCCCAAAAGGCCCAGTGATACTCCTCATCTCTTATTGCCTCTGATACCTCCACACAGTGTCCTTTCACAGTCCTCCATCTATAGCTGGGTGGCTTTGGTGGAGCACCTGGTCCTCCTGTCTCGACGTTGAGCAGCAGGGAGGTGGCAGTAACGCGGCGACCATCCTCGAGACTTCCTTTTCGGGCTATGTGACATGCTAGGGTCTGGGGGGGCTGGTAGTCAGGCCTCCTCGGCTGTGGCGTCTATCCCAGCGTAGGTGAAGTTCTCAAAGAGAGCCATGTTCACGTAAGCCTGGAAGATAGATAGAAGCTTGTGATTTAAGATTTTTCAAGGTAAGCTAGACGTATGATAACTCTATCTTTTACTTCATGCTAATGCTTTTTAACATCCTCATGACATATTGCACAGACTGGAAATATGAGGCACAGAGGGAAAAAACAATCATGTCATACACATAGCTGTATAAAATGTAAGGGGGGAAATCAGGATTTCCGATAGCCAATGTAAACAAACTGGTGCCAAATAGATCCAACCTACAATTTGCAGTAGTTCAGTATGAATGATTTCTGATACTAATACCGAACATGTAACTAGATAATTATGTTACATTTCTAACTATCTGACATGACCATGAATATGGTTTTGGCATTGTGGCAACCAACTTGAAGTAATGTTTGAACACTCCACACTAACAACAGAACATTTTCCTATTCTTCTCTTTTTGCCAACATTGTGTGAATGCAGCATTACCTTCCTGGCCTCTTGCATCCTGTTGAGCTGGACAGAGATTTGGGAGAAGGGGGGTCTCTCGTAGGGGCGATCCCTCCAGCACTGCTTCATCAGCTCGTAGCTGGACAGGGAGATATACATGAATGAATACGGTAAAATGCAGGGGGAAAAAAGCTAGTCATTAGATACAAAGTGCTAAATACTTACACTTCATCATCACAGTTTTTGGGTTTCTCCATCCTGAAGCCTTGTGGAAGTTTTTCATAAAGCTCAGCACACGTCATGCCACAATATGGTGTGCCACCTGACAAACACAGGAAGAAAACATGTGATGGTAAATGCAAGACATTGATAAGGATCGTTATCATCAGTTCAACCACAGGAACAGCCAATATAGATATGATCACAAAAAACTGTCCTGAGGTGACCATACACACTAGAGCTCCTCAACTTCTGCAGTTGGAAAGTGTAAATCTATGTCTCTAGTATTTTTAATTTACGTAAATTGATGAGAGTAAATGGTACAGCTTCTGTGCAGAAAGACACTGGGTTCATGACAGACTGCTTACATACCTAAGCTCACAATTTCCCAGAGGAGAACACCGAAAGACCACCTGTGAGAGAAAATGCAAAGACAGAAATGTTAGAAAAGCAGAATAGAAATGAGAGGAATGAGAAAAATATGAGGATTATATTCGGAACACCTGAAAGTAATCATTAACTTAATGCCTTCATCCTTTTTTGATCATATGCGAGTTGAGGCTTAAAGTTTAAAATAGCATCATCTAATCTATAATTACAATACAAAGTGAAATATTTGAATCCAATATTTGGTCTAGTCAACTTGAAATGAATGTAGACGCTGCTGCTGAATGTAAAACTTCCTGATTTTTGTGTTTCTACAATGCACAGTGTCGAAACAAAAGCATGACTTGCAAATTTAAATAGTTAAATAAATGTGTACAGGAACTGATAAGGAACCAGTGAAGTGTCTCAATAGCAGTAGGCATTAATGTGATCAGCGAATGAATTCATGAGAAAACACCAGTTTTACATGTCACAATGCTTTGTGGTATATCTATGAGCAGACAAATGTCTGTGCTGTCTGCGTGTTCCTTTGTCTTTGCATTTGTCTTTTCTTCAGTGCACTACATTTCACTCTGTCTCAGATCTTGCTCCCATTTCTGTCCCAAAGGCTTCTAGTTGTGCTTTTTAGTTACACAGCACACTATTATCACTCCACCAGTGACAAAGGGAAGATTTGTTGTTTTCTGTGGTTTTCTGTGCCTGTTTTCTCTGGCATTTTGTGGTGTACATAAATCATTTAATAGAAATCATTTTAATGAGGTTACTATGATAAAGAAGAAATGAGAAGGAAGAAGTGTGATTGTAAAATGTTTTAGATTATAGATGATACTTCAGGATGTGTGCATGAAGCCACTGGTCTCAAGTTTGCAACATCAGATGGATGCCATATTACTCAATATACCTAAAATTCTGAACAGTTTGCCAGTGTAACTCACACATCACTCTTGGTCGTATAGACGCTGTAGTTCAGGGACTCAATGGCCATCCAGCGTACAGGTAGCCTCCCCTGAAAGCCAACCAAAAAATAAATTCTGATTTGTTGACAAATTAACATGGGTAGAGTCTGATTGTGTGTACATATATATATATAAGAATGAATACCATTTTCCATTGCATTTTGTCTGTGCCACTGATAACTCAGTTATTGTCTTCAACATGTAACAAATGTGTGCATTAAAAAAGCTGATGTGATAGCTGACAGCTGGTATTAACAGCATTAATACACTCTTATTAAAGTGGAAATACATAGAATATAAAAATCCTTCTCTCCCAAATAACTAGTGCCTCCTACTGACTTAAAATCAACATTTTCTGAAAAACTTCAGCACCAGCACTTACCATTGTCTTCTTAACGTAAACTTCTTCACCGCGGGACAGGCCGAAATCTGCTATCTTCGCCACAAGGTTGTCTCCTACAAGGACATTTCTGGCTGCCAAGTCCCTGTGGATGAACTAGTACCAACAGAGTGGAGGAGAGGTGTTATTACTAGTAATAATACTAGTCAAACATATATAATCATGATGTTTCTTTACCAGCTTCAGTACAATGTAGTAAGTGACAAAGTTCTATTAGAATATGCATGATGTAACAGCTTAAATAAGTATTGTAAAATGTAATTCTGAATAAAGGCTATAAATATGCTTCTAATATAATAATATGCATAGGTAATGAAACACAATAACACATATGCTGAGTTATTACACTTTAAACACCGTCTCCTACTTACCTGTTTGTCACTTAGGTAGTGCATTCCTGTTGCCACATCTACAGCGAACTGCAGCAGCTGCTGGGAGGTGAGAGTGGAAGCAGTGCCATGCTCCTTGGCAAAGGCAGGATCGGTCTCCAACACTCGACTTTTCCTCAAGAAGTCCAGAAGGTTACCGTAGGGAGCATATTCAATGGCTATGTACAGGTAACCTGGAGACAATAGAAAGGAAATAACATCAGTAAGAGGACAGCGTCTGCACTTTACCCTGTGCTAGTACTGTATGGAAGCGACTTGGCCATAAATGTCCCTTGATGTTTGATGTCCTACTATAAAATTTAAACTCACTTTGAGAAAAAAACATATTTGACATCACAGTAAAATTTTGTTGGGATTATTGGGGTTAAGGCCAATAAACTTTTCATATCCTATCTGTACAAGTTGTTAGCAGCTCAGCCAGACTCACGACGGACTTGACTTACTTGCCTGTACAGTAATAGGCTGGGGGATGAATGCAGATGGTAAGGAGCTTGGCCTTCAACAGTTCTGTCTTGACACTGACATTGAGGAAAGCCAGGTCTTTAATGAAATCCTCACAGAACTCAACCAGATGGAGGCTTTGTCAATAGATGATGGCATTCAGCCAAAGCAAGAGTTCCTACAGGTCATGAGGCATTTGTGCTTGTTGGAAGGGTTTCATGTTGACTTTACCAGGACCAGAGAGAATGCCAGCACAATTTGTTAATACCATATGTGCAAGAAAAAGAAATAACAGGGCGATGGACAGACTAGTTGGAAGATTTGGAACCTAATACAATTATGCTTCTCAGATACAAGAAGTTATGTTAATCAGGACATGCTGTGTTTCCTGTGGCAACATCTTTACAAAATGTTTTTTTTTCTCTTCTGGATTGTACTTTCTCCTGTTCGAGATAAGAGGATAATCAGTGAATTAGATTTTGTCCTGGCACATACTCTATATGTATATTCATGCTATTATATCAGCATGAAGTCACCATACAGCTCAGCAAAAAACACACTACAGTGTACACTATAAAACCTGATGCTGATCTTCCCCTTGACATTTTTTAAATCTATCAAATATGCTCTTTGTGCACTTCCTCCCTCGTGTCCAGCTGTTCAACAGTTCAGTGCTAGATTTCTCCAGCACACACCTAATTCTTTCACAATGTTGATATCTGAATAGTGAATTTATGCCAGATCACTGTAAGATAAGAAAGTGTATGAACTGAAAACAAAACCATATATCTGCCCCAAATGACAGCCTCAAACAAAAGAAAAAATGAGAAAAACATATAAAGCAGCAAAACAGCAACTGAGCAACAGCTTGTGTTACCACAGCAAGCAACGTGAGAGGAACACTATATGTCAAAGTAATATTATGTCTTTATTCTTTCTTTATTTTTCCATCTTTTTCCTCCAGCTGGTTTTCCTCCTTCTCCTCAACAATCCTTCCTTCCACCCTTTCTTCCCCTCTTCCTTCCTTCCTTCCTCTTTTTCTCCATTTTACAATCAAGTTTGTAAGTTAAGCATCCAGTCTATACTCCAAAATGTAAACCGAATAGGCTATGCATGTGTTAATGTGTCAACCTTTCAAAAAGCCTTACAAATTTACAAATTGCACAAAAAAAAGAAGTTGGTTAAAAGGATTGTCTCACTGCTTCTACAGTTGATATGTTGATATGATTGTAATTTAATGTAAATGAGAAAGACAAGGCATTATGGGAGGGCAAGGACTTGTTAAAAATATTATAACTACATTAATTAATTTTTGATTGTCCAAAGTAATACTGTTCATATGAACAAGGTTTTGTTGCTCTAGTTGAGGTTGGGATAAACGCTGGTTAAACAACAGATGTAAACACAGCAGAGTGAAGATCTGCAGAGTCGAGTGCTACCTGAAGCCAGAGATACAGATAGACTGAATCAGTCAGATGTTTATTTTTCAAGGCTGATTTGGTTTGGTAATGTCCTCACTGATGTACTTTCCATACTAAACTTCCTCTCTCAAACGTTATCAACCTTCGATCAAACGAAACAATTCAAGGCATTGGCTGTAGCTGTGGGAAACTGATACTCCATGGTAAAAACGGGGGCCAAGGAAACCTTATACAAATACATAAATACATGACACAGCAGTATGCTTGTGAGGCACATGGACAAATCAAACAAATGTGATAGTGCAAAACGCTTCTGGCAGGCAAGGATTATTTAGATTGGACACATTCTGGTGCTTTCCAGGTGCAGATGACTGAGGATCAGATGGGAGGATCTGTTTGAATCTCAAACAGAACGAATTTAACCTGTTCATTTACAGTACTACATACAGAGATAGATTTGGACTAAAATGCATTAGCAAATACATTTAGAGCTCACATATCAACTGATTCTTCTTTGACCCAACTGTTAACATATACAGTATGCGGTTTATTTATATGATTTGAGAATTCCTATCCCTGCCAAAAACAGTATTGCACATCATTACCATCAGTATGACACATGTCATTATCTATATTAGCCACTAGGTGTCGCTCACTCACCTCTGTTCTCACAGGCTCCTATCAGGTTGATGATGTTAGGATGCTGGCCTAGTTTGCACAGCACCTCCAGCTCCCCTGCAAAGTCTCGGTGGTCATTCTCTGAAGCAAACTCTGGAAGAAGATCAGCACACACCGCATCATTTAACAAACTGCAAGCAAAGCAGCTTCTGCTCACATCTTTGAAATTAAATTTTCACATCAGTTAAAGAATGCACTGCACTGGGATTATATTTGTTTGCATGGGAATCATGTGCAGTATCTGTATATATTGTGAGTGTTTGCAGGAATGTGTGCCAAGGTTACCTTTCAGCATTTTGATGGCTGCACTCATTTTATTGCCATCCTTTTTGATCATGGCTTTGATGACCTGGTTTTGAAACAGTTGTTAGCTACATTTTTAACTGAGTGAATAAAGAAAAGAAACCAAAGAAGGACACATTTTAGAAAACATATTATTAGACTAATCACCTGGCCAAAGTTTCCTTCTCCAATGACATCTTCAAACTTTATATCCTCCCATTCCAGGATTGGATAAGTGAGGGGCTCTGGTGTTGGTTTAGGCCTCCGTGTCAGGGTCAGAGTTCCTGAGTTAAACTGCAGAATAGTCTCCTCACCCTGAGGGTATAAACAATCTTAAGCTTGGCAATAAATACACATATATTAAAGTTCTCTAGAGTAGGATTTTCCCCAAATACATTTGAGCTTTGTCAGATCAGATGTGATATCAACCAGGACTCAGTAAATCCCTCAGCTTATCAAAATTCTAATTTAAAAAATCTGAAACAAATTCTGGTGCGTCCTTACCGATCCAGACTGGTAGGTGAATGTGCGTCGACGGTTGAGCAGCGTCTTGCGGATGAAGAAAAGAGCCAACAGTGCCAACAGGATAGTCACACAGGTGACAGTCACCGAGCCCACCACTGCCACCAACAGCTGGTAACCGTCTGAAGCAGGCTTCGCAGTCACACCCTGTGTGGTCGCGAGTAAAATCTGGCCTTTTTTGGCAGAGGGAAAGAAATGGAGAGTGAGAACAGAGGGTCAGGAAGGAAGACTGAGAGAAAAAAACAAGTAAGGACATGGAAATGATTTTCAGATAGTAGAGATAAATATGCTCTGTATGTATTATTATCCTGAGTAAATCCCTGTCCCTGTGTGGGTGGTCTTGTTCAACGTCACCTGGGAAAAGCACAATAATAGCCATAAGTATGGTAGGGTGGAAATGTTTCACAGAGTGCTACTTTTAGCTCGAATGGAAAATATATCCGAGAAATGATAAATAGTCCTTTTATCATTACAGTGGACTATTTAATTTTTCTTTTTGAGAAGATTACCAGTTCCCGTAATCCAACTGCCCTACTGTGCCAACCCGGAGAGAAAATATTTTCAACAAGGTTTTCCCAAACCTTCTAGCTTCCAAATCCACCATGTGAATTGATCAAACAATATAAACATATCAAGCATATTAGATGCTGCTGTAGCAATGCTGCATGGGGTGAGTAAGCAGACAATAACTTTCATACTTACCATCATCTTGTGTCTTCGCCTGAACAAATTTGCTCCACTCTCCTGGCACTTTGGAGAAAGCCCTAACTCTGAACTGGTAAAATGTGCTGCCGTTGAGTGCTGTCACATCTTTGGTGGTCTTGTTTCCATCGTCCGTGTCCACCCAAGGGTGTGGGCTCCCCTGGCCAACTGGCTGGTACTCTATGGTGTATTTAATGATACCTCCATTGGGATCTTCAGGGGGCTGCCACCTCACTTGGATGGTTGACACGGACAGAGGCTGGGCTTTGATGTTACGTGGAGATGATGGACCTGAGACGCAGAGAAATTATCACAGTCAGGGCAATCAACAATGATTCTGGAACTATATTTAAAAACAAAAAATTACAAGCTTTTATGCTTGCATGCTCTGGAAAAGCCTTCATATCAAAAACAAGGGTTTAACAGCATTCATTACTGCTTTTTTGGATGGATCTTTCTTTAATTTGTTGATCTCCACTAATTGAAGACTAAACTGGATTATTCTTTGACACCAAACTATCAGCTGCTAAACATTTTCTTTTTGGGCGGGGAGAGAGTCACCAAGCAACCAGCAAGCACCAATGCTACTCTTTTCCTTAGTGTTTAAAGTGAATCTAAGAAATTCTTAGAAACTGCTGTAAATGCTGTGAAGTATGCTAAAAATCTAGCAACATTCAGAAGGAATCAAGCCTTCTTTGCTGCTTACTGACAGCAGAGTTTCTAGTTACCCTGGCTGTGGATGCGGAACTGGTAGGGTTTGGAGGGTGGCCCCTGGCTGCCACAGTTGATGAGGCGCACCACCACGGTGTAGTCTTGCTGGTAGTCCAAGTTGTAGAACTTTGTGGAAAGCACATTGAGCAGGGTGGTCTCCTCCAGTAGTTTCTCAGTGTTGGGTGGTGGCCCGAAGAGCTGCACTAAAAAGCCAGTGGCTGTAGCAGCATTAACGCCATTGTTGGCGGGCAGACGCCAGCGAACAGTGGCATTGCGACCTTCCCCCGAGCTGATGTCAATCACAGGTTGAACTGTGGGCTCTGCAGTGACAGAGAACACGGGATGAACTGAGGGGACCGGCAGCTCCTTGTGAATTTGTCTCATTAGGTCAGTAACAGTTCTCTCAAATTACCCACAGGGACAGACATACAGTACTTCTGAAGTGAATTGGACAGAAACATCAGTTTATATTTCATGTGGCTGCTGTACAGTCATTAGAACTGTTAGATCACAACAAGAAAGTACTGGCTCTAAATCTTGGCCATGGTCCTTTCTGAATTAAATCATAAGGGTGCTCTGGTTTCCTCCCACAGTCCAAAGACATACAGTTTGTTTCATTGGAGGGCTGAATATGTTTGAATGTCTGTGGTCCAAACCACATACTAATTCTAAGCAGAGTAGTATGTATGTTTACACAGGAAAAGTGACAACAAATCAGTATGTATACTCTAAACCCTTGATTTTTGAGTGTGCATGGTGATGTACACTATTTTCCCATTTTCCATTGCATTGCACAAAGGAAATAAAGGAGCTCACAGCAAAAAATAAGAAGCATTCACAGTAGAATAGAATCAATGCTCTGTGATAAACCCACAACTTCATGAGAAGATGGATGAATGACTAGCATAAATACAGTATTCGTTGAGACAGAATATAATTTGCATTTGCAACTGTTCGGTTACGGTCCTCCTCAAAGACATAAGAGTCACCAAATACACTATTATAAATAGTTTGTGCTTGTGCAAGAGACCAATGTTTCCTCAAGAGATGAAACTGGTTCTATTTTACACATGGAACTATCCACATATTATGATTTTATGTTTTTTCCATGATCTTTTCTGTACTCACACATTCAGATATGCTCTGAATCTGCCAGTCTCTGCCGCTTGAATACATGTTCTTGCTATTCTAGTTGTGTGATTCCTAGCTAGCTGAGTGATGACCATTGTTTTGTTTTGTTTTTTTTTTGGTATTTTAGCTTGGATCCCATAGGGTCTTCATTTTATTTAGTAAAGTGCCCACGGATCATTTCAGTCCACTGGGCGTCTTTCTATATTTGCCCCATATCTAAGTCATCAGGATAGACACTGGGGAAAAGATAACTGGCTCCATGAGGCCCAGGAAAAACACTATTCAGCACAAATAATGAGAATTTACTTTAGTTTAGATAATTATGCTTCCTTAACCGCTTTGGTCCAAACTACAGACATTTGTTCCCAGGCAAGATTTCAAGAATATAATCATTTATAGTAAGGGTGGGATCCCTATGAATTGGACATAGCCCAGTTATCTGTGTGTCTCACCAGGACAATCCGTCTCCATGATGGCCTCTGGCCCAAGGTCCCCCTCTCCACCTTCCCCAGGACGACTCAGCTGGACACAGACACGGTAGCTTGTTGAAGGCTCCAGATTCATCAGTGTGATTGGCTCTTTGTCACTATAAACTAAAAGAAAGTGGATGTTGGAAATGCTGATTTCTGAATATTTCTTTGCTTAAAACAACCAAAAAACTTAATTCAGAGGTTTCAGGATATCTCTGTCTATCTCTGTCTTCTTACCTATGATGGAGGACCAGGAGTTTCCATTCTTCACAGGCTTATAGAGGATCTTTGTGGAGATAATGGGGCCATCTCCTCTATAGGAGTCCCCCGGCATCACCAGCAGCTGCTTACTCCTTCTTTCCAGCAGTTTGGGTGCAGTAGTTGGCACAGGGGGCTCTGTGTAGACACAGAAAAATATTTTAAATCTCGCTATGATGTTCCTGGAAAAACTGGATATGGTTGCAAAAGATTTTTTTTCTCTCTGTTTATTTTTTCAGACCTTTAATGGTGAGGTTGAACTTGCAAGAGTCATGACCTCCATTGGTGGACACCCTGCACTCCCACAGCCCTCCTTGTTGTGCACTCAAACGAGGGATCTCAAACAGGGCTGTACTCTTATTTGAGTCCATGACAGTGCGAGAGGCCTGAGAGTACAAATACATAACACATCATAGCAATGCAATGCACGATGAAAACCATATTTCCATTTCCTGTTCCTATTTTTGCTTTTGCTTGTATTTGTGCTATGAATGTCCTCCTGAGAATGTTCATAGTTCCTGTGGGAAGTGCTAGTACAATTCTTTATCAGATTACTTCTATTATCAAGGAAACAGCACAGAAAGAAAAACATAGAATCTGAACATGTTACTTATAGGCAACACGTGGTAACTGCTGCACTGTAGAGTGATACAGCCTTATCTGGTCAGGCCATTGTGTTGTTGACTTCCTCAGAGCTTGACTCAACCTTCAACCCAATCTTAAAGGCACAGCGCAATTTGACTTCAGGTCAACATGCTGCTTTATTTATTTTATGAAACAATTAATTCAGTACTTTTTACACATTTAAAAGGAGTAGCACAACATTTTGGAAAGTACACTAATTTGCTTTCTAGCAGAAGGTTAGATCAATACCTACAAACAGGAGGTTACTGGCTTAGCTTAGTATAGAGAGAGAGAAGCAGCTAATCTGGATCTCTCCAGAGTAAAAACTTTATCTGACGCTGGCTGTCTTCTATTTCAGTGACGATAAGACTCCAGAATATATTTTTTAGTTTTGATGTCTGTTTGTGTATCGATTAAACAAACAATGAAGTCAAGTCTTTCCATTAATTGCTCCGTCTGCCTATAACCTATAATGATATGATAAATCAAGTGGCACCCTTGGCCTGTTCTCATGGAACCCATTTTGTACTAGATCACCCTCACCTTGTGTGAATTGTATTTGACTTTTGATTCAACCTCTGTATTTTTATTCAGACTATCTGTGAGTTATCTTGGCAGAAGTGTTGCAAGCTAGACATTCTACCTTGAGCACAGTGCTGTCCAATTTTCGCAGCTCAATGCTGTCATGGCTGGGCAAGGGGTTGCCTGTGGCTGAACAAAAGATCTTGGGGCTGGAGTTCAGATTCCACTCTAAATTACTATCCAAATCCAAGATCTGGGGAGCTCGGTCTGAAAAAAGAGAGAGGCAAAGAACAGAGATTAAGAAGAGAATAGTGACCAAATGTGGCAGTAGAGAAAATGATGATAGAGAAAACTCATTGGATAGGAATAAGTAGATTATTGAATGTGATAAGTAATAAAGAGAAAGAAAAACTCCATTTGACAGAGGAGGCAGAACTAAAGAATTAATATGATTAGTCAGCACCTACCAGACTTCTCACAGTTCTGTCCTCTCCACCCTGTGGGACAATGGCATCCACTGAAACGATTGCAAACTCCTCCATTCTGGCATTTACAGCTCAACTTGCAGTTTGGTCCATACATGTCATTACGGCAGGCTTACAACAGAAAAGACACACACAAAAGGGTTATGTTTTAAATATATACGTATATAAATTTGATTAAGAAAAAAAAACAGGGCAAATGAATGTTATGCAGTCAATGAAAGTTATACTCACCCTTCTCACAGTGGTTCCCAAACCAGCCGCTGGCACAGGAGCAACCGTAAGGGTCTGGTAGGCAGAAACGAAGCCCCCTGCAGGTCAGCTTGGAGCCACAGGACTGCTGGCAGTTTCGTCCGAACATTCCTTCTCTGCAGGCTGTAAGACCATCAGAGAAAGACAAATTCAAAATGTGTTTATCTAAATTCCTTGACTTTCGCTGTATCATGCTTCAGGAGTACAGCAAAACTAGGCTACTCACGCCAATGTACTCATGTGTAACCAGTAGACTAGATTTTATAGCTTCATCTTTATACAGTAATTGTTAGTTGTTTTGATTGCAAATGCCTGAACAAGTTTTGGACCAATGTCCTCACAAATGAGGACACTGTACTGAGCTCAATACAAACCTGTCCCACAGCGTGTTCCCATGAATCCAGGAGGACAGATACAGTCTCCATGCACATCATGACACACTCCACCATTGAGACACTCCGGACAGTCCTTGTCACAGCTAGGACCCCACTTCATACTTGGACAGTCTGCAGGGAAAAAGTTGCAAAATCCTCCTTCAATATGTTTACAGAACTTGCAAGAAAAATCGGAAGGTTTCAGTCTATTGGATCCCAAATCATTTTATGACAATATCTCCTGTAGACCTGAATGCAGACATGCAGTGTTTGGATAGTTTTCAAGCACAGGCAGTCTGTTTATATTAGAGAATACATTATATAAAGTTCAAGGGAAATAAAAAAAAAAACTTGGAATCATGTAGGAAAACGCAGAGAAAAAAACACTGCATCTGGTGGAGAGCATGAAAGAGAGAAAACAGGGGAATCTCAAAGCAGAGCAGGCGGAGGGTGGAGTAGGTGTTGGTACTACTGATGTCTCTTTACAGTATTGAGGTAGAGGGAATATAACAAACATGTGCTGTCTCACTAAGACATATCATGTTTCAAAATCAACACAGTTTTTTTACTGTTGTGTTAATTTAACAGTTTAATTTACTTATTTGCTCCCTTTGAGAGTTAGATGAGAAGATCAATACCAATTCCATGGATGTCCTTTAAAAATAAGCCTAATGCCAACAGTTAGTTAGCTTAGCATAAAGTCTGGGAACATGGGTAAAAAACTAGTCTGGTTCTGTCAAATCACATACCAGCACCTTTAAAGCTCTAAATAATGTGTATTGCCACAGAAAAGTGTAACAATGACAATTTGAGGTTTTATGGGATGTTATGTGCTTGAATATTTCTTGGTCAGGAAGAGGGACTTCTCCTAGACTTGTCAGGAATTGTTTTTACAATACATTTTTTTAAACCAAAATATTTTTGTGGCGTCAAGGGCAATTTTAGCTTCTTTTCCCACCTCAACCTTCCTATTTGGGCAGTAAAGAATTCTTAGTAAATCTAGTAGATTGTGCAGTGAGTCACCTTTAATATATCTTTATTATCCTGTAATTTGTTAGATCACTTCAGAATTGAACAAACCTCTGACGATGAGCCTCATCCAGGATCCCTCAAAGGGGCTACCCCCCACATAGCTGGCACTGTAGATGCCTTGATTGGCATAAGCTGCATTCTCCACTGTCAGTACAACTGTGCGATTGACCATATCATTCCAATGAGTCATATAATAATAGTTTCCTAAAACAAACATAAGAAAACAAGATCTGAGTTAAAAATATGTAAGTATATAGTTATTATTAGTAGACAGAATTGGAATTCTTCTCTCTTCTTCATTAAATTTCCTGCTTCCATCTTATGCTGATTTACCATTGTACTTCCACGTCACATCTCTATTTTGGGGATTGTGTAGCTGCTGCATGCTGATGTGAACTGTCTCTCCTCTGTTAGCAGTCAGTGTAAGATGAGTTGGGACAAAATTAGCTGAAAGAAACACAGATACACACGATAATTATCCAAACATGACTTAGTATTTAAATTAAATGCAAAAGAACATAAATAATTGAGTCATGGTGTAGGTCTGGTCATGGTATGAAGTCTGTACCCACCTCTGCCGAGGTTGTTGATCATTGTGATCTTCTCCACTGGGGGAGATTCACAGTAGAAGATACCAATGTGTTCCAGATGAGCAAAGTTTCTTGCTATCACCTCCTTGTTCTTGGATTTATTCACTATAAAATTCTTTTTGAGTAATCCGAAGATACTCTCGTCTCTCTTGATGTCCAGCTCAACCTGGGCAGGGCTGCGCTCTCCATTGATACAAGAGATGGTGAAGTTGTTGTGGTTGGTGACCTCCGCTGTGGAGATCATGGTCAAGTCGATCACAGCATCTGTACAAGGACGTTATTAGACCAAGGCAAGAAGGCAAGAAAATTGACATATATACCATTTTGGGACAAGACAATCACTACAAACTTTTTTGGTGACTTTGGGCCGTTCCTCACAAATATGATACTAAAATCTGCTGTACATTATTGCATTCACATAGAAACATATTGTATATAAGAACATGTATGTATTCTAAATGGATAAATTTAATATAATAATATTGTTCAGTTTCTCAGCATCTCTATGATGTGTTATTGTACTGCTTTCACATGTCTGGTACAGGATTCAGGAGAAATGGCTGTAGTTGGTTCCCAATGGAAAACCACAGTTTGGCACAATTTCCAGACTAAATATGTCAAAAAGTGTCACGGCTGGATTAAAATGATACAGAATGTTTTCAGTTCCTTTTAAGATAAGATAAGATGTACTTTATTTCATACACCTGACACAGAATATAGTTAATTTGAACACATGAAGGACACAATCATAGCAAAAACATAGTTTATAAGCCACACTTATCTGATTCTGCCACAGAATCTGATAGTGTTTTCATAAAAGTGAGCCTTAGAACATCTTATACACTGAGGTCTGAGATAGTGATTGAGAAACTAGCAACATCAGCCCCTTTTGTACAATATTTCGGTTAAAAAAAAGTTATTTTAATGAAAGTGCCAAGCCCAATAATGTCAGTTTGTTCAGCATTCCTGCTCTCTGGTATTTAAGCCCCAGATCCACAGAACAATGGCAGGAAACATGGATGAGCTCCTATTTTCCCCGAAGGGTTCAGACATCTACACTACTCTGAGGGTATTTACGACTACTCTGAGGGTATTTACGACTTTAATAAAACCAAAAATATTTAAAAATGATATAACAATGAAAAATGTGTAAAATTAGTAGGGGACTTAATCTTTATTTATCACACCCCTCTTAATATATCACATTCCTCTTAAATAAATGCCGACTTTAATATTTTGCTCCTTTCCTCCAGCAAAGCTACACAAACAGCCTTAAAATAAATTCCCTCTTACCTGACGAACCAAAGAGGCACAATACAAACACCCACAAAATCCTCATGATTTTTATAATCCTCATAGGGAAAAAGTCGACGTTCTTAAATTGGATTTAACGGAGAGATTTGTACATCCAAAAACGATGACGCTGCGTCACGACGAATGGTGCGCTTTTTTACGCATAACTTGGAGAATCATCCAGAGCCCCAATTCAGGTGTGAAATCTCTTCGCTAACGTTCCTGACTAGGTTTCAGAGATGGTATTGCGGTCCGTCACACACTAAGCAAAGAGTTGGACTTGCAGTAAAACTCAGCTTTGTCTGGGTGGGAAAGGAAGGAAGAGCGTCACCAGACAGCGGAGGACTGGCGCTGGCGCTCCAGACCTTCCCGATTCCGATTAATGTATTTATGAGTTTAAACTTTGTCACTTTTTGTTCCAATACAATGCCAACCACTCTGATTGCATTTCCATACAATTGATTCTGTTTTAGCAGTGATCCAATGATGGAGCGTTTTTCACTTTGACTCTCCTGTGGCATCAGAACTACTATTATCTATAGCTATTACTGTATCTAATTCCTGATTTGTTTGCAAACGTGAAGCATGAGGATTTTTTTGGTTATCAGATACATTTTTGGAGAATTTAATATTTAGAGTTCATCAAAATATAACTTCTACATACTGATAAGTACTTGATCTCAATACTTTGCATTTGTGTGGCCAAGACCTACACTGTGCATGCACCACGTGTCCTCTGTAGCTGACATTGCATTTTATAGCTGACATGATTTTCTTTGTAGAACACCAAATGCAGCAGCTGGTGTCTTGTTTTGCCAAATTCAACAGCTTTGTTCTTTCACTTCAACATGCTGCAGTTTTTATGGTCAGCTTCACCCCTCCCCTTGCTGTTATAATCAATCAGCCTCAGGAAATGATGAACAATATGCTTGTTGTGTCTATTCTGCCATTTCTGCTCCAATCTTTTAAAAGTACTCTTAATTTGAAACTCTGCACACGCCTTTTCTAATTTTCTCTACAAAAACTGTCTGGCTGATTTGATGTTTTCTTTACATTTCCTTGCTGCTTCAGACAATCGACCTAAAGTTGACTCAACTTCTTATTGTTCGAGATTTCCTGTTTTCGATTTCAGGAGCTCACATGGTTTTCTTCAGCCTGCAAGGAATATTCTATTGTATTCTGGATTGTCAAAAACACATGATAAAATAGAATTCTTTGCAAAGACTGTACAGATTGATGTCAAATCTGAAAAAGTAAACAATGTCAAGTCCTACCTGGTATGATGTCAAATAGTCCATGAAAGACAAACTTAAAATCATAACAAAAGGAACAAGATTTCCTGCTGGTTCAATTAACTGAAGTAACAATGAAAAAGGAATGAAATAAAATCTGAAAAGAGTTCTCCCAGTTTGGAACTGTTTTGTCTATAAACCAGTGTTTCCATTTTGGCTTTTGGCACACAAAGCATCTTGGCGCCTACATTTAGCTCAGATCTGTATTGTCTCTTTGACCTGTTAGTGTGACCCGCGTCGCTCAGAAGCCAGAACAACTTCTTTTAAAAGACCATCTTGTTTCCTCTGCACTGACTTCAAAAACATCCACAGACAGGAATGGACTGTACAGAGAACAATGATACTGAACAATCTAGAATGTTAACGCATTGCTAACTTACAGCACATACCAAACCAAAGGTATAAAATTAAACAATATGCAACAAGTGTACTGTTTAACTAGTTTTGCAAATAATTGGGGCACTTTTCTGTATTTTCTTGCAGGTTTTGTAGACTCTGTGATTAGAGTTAAGGGAAACAAATGAAAAGGAGAGCAAAGAAAGAAGTATAAAGAGAAAAGGATTGAAAAGCATTGCTTGCTGCAGACACAGCTTGGTGGAGCCTCTATAGGAAGCCAAAAAAGGAAAAGACCAAAGGCTGGGTCAACACAGATGCTTCAGCCTGTGGTTGCATTAATGCTTTCAGAAGCCAGAAATCAGGGGCGGGTGCTCTTGTCACTCTGTGGATGTGTGTGAATATGTGTGTGCATATGTGATGGTGCACTGGAATGAGTGGGAAGCTACAGACTGCATGTGTAGTGTAAATGTATATGTGTGCATAAAATATCATGTGTCTGTCCATGCATGCATGTGTGTGTCCATGCATGCATGTGTGTGTTTGTGTGAAGGAAATTATTCTGGTGGGTTGGACTTGCACGGTGGAGAACACTCAGTGCTCCTCAGCCATTGTGTCCAAACTTCTTTGTTGCTCTATAGTAAATATGAACTGCGTTTGTTGTTACTGTCTGCTGCTTTCTTCATGACACTACCAGACAAAGATAGGGCTCAGTTTGTCTCCTGACCAAGTTCAGAAAGCACAATAGCACTTCCCCAGGCATAAGAACAGAGCAACAAAGAAAATCTTGAGCAATCCTCCTCAACCATGCCCTGCAGACTACAGTGCAGGGTTAAAGAGCATTTTTTCAAGGGAAACTTTGGTGTTTTTTAACCTTATCTTCCCATATTTTTAAGTGTCTAATGGGGACATCAAACTTTGAATTTTGTCCAGTATTCACTATATATTGATTTTTTCTTTTAATTGTTCACTCGTCTATATGTTTGCAGTCCCAAAATGGGATACAACGTAATCCTTATAGACGTCCAAAGTACAAGTTCTTTTTTGCCACTGATTGTTATTTATTATTTATTATTTATTACCTTTCGCTTGATTTGTCTAACCAAGTCTCACTCAAGGAAAAGAAGCGGTGAGGTGAATCGTTGCATGAATACAACAATGTAAATCTGAGCCTAGTAATGCCAGCTGGGGAAAGTTTGTTGTGTTGGAGTACAGAAAGTGTAGCTTAGTGTAAAAGATTAGGTATAAAAGGTTTTCAACACCCAGCTGAATATTTAACTGACTGACTTAAACATTGTGGGAGAGACCTTTGAATTTGATTTGTTTCTGAGTATACAGTACAGGTAAAGAGCTTCTACGAACTGAAGAGTGGATAAGGGGGCAATAGACAAAGAAGGGTGAAGCTTAGGAGGATGCTTTGAAATGCTATACCCACAGAGTTTCACAGGTTGGGTTAAGCAAAAGGTAGAGAAGATGAATTCTTCTGTAGGGTCCTTCTCACAATGTCATCAAACAACAACAATCAATCACAATATGAGCTGGTAAGTAGCAAAAAATAAGCACTTCTGACTGACCTCATTCGATCGTGCAGTTGCCTGCAAGAATTACATTGTAGCCTGCTTCACAACTTTCTGCTATAGCTTTGAAAAACAACAAAGTTACAGCAGTTTTGGTGCTCTTGGTGACACTGGACTGAGTCATTGAATCGGCTATCTACGTAAGTTTTCGTCATCACTGATGCTAACTATGTAGTCCATTTATCTTCGTAATCTCATTAGAACCTTTAACTCATGTCTGTCCTTATCTGTCATATGTTATTCTGAATCTGTTGTAACAGTTTACCATGCTTGAGCAGAACATTTCACAAACTCCTTTGAGAAGAGCCATTGTGGTAAGCTGAAAGATTGTTAAGAAATGCCACCTAGCTTGTGTCAAACAGAAAATTTACAGCAGTATGTTCCAGGGTATGTTTTAGTTGTTTCTGACATTTTGTTGTGGTTGTAGGGGAGGAGGTGGTGATGGCGAAGCTGGGGGTGTCTGGAAGTGAGACAGTCAAAAGAGGCAGGAGGTCTCTCAGACTTTGTGAGAAAGTTTGTATTAAATTCCCATTTCCTCTCATTGTGTGGTAAGCTGGCCCAGCTCCACACGCACTGATCCCGGTGGACTCAGTCTAAGTAGGGGTGTCACTCACACCTCTTAGGCCCCCTAAATTACCCCCCTCAATTTCACCCCAACTGCAGTTAGGAACCCCTGACTTCCATCCCAACGTACCCCATGTTGTCAGATAAAGAAACCTTCCCAAGGATCATGTAAACCTAGAGAGACAGGAATCATGTGTGCTTGAAAGCATGATTTCATTAGTGTTTGTGTGTGACAGAAAAGTCTTTATGCAATACACTGAATGAGCTGATGATAGATCCAAAGACAGATTTTGAGATAGAACATGTGTGTGATCGCTTTTAATAGACTGTAACAACCCTCCTCTTTCAAAGTCAGACTTCCCCAAAGATAAAGTGCTCTAATGCCTTGATAACTCCAGTATCCGTGTTTTTTTTTTTTAAAGCAAGGAGATTTCTAACACTACATGGTGACAAACTGACAGGAGGTCGACACACTATTACCACAGAAACATTCCCACTTGTTTTGGTGAACTAAGTTTCAGCCGATAATGTTCCACTGGAGTTGGGCCACTGGGTGTCTCGTAACCTGCATATCTGACTGTGGCCCAGTGCTGTCCTATGTGTTACCCCAGTATCCAGTTGTTCTTGGTAGATTGTGGATATTGATTAAAAAATTCATGCCAATATTTTACAAACTCACACATTTTTAACCATGCTAGCAGCATAGATTTTAATGGTCTCTCTATCATTTTGGCCCAGACCAAAATAATTCAATGACCTTTAGACAGATTGCCATGAAGAGATATTCATGGTGGTCTGTAGATAAAAGACTTTGGCGATTCCCTGAGTTTTCTTCTTGGGTCATCATAAGGTTTACATTTGTAGTTTTAAGTGTCAAACTTATTGGATGGATTGTTATTAAATTTGGTACAGATATTCAGATGTTTCCCTAAGGATAAATTGTAAAGACTCATCAAAAATAGGGCATGTCTCAAAGCAGATGTTAGCATTAGCAGCCTCTTTATTCTTGTTTAGATATGAAGCTTTGCTTATCTTTTTAATAAGCTTGATCTAGGGCTATTATGTATTCAATAACAGTATCAAAACACTGTAATTACTTAGGCATACAAACATTTTGATGTATGACAGATATGTGGTGACTGTCAAGGTCATATCTTATGATTTAGATCATTTTCATATTCATCAAACCATTCAGTAACCCCTCATGCCCTAAGAAGTCATCAAATGTGCTCCGTCTGCCATAATTTCTGACCCCTATTTACTGATGTCTCCCATAGATCTGAATATAGACGTCACTTTAGTCACAATTCCAGACTTTGTGACTGAAGCTTCTGACATCTATGCCACAACACTGAGCCCTCTTTCAAGATTGGATTACTTGCTTAATTATGCACCTGTGTCAAATAATTTGATTTTTTTCCCCACTCATTTATTCACATTTTCCTTTAATTTTGTCACTCGTCTATGTTAAGACATGCAGCAGCACTGAAAGAGTGATTTAGGACAATAAACCACCTCCTTAGCCAAAGGACATGAAGACAGGACTTTTCCGAACCTTTGTCGCATGTCGCTTCCTTTTCTCTCCCATCCTTCCTGTCACTTTCCACTGTATACTTTCTCACAAAGAAGAGCTGCCATTTAAGTAACCTTAAGAGGAACATGCCTCCAAGAGTTGGATCGACACATGGAATGATAGGAAATGATTTGACAGGGGACAAGAAAATGCAAAGTCAGCACAAACACAGGGTTAGCACGATGTGTAAAATTGATAAAATACATAGTTTATGGACTACATGATATATCATCTCATCTTTGTTAGATTATATTACTGTGAATACATTTTGCAGAGATGTATTCATAATCACTCAACCCTTACCATTTACATACACGTGCACACATACACATACACTGCCAAACTACAAAGTGAGTCGTTTTAGGTCCCTGTGATTCAGGCTATAAGTTCCCTTTGAAGGGACCACTTGTCTTATAAAGAAATGTTCAATTTCATGGTTCAAGTCTTAATGTCAAATATAGACAGAAAGTGAAACAGTGAAATAAAATGTAAACTCAAAAGTCAGAATATGCAGTGTTTCTATGTTCTTTAAGAAATATTTAGTTCAGACATAGAGATAGAGATTAAACATAGAGATAATTACGAGTTCTTAATTTATTTTAGAATTATTCGGGGGAGTACTCTTTGAACTTTTTTAAAATTAAATAATGCAATATTTAAGCTGCCATAAGATTCTGGAAAATAATGTGTCACTTTTTATAGTCAATTTGTGAACAGGTTGTAACATAACTTCAAAATGAGATCCTCCACGGCTTGTGGACTACTCCACTTCCCTATTGTTAATAATGTGCAACACTAGCTAACATTAGCTTAGAAATGTAGTCTGCTAACTTAAACATACTGACAATACAAAACCAAGTCCAAAGTCTAAGCTTGCATTATAGTGGAGCATGTGAAATAGCTTTGAAGTTGGCAGTGGTGCTGGTTTCCAGCCAAAGATATTCAATTACAGAAGATAACTGGTTACAATCTCCACAAATGATATGAAATGATATACACTTCCTTTCTCTAAGTGGGTGTGGTCCGCATCCCTGATCTCCAAACCTGGTTAGGAAGTGTGGTAAATGTGTGGATGGATGAAAAGAGATTACACAGTGTCGGAGACAATTCATAGATTTAAATTTTTGTTTAGTTTTAGATCAGCTTTGGTGAAACAGACAGACAATTCAGTTTAGTGTTCATTTCAGCATTCATGTATATCATTTTTGGCTGATGCCTAGGATAATGCAGGTGCAACTGCGAATGTGAGCAACAGGATACTGGCTGCAGTTCACTGAACAGCCAAAGGTGTCATTAATAACAATGGTTTTCTGAACTTTTAAGATGGCCTTAGGGATGATAATGGACCTTAATGTCAGCGACATTCCTGGCCTACAGCACAATTGCTATATTTTCATGTGTCTATTTTATCCAATTTAAAAAATCTGTTTGCAAAAATTCTTCCTGTGTAACAGCTTTTCATATCAGTGTCTGACCTGCTTTAACACACAGGAGAAGTTAGTGTGTAAGGTAAGCTTTAGTGTTAATGGCTCTGTCTTGACTGGTCAACTTTTAATACTTTTCTTTTAAAATCTCTGGAAGGCTACAACATGCACATTTTTGTTAGTTTGGGAAAACAAGCTTGACGTTTCATGTAGTTTCCTGTATGACAGACAAAGCCAGTGCGTGCTGAGCAGCTGGGATTGTATCCACCAAAGACATGAGTAATGAGGCTGAGAAAAATGGCAACGTTTACCTACATGTCCTGACAAAAATACAGCTGGTGCTCAAAGGGCTAGTTTATCATTTTGTGACATTTATGTGTTTACCTCACAGTATGCTGATAGAAAAGTTTAAACCATAAAGTGTTAAACTGTGACCTAATAAAACTAAAGTGTATCTGTATTTCTATCTTAGGGCTACTGCAACTATAATGTATTGACTTGCAGTTTCTGGATAAAGAGCCCATTTTTTAGTAATATATAAAAAATGTCTCTGCATTTATATCCATAACTGCATATAAACCACAGAGTTCCACTATATAAACAGCAGTTAACGTAATATTTAACATAATTACTTTATCACTTCTCCACCTAACTACTATCTACTGTATATGTGTAAACTCTGGCATTCCCTTCATATCGATCTGCGTCTGCTTCCTGTTTTTTTTTAAAGCTCCCTACACTACACACACACTCACACACACACACACACGCACACACACACACACACACACACACACACACACACATTTATGGACGCATGTATGCACTCACAAAGATTCACCTGGAATGAAGCAACATGTTCCTAAACTTTCTCTTCCTGTCCATTCATCAATCCCACACTGGAAAAAAAAACAACACGCTCCTGACTTGAGCCACCAAGTCCAGTCTCCCAATCTGTCTCCTGGGGTGAGGCTGGGTCTATGACCAGATGCAGAGTAGGCTGACCCTGTAGTGTGACACAAAACAAACCCTCCATGTAGTCAGGGATGTTGATGGATGTTGATATAATCCCAGCTACTGACCTCGCACAGGTACTGTAGATGGACTGTACACAAAGAGACACACACCTCATTACTGGTGTTATGGAAAGCCTCTGGACCAGACTAAGGAAGTTCTAATCATAACATCATGTAGTCAACCTCTAGTGTAGTTTTAGGATCATGTAGGATAACATCATTTCAGACAGTCAGCAGACGCAGCAAGATAAGTAGAGAGGGGTAATATTTTCCAGATCAGGGGAAATGGTTTCACAATTATTGTCTTGTTTATAAAGCTGAATGTCACATATAAAACCTGAGAACCTGAACCGTTCTGCTTGTTGCACATCAAATACGGCTCCCAAAAGAATGAGAGGTTTTGTTAGAGGCATCAATTCCACCCATCTGTCTCTGATTTGGTCACAGTTTTGTCTGCAGTTCGGGTTATTGCACTGATTTGCCCTTACATTATCAGAATAAAAACACCAGTCCCACATTCTTTGACAAAGAACTGTCAAAAGAATATAAGAAAATATTGCCACAATATTTTTATCTTTTTAGCTATGGTCAGAAACCAAACAAGGAACAGCTGTTTTTTTCATCACTATTATTATGCAAGTTAGCAGTGCAAATCCTAATTACAGAAATAGAATATCTGTCCCATCGGAACATGGGTATCAAGGAAATTGTGGAAAGGGAGTGGTACTGAATCTAGCCAACGTGTCTCTGTGATATTATAGGCGTTTTTAAGGAAGTTGAATAACACCCAGGGAGTGTTGTGCTGAAAGACAGAGGAAATGAGGAAGAGCAGAGATTTAGTGCAAATGTGCCTTGAGACTTTAGTCACAGAGATGAAGTGCGATTCAACAACATGTTACCTGGGGAAATGATGTGAGATGGCAAGTTAAAATGATGAGAGTGAGCCGGGGAATAGTTAAAGTGAGTGTTTAAGAAAGCAGAGAATGCTTGAAAGAGACAGACAGGGAAAGAGATGGATGAGCTGTTGTTGCTTGTCCACAGTGTCCAGAGAACTTGAGCCAGATTCAGGAAGAGGTACTGCTGCTGGAGGCTGATATGTGTGTGAAGGAAGTGGAGGGAGCGCAGGGGCAGGAATCACCCTACAGGCAGGAAAAGGCCTGTGGAGGTGATGGCGGGGGTGGAGGTGGAGGGTCTCGGCTCCTGTCTGATAGCCGTTTGGTCAAAACACACAAACACAGACTCAAACACGCAGACATGTTCGCACGGCTTTGCAGTGCATACGTTTTTGTACACATTAGCCAGTTAGTAGGAGGGACAAAGAAAAAGAGAGCTGGTGCCAAAGCATACATGCACCCACACTTACTGAGGAAGTTGGTTTAAACATTTTAAACAAGTGTAAGTCACTTATGGAAATCCACTTTTTACTGAACATCTGCTTTAGTAAGAAAAACCGAATTTGAATCTCCAACAAGCTGAAATGAAATGCAACATTCTTTGTGCTTCCATGGGGTTTTGGTGTGCAAAAAGCATTTATTTTAGGAAATTATTCATTGGTTTGGCTGCTTAATATAAAAACAAATGATCAGGTTTAAAGGTACCTTTCGGGCAAAAATTCAAACATTATTAATTACTGGTTCTTGTAGTTTTATCATGAATAAAATGGATGGATGATCTGTTTGAAATGGAAACGGTGGCTTCCTAAAATGTTTTGAATGCCTTCTTTATGAAGAGTTATCTCGCAAAAGCACCTTTTTTATCACAGTATTAATATTTTATAACAGTGCGAACAAAAACATGTGTTAGGCAGCAGCTGGACACAGCTGGTTCTGCATTATAGAGCAGGGTTCTGCATTGACCACCACAGTATTCAGCTTGTTTTTTTTACCTTTTTATGGCTTCCATCTAACAGCCCATGAGAATGGATCCATTAAGTGATTTAACAAGTAGCCAACAGCAAAATGTGTGTATTGGTTTAAAGCCGAATTGTGTGGACCCCTAAATAACGCCACAGACTGGACACCTGCAGAGGGAGCGCAGATACAGATCTCTTTTGCAGGCCAACTATAAAAAAAGTAGTAGTAAGTCTTTCATACTGTGTCATTATTACCACCATGTGAGACATTTCAAACACAAATACCTCGCTGAACCATTACTAAATCCTCCAGCGCTCTCACTTTTCGCATAAATATTCGCACAGCATTCACAGAGGGAGTAAAAAAATGCACAGTTGGATCTCATTAAAAACGTGTTGACTTTTACATGAATCTCGAGAAGTTTGCAGGACTACAGTAACCAGGCGGAGGTATAACACAGAGAGCCACAGAGGACGTGTTTCTGTTGCTTGCAGGAGCATTTTTCTGCAGCAAGTTTATCAGTCAGCATATTGTTGAGAGTATGTTCACACAACTATGACATCCAAAACAAACAATAAGGTAACAGAAACTACTGATTAACACGCCATTTGGATAAATGATTTTCCTCACTGGGGAAACATTCAGGTCATTAAATATGGACTTGAATGCGTTCGAGAGTAGGTAGATCTCAAGCTTTATGATTTATGTATACAGCATTCATTTACCTTGAAGTGAAGACTAAAATAAAATAAACACCACCCACCATCAAAGAGAGAAACTGGAAGTTCGATACTAATAGTATCATTTTCCTCTTCAACTATATTTACAGTTAGTAAGAGGTGGCAGGAGCTCAAGCCAAACAAATACAGATTCTTCCAGCTGCATGTTAGAGTTAGTGGGGTATGTAATGTTACACCAGTGAGCACATATAGTCAGGAAACTCTTATATTAGATTAAATGAGATGAAACTTAATCGACCTTTGTGTTAAAGCTGGGTCATCCCAACAGCAGACTGACTAGAGACTATTGTGTGTGCAGAAGCACATTTGGCACAGCATCTTGCTTAATAAAATCAGACTCCATACAGAGAGCATCGCACGTAAGTCATTACAATAAAAGACCACTTACAGAATAATGCGGGATTTAAATAAAATTGCAGCTGTTTTGTTAACAGATTTACAGATTTAAAGCAGATGTGCAGAGACCCTTACACGCTTTATCACATTTCCAGATGGATGCCGCATATGGATTCACAAACCTACAAAAATGTGAACAATGTGCTGCTATCACCTTGTAAAAGTGACACTCGGGTGGTTGCACATCACAATAGTTACAGCAGGGAGTTTTGTGACAATCATTCCAGCCCGCTGAGCGCTGTGGATTGTCTCATCTTGATACTTAATGGCCATGTTGCAGGCTTGTTTATCACATAGCTCTTCCTCAAGTCGCACTGTCCATTGTTATATACACTTCGCCACGTGTTGTTATTTCCCTCCTTTTAAAAGACTTAGCAAGGCCGTGACCTCAGACCCCCACCATTTCACTGAGAGGATAAACAGTAAACATCCTATGGTAGAAAAAGTAAGGGAAAGTCCCTTCTTGGTGTCCTCCAAAAATCTGATTACTGCTCCATCAGTGCCATTAATGACCTTGACCTTGTTTATGTTTACCTGCTGTAAATGTACTTAAGACATTACCATCTGACATTAAGTATGTATCTACGGTATAGGAGGTACCGCCATTATTTTTGAAAAACTGAATTTATAGTCTAACAAAAAATAAAGGTAATTTTCTGTACATAAGGTCACACATGCACTCCACCAAGTCTTACAGACAGAGCAGATCATAAACTGTAACCAAAAAAAATAAAATATATCCCCCATTCAGTCCATCACTAGGCCTACATAATTTTGTTCCTCAGACGTTCATTAGGATGAACACAAACTGAGAAGTGATCAGGACTTTTTTTTTTAGTGGCTTTAGTTGGCTATCGTATAAAGATGATTTAGCCTCTGAAGGAAATGGCTAATGTTTCTGGGCTACTGGTGTAGCCAGCAGAACACATATCTGGGCCAAGACTTCCTCTGCAGACTGATAAGCAACTTAATGTGAGGATGACGAGAAAGTTTAGCATTTCTGCTAATCTATATAAACAAATAGCTGCATTATGCAAGCTATTAAAAAGCTAAATCTTTGTTAGATGGTAGCCCAATAGCTTCTGAGATTGCAGCCATTGCATTCCACCTCTTTTGCTCTCCACATGGACTGTTGTAACCAAAGCCTGCTCAAAATCTTGGTCTCTCTACAGATTCTGTATTTATATGCAGATACCTTTTCATCGAGATCAGCTGGTGAAACTCGATGTAGCAGCTAAGGAGACAAATATTTTTTGCTGTGTGCTGGTGGAAAGCAAAATGAAGGCGAGTGAATATAGTAACTTTCATCAGGTGAACACAACCTAAAATGAATGTTCCTCTGTATGCTCTGTGTATAATTAGGCAAAAATATGATAATATGTCAGCAGTGTTAGCAGCTTGTTTCTGCTGCCATCAGGTGGTCAAATAAATGTTTATTGATGTTTGCTATGAAGACAATCACCTCTATTCATTTTGTTCTTGTCTAAGTTCAGTTCTACAGTATACAGTTTACATCTACAGCAATGACCCAATGTCTCCACAATGACTGTTAAAGTTTTTTATAATTAATGATCAGAGCTTTCTTAAAGATACTGATACTAATCCATCAGTCAGCCTAAACAGTCCCTAGCATCTATGGTGGGAAACCCCCACTTCTTTTGGCTGATGCTGACTTATCATTTTACTGTCCCAACTCATCATCGCCCTGCCATCTGCCCCAAGACATGCAGCTGAAGCATCCTGGAACATATGGAGGGAGGGAAGGAAGAAGAGTAAGGGAGGGAGATGTAAAGACGCAGAGTGCACTGCAGAGTGGCCAGGAAGTGGCCCTATTGTTTTCAGGGTCACCTCGCTTTTCCTTTCAGAGCCACCAGAGCTCTGTTCTCTCCCCTCAGGCCGTACGTCTTAAATAAACAACACTCCTTGTCGCCACAGATCATATCTTGTCTGATTTCCTCCCACATCTGAAAAGGGCTGAGAAAAGGGTTTACATTTATATGGACAAAGTGAGGCGTGGTGCCTGGCAGGCATACTAACTAAACTACACTTACACACCCACTACAAGGAGAGGCACACAAAGCAGATATCAAACAAGTTTATGATCACCTACTGGAACTGCATCTACACCAACAGAACATCTATTTACAAAAAAGCTGGTTTGACTGGTTTCTGGTGACTGGTAGTTCCAAATTAAAATATGACATATTGCTTATGTTTTACCTCTTCCTGGTTTGGCACTGTTGAGTGACAACATTGCCTCTGACCAGGTCTGCTGCGTCATTGGACAGAAAAGAAGCAATAGTAGGCGGGAGGGAGCACACCTTAGTTACAAAGTTACCCATTAACTTGTCCTTCTGGGAAGCAGCTCCAACCTGCGCTTGTTCAACCTTTGCACAACATTTCTCCATTTTACAAAGCAAAGAAAAAAACGTGGACAGACAGCAGGTGAACTCACTAAAAATAGAGGAAACTACACAGACAGGTGAACAGGTAAGAAAATGCTATGCAAAGATCGTATGACTGTCCTGACTGGTCTGTTGGGTTATAGCTTATCTTACTGATAATGCAGTAATTACCAAATCATGTACAATGTGCTTCAAAATGTGCTTTGAAAACGAGTTAAAATGCTCGTATAAATTCTCAGATAAACTTGCAGGTTTAGTTTGGGTTTTGACCAAGAAAGGAGGACACAGAAGAAGTCATTTCCATTAAACTGTACTTAACTGACGCATATATTCTTGAGAGCAGCAACAAAACAAAAAAACGGTTCTACATTTCAGTAGTTTACTGCTGTAGCAGTTGAATGAGAAGCCAATCCTTTCTCAACAGTGTTTTCTTTTCAATGCACCTGTTGCATGTTGGACACATGTCTGTTTTCACCCCAAACAGTAATACACCATTAGCAGCTCACTTGTTTATTGGCTTTTCACTTTCTAAGAAGCACACATTCAGATACATGATATTTATTTAAAACTACGTGCAAAAGCTTTTCTTGAAATATCATGTATCATAGTTTGTGGTCATGATGCATGTTATATGGCGTGTGGTTTTATTATGCTGGTGTTACCAAGGTTAGATTTTACTCATTGTGCCCCTGTGGTTTCTCTGTTGACACTGCCATTATTCCAGAGCTCAACGGCAAAAACCAAACATGACATCTTAGTGCAATTTGCTTAAGCTATTCTGACCTTGCTTCAATTAAAGTACAATAGGTTCGTCAGTTTACAAAGGTGTAGTTTTCCTACTAAAATATTCTAAACAGGCTCAGTGAGCTTGATTTACAGTGTGCAAGTGGAAATAATCCTGCTTGTGAACAATGTCTCTGTCAGCTGTCAGGACAAAAATACAGATCTTGGCAGCTGGATAAGACGGAGACCTGCTGCATGTTGGTCTGTAGATTATTGGGGTGAGGGTCAGCTGAAGGACGGCTCTTTGGTTGTCTGTTTATTGTCGTAGCTGGTTGAGGTTGAGCTTTGTTAGAGAGTTTTAACTACAATATATAGTTGTGTGACTCTCAATGTAGGATTCCGTCTTTCTCCAGCATATCAGAAGAGATCTGAAGGGTCGTGACATGATTAATGGGGCCAGAAAGATGAAAAACAGAAGACTCTTTGGTTTTTGGTGAAATTGTGGATCCTCTGGCCCTCAAACCATCTGAGAAGTTACATAGGGGAAATCAGTTGTTGTTGATACTAAAAACTAATTTACATTTGCAACTTGACAGGGCCTCAAGCAGACTCTGCATTTTTGTTAGGGGATCACAAACCAAAACAGGTTTAAAAGTAACTCGTAACAGAAGTTATACAAAGTTTAATACCAACAAATTGTACGTAAGCACATTATGAGAGTAAATGCACATATGTTCCAACACTGTATTAATTATCATCTCAAGCAGTATAATCAAATTCAACTATAACATTTCCTTACAGTTAATTTGTCTGTTCAAAGGAATGTGATCATGCTCCATGAGCAGCACATAATTTTGATCTTTAATTCAGTTTGATGACAGAAAGAACATTTGACTCCCTCCGGCCGTCATTAGTGTCTATAAACTGACACTCGACTCAGAATTAGGACACTGAAACAAAGAATGACTAAGATAAACTGACTCCACTCTTTGTGAATAATATTCAAACAGATTATTGCAGACAAAGATGTAAATATACACTCTTAGACGTGCATGTTCACGTACACAACACAAACAACAGAGCTCAAAAACGCTACTACATCTGACACACAGATTTCTCGCTCCCAGGCTTCTCTCCTTATAGCTCCCGGTCCTGTGCTGCCTGGTGTGTATATTTTGTTGTGCTTTGCCTCTGTGAGGAAAGAACAGGAAGAGATAAAGGCAGCCCTGTCAGTGTGTTTACAGCCAACACTGCTGAAGAGAATAGCTGTAGAAGACGAAAAGGAAGAGGCCTAATGGCTGGCACTAAGCAGCCAGACCCCGCTCGCTGTGAAAAATCACCTCAAAGCCAAGAAAGAAAGAGACAGAGTTAAACAAATCTTAATCCAGACTGCAACAGAATGCAACAACCATATTTTAGAGAAAGGAAGAAAATGTGGATAAGAGTCTTAATCCTTTACATGTTTTCAAGACTGTAGAGCCATCATTTAAAAAAATGTGAGTAAGTATGAGTGCAGCCTAATGTAAGCTTTGTTTATATTTAGGTTTAGAACTGTAAGAGACAAGTCAGTGAACAAAATGGCTTCTTGGCAAAACATGTGGGCATATTTTAACAGAAAGATCAGGCTCATCCCTTCTTATTCAGATCCAGATTAAGTAGGTCATGGTCTAATGGCTGATCAATGTGAATGAGAAGTCCATGTTTTAGATTTATAAGGCTAAATTATAATATATATAATATAATATATATATTATAATATCGGGCAACATATTTAATATAATAAACCCACCAAAAGCTATTTAACATAACTTTTACATGGATTCATGGACCCAACACATTCTTTTAGTATGTTCTGAATTTGCATAGGAACTTCTGCTTCTGTTTATTGCAAACCAGTCTAGTAAATGTCCGAAACCAAAGCGAGATTTTTAAATTATTACAGTTAACACGATTTTATCAGGCCCTTTAAAACCATAGCCTTTAACATCTTAAGATAAATCCTATATGAATTAAAAATACATGTGCAGGTGCTAGAAAAGTATATTAAACATGAACTACAGTTAAGGTTACGCAGTGAACTTGTCTGACCGCATCATCACAACTCTACTGTAAACACAGGGAGCCAAACTGTAGACTCATGCATGCAAATATCTGGCAAATTTGCAAGTAGCTGTACTAAAAAAGGACCTCTCTCTTGCAAACAGAGGTTTACATGGATGACAGGCTCTTATTTGTATTCTCAACATCATCCGTGTTTTTCATGGCAACTCACACCAAATGAAAGTGTAGAGTACTTAAATCCAAGAAAATGTTTTAAAGTATCTATTATCTATTATTGTTATATTTAAAGGCAAAATGTCATAATATGGAAAATACACATATTTGCTTTCTTTCGGAGACTTATGTGGCAACATCAACACTCTCATATCTGAGAGCAGTGTGTCAGTAAATATAAAGTTAGTGCCATTAGTCAGTTAGCTTAGCTTAGCTTAGCATGTCTAAACCAAAAACAACAACCAGCACCTCTAAACGCACTAATTAGTATCTCTTGCTAATCTTGCTTAGATGGGTCTTCTCATCACACACTGAATTGTGTATTACCAAAAATGTTGACGTTTTTTCTTCAAAACCCAATGTTGATCATGTTTGCTGGCATTTCCTATCTTTATTATGCCATAAAGGAAGGGAAAGAGGGAAGTTGATCATCGATTTCTTTCACTGAAATTTGTTGTTCTAAACAAACAATGTCCGGTAAGCCGTATTTTGTTGTCCTGTGAGAATCATTAAGTATGTATTGTGGGAAGCTGTGACACATACATGGACAAACATTAGTGTTTTAACTGGTTTTGTGTCAGCTAGACCTACGGAGGAAGGGTTAGTATGTGGGACTTCCTGTTTGCAACACCCTTTTTTTCCCTGTTGTGGATGATGTCCTTCTGAGCTCTTAGCAGCTTGTATTCAAGTATGACTCCTAGATATAAAAGGATCCTGGCAGCGTCTTCCTTTTATGATGACACCCTCACTCTTCATAAATACTAAGTGAAATATTTAGCTCATTTGATTGTTGGTGTCCTGTTTCTGTGGCTCAGTTATGAAATATGCATTTACTGGAGTCCAAAAGAAGCCATATCCCATGCACATGGGATATATGGGCATTGTAGTTTACTGACATTCTACAAAACAGAAAAAAGCTGATGAAGCATGCTATGTTTTCTTTCTACAAGATGCTTTTGTTGTGTGTAAAATGAAAAGATTCATACTGATCACTATGCCTCTTTCACACTTTCTCTAAAGCCTCGATGACTGCAGCAAGAGGACGCTGGCTCACATTTCAGGATGCTACCACCACTTTTCACTTATTGAACTGAGTTCCTTGTCACTCAATCTTGCCACCTAGTGGAGCTCTGCAGGTTTAACGCCCTGCTGGTCATTAGGAAATCTTCCAGACATCTACCTCCCTCATCTGGGGAGATGCCTGCTCTGCAACACTTCCCTCAGATCCCATTTATTTTTGACCTGCTGAAGACAATACACTAACCAGCCACCAACCATCAAGATCCCCTTTCCAGCTTCACTTTCAAGCCTCGCCTGGATCTTGCAGAAAGTGAGGCTTTCAATTAGCAGGTCAAAACTGTTCCTCCTTCATATATGTGATATGCACCCATGATCCATGCCTTCATGCTAGAGTTAATGGTGGCTCAAAGCAAGAGGCAGGTCTCATCCAACAAGAGGCAAATTGAGCCACACAGGAGAAGTCTCACACAATAAGAGACTGCACAAACAAGAGCATAGCCAGATGGACCCAACATCAAAAGACGTACCATTTACAGCTACACCAACAGCAGCACAAAATGGTAAGAATGCAGTTATACCTGCACTGTCAAACAGAAACAATTCAATCATCCTCAAAGTTATCCAGGGTTACCAGTCTAAATATAAATCAGATTATAGATCAGTTTGGTAGAGACAGCCATTTTAAAATGAGTATGTTTGTGGTAGGACTGAGCTATGCTGGGGTATTTAGGTGTTTTCCACAATGACAAAGATGAAACCACCAGTTAACCACCATCATTTAAGAAGAATGTGATTCATTTTCCTCTCTTGCAGACACTTTGGCAGGCCAGAAAGGCAAATACACCTCTCACAACTGGGAGTTCCTGGTGGCCGTACTGGTCACAGCCATCTCCGCTGCCATTATCATCGCCCTTCTGGCCAAATGCCAGGTGGTTCGACGCTACCTGGCCAGCTACAGGCACACACGGCTGAGGGAGACAGACACCGTTAGCCAGTGTGACCCATCAGGTTTGTTTTTTACTCATAAAACATTCCTTAATGTAACAAAACTTAATTTTCATTGTGCAGTAGATAAAAACACTGCTATATTTAATATTCATGTTCTATTTTTTCTTGTGTTTTTTATGATGCAGTCTGCATTTAAGAAAAACACTACAATCCCTCTTGGTCAAAAAATACTGAGAAATTTTCAAAAACATAAAACATGTAACATCATCAGTGTTGACTTTCTTTAATACTGTTTGTGAGCTAATAAAATAGTAATCATTAGGAACTCACAGTTAAAGCAGCTACATGCAAAACACTAATCCCTCCGTCAGTTAGATTAAGATATATGACTTACCTTTGGTCCTGATGCAGTACAACTCTTGTGTGTTGATTACTGCTTCCAGTCCTGGATGTGGAATTTGCCATGCACGGGGGTCATGAAATTAACTGTCATCATCATGAGGAAGACGATGATGGGTTCATTGAGGACAACTACATCCCGGCCTGTGAGAGAGCGAGGGCTGAAAGAGCAGCAGAGCACATGGAGGACATGGTGGACACAGAGGAAGAGATGGATGAAATTGAATTCACCATCGCTTAATAGGACTGTCTGTCTCTACAGCTCCTCAGCTGAACCTGAACCACCAAATCCACTCCCAGCTTTTCTTTTTGTGTGTGTTTGTTTTCAGGATGATTCATATTGTTGATCACAAAATGGGTACTTGGGAAAATATTGATTGAGTTTAGGAGAACATAAAAATGTGAATAGCATAAAGACTTAAAGACTGCGCGGATCTGAGGATCCATTCCAAGAGAATTTCAAGATATACTAAGGACAATAGTCATTTTTGTCGTGCCTTATGTGTCAGTATATGAACCGTAACAGCAAAATCAAATTTTTTCTTAAAACAGCAAACATGTTTCTTCTTTTTCAGAGTGAAAAAGAGATGAAATGATCTTCTGTAGGCGTGAACATTAACCAATCATGTTTGTATGTGCGGACAGTTTTTGGCTGAGTTGATTAGTTCACTGATCAGTGGATCTGACAGCAGAGAGGTTATGCAAACCTGCATGATTGAAACAGATATCTACAGTTATCAGCTCAGTGCAAACTGTCAGGAACCGTTATGTTTTGTCAGTGACACGAAAGCAAATGTGCAGATGATGTGCATGAGTGCATAATGTGACTGAAGATAATTTTGGCCTTTATAGAAAGCTTTGAGTAGCAGATAAGCAACACAAAGACTAAAGTGGTGACCAGCTTTGAGATAGATGAGATAGCTTTCAGACAGATCAATAACTTAAAAGTGCCTCAAAGCAAATTTTAATGTAATCTTTTCATGATGTTACAGCATCACAATATACTGTGATGTTTGCTTTTTTAAAAGTGAAGTACGAGACACATTTTACAGATTTTTAAATGTTCTCATAAAAGGTATGACTGTTGCTACATAAAAATGTAGGCCGGCTCAATTATAGTTAAAGCATTAGCCTACTTGTAATAAGTTACTTTCAACTTCACTGCTATTTTTAGAAGGTTAACAATAGCTGTGCTGCTCCCATACTGTAAATTATGTAAAAATTGTAAACAGTGTGACCTCAGTAAAAATCTATCTAAAACCGACACAATGTCACCTGGTCTGTCTTCAGGGGTCAAATCTATCTTTGAATCCAAACAATGGATGTAACTTCTGGGGACTATTTTCTCCATCGTTTCGTCGTGATTTGCCTCATTGTGCACACACTGGAATCAGCATCACACTCACCTTTCAATTTAAACTTTACACACTGGCATCAACAACAGTAATTAAGCTTGGCACTGTGTCTAGAAAAGATGCCTGGAGCTTCTGAGCGCACACAGCTGATGAGAGCGGTCTGACAGGTCTGTAAGCGGCTGTCAGGCGAGGCTCCTACCCGGAAACACACCGCGTCAAGTTCACATGGATGAACCGGAGAGAAACCGGAACAGCTAGTATGACTTCAAAATAAAAGAGCGGAATATGCGTTTATAGGTCAGTATAATACACTTTAAAACGCCATATTTATTTAATTTTAAATTATAATTATCATTTTGTCAATTTAGCCCACCACAACAGTGTAATAATATAAAGGGATTTAATTGTATTGCTGGATACTGTACTTAACAGAATAAGAGTACATGTATTTTATCAATGGTTGTAGTAGTATTTAGTACCAATACAACAATATAAAATTACTTAAATTATAAGTACAAGTTTTGCATTTGAGTACTGATCTGTTATCAGCAAAATAAACATGGAGGTGGGCCTGCAGATTGACCCCTTTAAAAAGTTCTATCACTAAATCATAATATTTGATTATTAGACTATTACTGAGAAATGCATATGTATTTTCAATGGTCAAGGTCTGGTTGATTTTAAACACAGTGTTGGGTCATTTAATATAAAACAATGCGTAATATGTTACAAAATTGTCTTATGTTATAATGCAATGTGAAATGTAACTTGTAGGTTGTTCTCAAATAAAATGAAGTAGAAGTAGAAACTACAATATATTTTATTTGTTTATTCGTTTTACCTAAGTAAAAGAAGCCAGTAAAAGTCCAGCATTGTAAATGCGTATAGAAGTATTTGCAGTAATGTGCTTGATGTGTTCAAAGTAGCATATACTGTTTAGTAGGCAAGGAGTTTTTGGATGTTGTAGTTGATTGAGATGGAGCAAATTTTAATAAATTTATATATTTTGAATTTTAATCTGTGAAAATGCAACATCTTTTTTTTTCTATTAAGTCAACATATATTTTGTGTGTAAAATCTAATCTGCAAAGCAGCTCCAGCTGTGAAGTGAGTGAGTAAAAACAACAACATCTCGCCCCAAAAAGAAGTGCTAGTGAAAAGTAAACAGTGGCAGTACTCGAGTAAAACTCACGTCCCTCTATAATAACTCCATTACAGTGAGTTATTTTACACCTTTGGTGAGTGAATGAAAGTAAAAACGGGGCTTAACCACCGGAAGCTGTATCCGCTGTGTTGCAGCACGCTTGATCATCTGGTCCGGAAAAGCAGCGAGTTGCACTTAAACGCAACGACTGAGGAGAGTGGAGGAGAGGAGAGAGGAGGAGGATGGGAGTGGGTATTACTCCCTTTAACTGACCCATATCTTTCTGTAGACCCACATATTATCTAACCTACTTCTTGTTCTCGAGGAATTTTCTCCACAAAGATGTCGGCGTCGGCGATATTTATCCTCGACCTGAAGGGAAAGGTAAGTTTGTGGCGACTTGTTGTTGAAGGGGGGAAGTTGACATCAGGGTTATCAACGAAGCACCTGCTACAGGAAAAGAGTGTCAGCCGGTATGAAGTCCACAAATGTGACAACAACAACAAAACAAAACAAAAAAAACGGAGTTTAATTCGTGTACTGTTAACAGCTGTACATAATACTTGAGTTTCCTGGCGAGGACAGGTTAATGTGCTGCCCTCATGTGAAGGAGCAGTCAGGAAGGAGAGGCTCAACTTGCCAAACTCGTTTCACTGACGCTCAGCACATACACACAGTTTGTTCTTGTGCAGCCATGCAGCCTGCACTGTGTGTGATGGGTCCTGTTTCAAAGTTTCAGACTTTAGCAGCCCCAAAAGGTTCATGTGATTAGAAAGGATTGTAAAACACTGCAATATTTAAGAGAATTAAGTGTGGGCCCAAATACATTAAAAGTGAGACAAATTTATATTTAAAAGACTTGTAAGCTGCAGTGTCCAGAGCTGGAACAATCAGTCCATTGAAAAAAAAAGATTGATGAATTTTGATAAATGTTTACTGTTATTCTCTATTTTCAAGGTGAAAACATTTTCTGATACCAGCCTCTCAAATCTAAGTATTGTTTCACTTTGTTCAGCACATTTTAAGCCTAATCAACGTGCAGATTATTTTCTTGATTTTTCCTTCAGTCAGGATGTCGTGAAAAAATGTCTTCAGATCACTTGTTTTCAGTCCAAAACACCAAAGATATTCAAGAGATCTGTGAGATACCTGAGGAAACCAGCAAATATTTACTTTGACATTTGAGAGGATGGAACAAGTATCTTTTTTTTTTTAAATCATTGTTATTAACTAACTATGAAAATAGATGTCATTAAATTGTCGACTATTAGTTTCAGCTTTAATAGCATAGTAAATCTCTTTCGGTTTTGGACTATCAGTCAAAACAGACAAATAATCAATAATTAGACTAATCCTCATCCTGATAATTAAGGTCATTTAAAAAAAAAGATTGTCTAAAATGCATTTAGGTTTTTAGTCATGTGTTCTGTACTATAGGGATGAATAAAAGAAGACTAAAGGAGGAATCTTCACTGTTTCTTACTTCATTGTGGATTTGCATGGGAACCTCACAGGGTTAATTTATCCGAGGGTAAGAAAAGGAATTGTTGAAGAAGCTTGATACCCATCAGGGAAAAGGATCAGTCCCTCGTAGCCTGGATGTCTGATTGTTCAGATTAAAGCTTTTCTCTTTTCTGTCTTTACCTATCTGTCTATCTGCCCTGGGGCAAGTGAGTAGCTCTTCACCTCCTCTGTCTGTCCTGAGCAGGCGTGGCCCTCTTGTCTTCTATTACAGCAGTGAAAACAGTACAATCAGCCGTTGTGTTACGAATACACTAAAGGAGAATTCAGAACAGAGTATAAATATTCACCAACCTAAATCTGTCTAGAAGTCTGGTCACTCACGCTTCTAGACACCATTAAAAACACAGAGCTAATACAGAAGCCAGTTTCCACCTCTGCCCTTTATCCCTCCCCCCTCTAAGTTGTAGCTCCTGGGCACTAGACCGCACACTGCTGCTGGCTGCAGGGACCAGCTATGTAGACTGAAATGTCAGACTATTGAAATCAGCATGGCATCATTCGTTCCCAGTGCCTCCCAGTAGAATTTTGAATAAGAGAACACAAGTTTTAGGTTGTCACAAGCAGCAGTGGTGGTTCTGAAGGACCTAAAGCTCTTACTTTTGTATTTCTCTACTAAACATGAACACTGTAGCATTATTGCTGTGAGTGTATTAACATTCTGATGTTAGCATTTAGCTCAATACACTGCTGTGCTGTAGTGCAGCCTCACAGAGCTGCTGTTCAGAAAAAGCAACGCTGTGAGCACAATGTTAAATGGTCGCAATTGAGAGACCAACTCAGTGGCGTCTTTTTGCGTTCTTGCAGTCTGTTCAATGTGTCATTATTGCATCTACAAGCCCTGGAACTCTAAAATCTTTCTCCGAGTGACAAGATCTCTGAGTTATAGATTTGTGTTTTGATTGTTTGTACTGAAGATTTTTTCTTTCTTTCTGCCTTCTAGTGATACACTCCAGTAAGGGGTTTTCTAGTCGCTGTTGCCTTTAGAGGTCAGCAGTGAGCGGTTCCTAATGATTTCACACATTGTAAACAGTCACTGGTTGGCTATCGTCCCCAAATCCCTGGAATCAGTATGTCTGGAGATATTTAAGGTCACCAGTGATTTTAAAGGTCCAGTGTGTAAGACTTTGGGGAATTTAGGGCACCTTCACACCAGAGTTGTTTGGCCTGCTTTAAGCAAACTGGAGTTCATTTCCTCGGATAGTCCACTCCATTTGGGCAGGTGTGAATCATCCGAACTCTGGTCCGCCTGTAAACGTGGGTCTCGGTTCACTTGCAAGTGAACCCTGGTGCGATTTGCTTACAGTGGTAAATGCAAGCGGACTATCCAGGGAACCAAAGAAAGGAAGTGAACCAAAGAGCGGAAGTGATGCTGTATGATGACGATGAGCCGGGTTTCCTTCTTCCTCATGCTTTTTTTCTTCATGGTCAGTGCTGGTTTCGGGCAATATCGTCCCCAAATGAGCAGCTGTTGTAACTGCATGACGTTGTCCAGGCGGTTTGGCCCGCTTTCAAAAGTGCAGTGTGAAAGTGAACCAAACCAAATGAAGGCATGACATTTTTTCGGTATTCCCCGTCCAATCGAACCGAATTCCCCGGACTATCCTGGCCCTTATTCGCTAAATATGGAATGTACTAGTCAAAAGTATGTTTTCATTTGTGTATAATCATGTATATGTTTTTATTACATTGGGTCCATGTTTCTACAGTAGCCCAGAATGGATAAACCAAACATAAGCTCTAGATAGGACCCTTTGTGTGTTTATTACCTTTTCATACCCATTTTAGGTTCTGCCTCTGGCTTGGAAGGAGAGGGGGTGAGGTGAAGGGTGTTCAGTTGGTTGCAATATTCAAGTTCACCACTAGATGCTACTATATCTTACACACTGGACCTTTTAAGAGAATTTGTAGTTTTTGTTAAATTTAGGTAAAACAACCAGCTTTTACACTATTCCTTATTGTTCTATTTATGATCATGTTTCATTTTATTTTTTTCTTCTTTCTATCTATTTTTGCTGCTAAAATATTTTCTTTCTTTCTTTTTTTTTTTTATATTTTAGTCCAACACTTTTATAGGTAAAGCTCTTTGAGGTACATCTATGATGAGATTAGAAGGAATGTAATTGAGGGTTGTGGATGTAATAATATTTGTTGTGGTTATTCGTGAATGCCAACACAACAGTTTCTATCAGACAGTACAGTGTCTTAACTTGGAAGTAACACATTCACAGTAGAATTTAATGAGACCTGGATTATTAAGTAGCTGCGCTGTGCTTGGGGGCATGAAATATGCTAACTGTTTGTGTGAGATCTTCTGTTTGATGTGTTGTGCCTCTGCTGAATATACAACGCTATCTGATGTTCTCCTTTTTAGTTTAACTGACACACATTCAAAGCAACATGACAGGCTGATGATATGCTGACTCTTAAATATCCTAAAGGTGAAACATATTGGAAATCATCATTGTGACTGTGGCTAGGAGGTAATTATCAGAACTTGCAGCATCACACAGCATGTGTTGTCAAAGGATGAATGCCCTAACATCTCCTCACATCTAATCAGCTGTACCGTTGGCTGGTTTTAATTTAATCTCAGGGAATTACTGGGACACAGTGATTATAATGCTACTTGATGATTCATTCATGTATTGTCAGAAAGAAACAACTTTACAACTAATTCCTGCCAACACAAAAGTCTCAAGTGTGTGTAACGTCAGGGCCTGAACTGATATACTTGAGGTACCAATAAGCAGTGTTAGTGTTTTGCTTTTTAACCATAGACAGTATGAAGAATGCACGTCGTATCCGTGATGTCACCCACAGGTTTATGAAGAGCTGTTCTGAAGCTCAAAATGAGGTGGCTAAGGCCATCGCTATCTTGGCAGTCCTACCTCTGCCGCCTCCCGGGAAATTTAAATATCAGCAAAGGATTGTCGCTGGACCTCAGGCAGGCTGAATAACGCCTGGGAGCTCACACAAGTTACCCATCTGTCAATCAAAGTGGCCACGCTGTTAATTCTGCATAACTTTAAGCCTTAATATAATTTGAAAATTCAGATTCAGATTCAGAGGAACTGTTTCTGAAACCACAAGATAATGTTGGGAACGTGCTTTGACTCCAAAACTCAAAGCTAATTAATTAGCTCTTTTCTATCTTTTATATCATTGCAAATTGTCACATTTGTGAAGCCTGAAATTATTCAGCTCAGAATATTTTTTTGGTTAGTTTTTCTACTCATTTTTGCAGATTTCCAGAAATACAAAGTGAATTTTCTGGGTAGTCTTTCTCAGGCCTTCGGTACTGCAACAAAGATTTGTCTATACCTCATTCTCTCTCTCTGGTGACCTCTGAACTCTTCGCTCTGTGGTTTCTGTCTCCTCTCACAGAAGCTGAGCAGTGGCCTGTTCATATCCTTTTTTCTCTCCCAGATTACTTTACTTTCCTGGCATTTCCTTTTTTTTATTTCTTATTTCCCCCTGCCTTTGTTGTATCTGCCCTGTGTGACCCCGGCACAACAGACTCCTCTATTAGGAGGAGGGGGAAGCTTTGAATGTGTGAGTGTTGGTGTGTGTGTGTGTGTGTGTTATCTTGATCTCTCTAGCATTGAAGCTTTGATCTCCTACTTTACTTCACTCTGTGTGTCCGGACTCTAGCAAGACTGCTGACTCATCTTGTCTGTGTGTGTGTGTGTGTTTCTATTTAGATTAGAGGGTGTGGTTGTTACTTAGGGTTTAAAGGAACTGAATCTTGTTAAAATTGTAAATTGATTAAAAATGTTGTAAGAGATACTGATCAAACCTAAAATATATGTTGAAAATAATTAAAGATTCTGTGGATTCTGTGCAAATCTGCGATATAAACCTTGTTATCCCCTTAAATCCATGACTTTAAACAGCCAAAGTCCTGTTTCCAGTGCAACTTGAGTTTCTGGGTCATATTTCTGTTGTTGTTCTTTTTCTTGAGTGTATTACTTTCAGTGAATCCACAATGGCATTTGTTTGGAGAAAGTGATTCAACTATGTGTTTAGTAAATATCAGAATGTCAAACTCTCAGAGTGGAAGAAAGAAGAGATCTTTTATGGACTCAGCAATTTGCTCTGACATTCAGCAACAGTCACATGGGGAGAAATCCACGAGAGAAAAGACAGAAATATCAAGTTCTCTAGTGAGACTAGTCTCAAAAGAACAGCATGTATGCAGTCAAAAGAGATTTTATTTTTACTATTGGAAAAGGCTACAATCATAGATATACTCACTGGTTAATTGACTTGCTAGTTAGCTGTATTTTGAAAGCAGTTCTGGAAAATGTAGAGGAGTCAAAAAGCACATAAGGGAAAGTGGTTGTCATAAACAAGACTAAGAGTCTTTTGTTTTGACCTGATGTTGGTGCTGGATGGTAGTAGTTGTTGATATACTGTATTTCATTTAAAACCAAAAAGATGATCCTCATGGTGGTGCTACAGAAGTCATGGGATCACCAAAGTCATTAGGATTCATCCTCTGGTGACCATGCATGTCTGATCCACTCACCTGTTGAGATATTTCAGTCGGAGCCAAAGTGATTGACCAACAGACTCACATTACATTACCGGTATAAAATATTCTGTAGTTGACAGCAAAGGGGGAAAATATTCAACAAGCATTCCTGAACAGCATTTGAACCAGGGATGTTAAAATTACATTGTATGTGCCTTAGACCACAAGGGCCCAGGGAACTGCATGTCCTCTAATGTTTAACCAGTATTTGGGTTTGTACACTTTTTTGTTTGCCAATTTCAAATTTGGGCCTTGTTAAAGTCTGCCAGTTTTCTGTTGAGAAGCTGGTTATTCAACATTAATCATCAGATATTCAAGTTGGAAACACAGTCTGCACATTTCCTTGTGAGATGACCCTGGAAATTTGTGTCATTCCCATCTACGAGGTTAGGGTTTATAGTCAGCCAGTGGGTCTTGAAAGAAAGAAAGAAAGAAAGAAAGAAAGAAAGAAAGAAAGAAAGAAAGAAAGAAAGAAAGAAAGAAAGAAAGAAAGAAAGAAAAAAAGCTTTAAGCTTGACTGCTCTGCCTTGATATCTCAGCCAAAAGCTCTAAATATTTAATGACGGGGTAGTGCCTCTTTAATAATGTCTTCTGCCTCCATATTTTGTTCCTTACTTTCTGGATCCAGGTGCTCATCTGCCGTAACTACATGGGGAACATGGACATGAATGAAATTGACCACTTTATGCCCATCCTAATGAAGAGAGAAGAAGAAGCTGAGATGACACCCATGGTCAGCCATGGCTCCTCACACTTCCTGTGGATCAAGCACAGCAACCTTTACTGTATCCATTTGAGTTCATGCCTGAAAAATGTGCGTTGTTGTATCTGTTGAAAATGAACCTTCACTGTAGTAAATTGCATTTGAGACTGAAGATTTTTTTTTTACAGCACAGGATAGATTAAGAGCATCTGATGCATAAACCTGAATGGCTCCTTCCATTAGCAGTCTCCAGCTCCATAGGAAGTCCCTTTGGGTCTCTGCAGCAGGCAGTCTCTCAGCTCCTGTTTCATCACACCATGTTTCACAGCCAGTTGAAAAATTGAACACAGATTCACTGTGATGTGTTATGCACTGCACAGCCTCATTTCCTAATGTGAGATTGGGCAGTCAAACTTCCTTACACATTATTAATTCAGCATGATATTGCAGTTGTAAGTGATATTCCCAGTGCACAGCATTAGACAACTGAGCTGTTTTTACCTCCCTGTGGCCATGTTCTCAATTGCTTGTGAGTGTGATGCATTCTGCCAACTTAATGTGGCATTGCATTCATCTCATAACCACCCACGGTATCTAAAAGATTTCCACTATATGTCTCTATCTTGTCCATTTCTGGTTCATAGCAGTTGTTTTTCAAATTCAGATACCTGTCACTTGTACATGTACAGTTATTTCTTAACAGTCCTTTCTTCAGTGGTGGCGATGACTAAGAAGAATGCCAATGCTGCTCTGGTGTACTCCTTTCTTTATAAAATTGTCCAGGTAAGTCTGTTTTTGACAAATTCAGTCCAAATCTGTAACTTCTACTTTCTGCTTGAAATGTGTTACCCAACCATCCTGCTTGAAATGTTGAAATTAGTATTTTTAGTCATTATTTGATGCTGCACCATTTGAAATGAAACGGGCATTTGCTTCCTAAATACAGCCAGAAGATGGCATGAATTTACACACACAGTACAGCCAAGCAATGTGTGTATTATATCTACGATAATATAACATATACCGTATGTGTGCCTGTTTGTGTCTGTAGGTGTTTAAGGAGTACTTTAAGGAACTTGAAGAGGAGAGTATTCGTGACAACTTTGTGACAGTGTACGAGCTGATGGATGAAGTGATGGACTTCGGTTTCCCTCAGACAACTGACAGCAAGATCCTACAAGAGTAAGAAAACTATTACACAAGATGACACAACATGAAGATTGCTGTGTCTGACGTGATAATACAGTATGAGTGACTTATCTTTACAAAAGTTAAAAGTCCAGTGTGTAAGATTTAAGGGGCTCTATTGATCGAATATGGCAGAAGTGGAAATATTTTCATTAGTCTATCATTGCCCAAATTTAAAAACTGTTTTTGTTACCTTAGAATGAGCCTTTTATACAGATGTGGGTCCTCTTCCAGGATCCAGAAGTCCAGCATGGTTCTACAGTAGACTAGAGCAAGCATTGGTTCCAGAAAGCACCTTTTCAGGTTTTTCACAGGTTTTACAGACACCATAGTTTCTCCTCCACACATGGTTGAGTGAAGGGATTTTAGTTTGTTGCCATCTGAACTGTCACTGTTACATGCATCTAAACTCAGTTACAGTTGAACTTTTTTCCCTAAAGGTGCCATCATGAAAAAAAGAAAAAAAATTACATTCGACAAAACCTGGATCAGTTATGTGTGTTCACAGTGTGTTATGGCATTTTAAGTAGCTGACAAGGTTCAAGTTTCAAACTCTCGAAGGCATAATTGCTGCACTCCAGCCTGAATTTAATGTAACCACATTAGCTCGAGTGGTACCTGTATCCTCCACCGGGGAACAAAACATTGAAAACGTTTCTCAGTGAGATAACAGCTTTGTATTTCATACTGTAAGTGACCAGCAGAGATGGGAGTGAGTGAACAAGATGATGATGTTTGAAGGGCCATTGGCTTCTTTGTTGTTTTTCATTAGCTAAACTAAAACTGTAATGACTGTCTGAGCTTTATTCAGCGAGCAGAATGAATTGAAGCAACTGCTTGTTGTGCACCACAAGTGTTTTGTGTTCCTGGTGTACACAGGGTTGTTTTGCTTATTCCCTCCTCTTGGCTCCTCAGAGAGGCATTTGTTTCCAGGGAAAAGCTCAACGTTCGCCTTACAGTACCACAGTAACATGGTTACTATGTGCACGTGATCAGCTTTGCTTCTAATTAATGGTGAACTTTATATTTGAATTGTTCAAATTTGCATAGCACATTGTTTATGGTAATGTGTGATTGATGTTTAATTTCGTTTGCTGTTTGTGCTTGGCTGAGATTGTAAGTGTGCGTGTGTTTGTGTATGTGTGTGTACAGTACAGTATGTGTGTTCGGTGTCTGAATAGGGTTGATAATTACCAGGCTCCTATTGGCACTCAGACACAATGACACCATCAGCTGGACACACTCGAGACTCTTAGACAGAAAAGCCCTGCTTCTCTCCTCTCCAAGGAGACACACAAAAGTGTCATTTCTTTCTTGCGTGCGCGCACACACACACACACACGCACACACACACACACACACACACACACAGACATTGTGTTAGCTATGTCTGCAGGTTGTTTGTGTTCTTTGACCTTTTCATGCCCTGACCCCCAGAAAAACACCTTTCACTCTCACACTAAAACATTGACTGTCTTGTACAAATGTGTAAATGTGTGTGTGTGTGTGTGTGTGTGTGTGTGTGTGTGCGCACGTGCGTGTGGGTGGGTGCAAGAGACTGAGCAAGTGAGACTGCAGCGATGCATGTGAAAGTGTTCATGTGTGTATGCGTATGAACCCCCATGCGTGTGTTCGTGTGTGTTTATGATTGCCATTGTTATGCTAATCTGTCAGTCTGCTGCCAGCCCTCGCTTCCAGATCCTTTCATTAGCATTTCTGAGGAGAATCAGGGCAAGGCAGAACAAACGGCAAAGCAACAAAACAATCCAACATCGACCCCAAGCCCACTTGGCGTCGCCTTTCATCTCTCAGCACTTTCAGATTTTGCTGTGTGTCAACATGCATTCAAGACCCTCTTAGGTGGGAGGAACTGGGACAGAAAACTAGGGATGCCTCAATCCGTCAGTCAATCTAAAACTTGTTTGTACAGCAGTTTTAGTTGCTGATGTCAGGTAGGGAAGGTACAGTTGTGCAAACAAGATCCTTCAGTTAGTGTTTGTATTTTGTATTTGTTCAATAAGCTTTGATTGGCTTCATGTGTCATGACACTTGGCTCATGCTTGAAAAGTTGAAAAGAGTGCCTATAATTGATATTTTTGTGTCCAATGATATTATAAAAAATATGATCATGTGTAAAGGAAGAACCTTAAAAAAAATAACCACCCTCTGCTTCCCTCAGCTTTACAGAACCTTTTATAGAGAGTTTCATCATTCATTGTTCATTGACCTTTCTCATAATGTGGTTTTTCGGCCACGGCAGGCAGATGTTTTCAGAGACAAAGCTCTCAGAATCATGTTAACCATTTAAAAAGTGATATTATTATGCATTGTGTTACTCTTTCTGCTGCCCCCAAATGCCCGAAAACAGTTATTCCACATTTAAAGAAAAGAAATGAAAAGACAAAAACCGAAGCAGAAACACAACAATCAGTCATTTGCACACAAAATACAAGTCAATATTTTGACTTCATATACTTTTGAAATGGTTGAATGGCTAAGATATATTACAGATGAGATTTAAGACCAAATGGCTCAATTTCTATGCAACTGGCAAACTCAAGTCAAGTTCATCCACAAATTAGTCTCTGTGAGTTCTACAATCTGTACACTCTCTCTGTCCATAGACCCTTGATATTTCCTCCTCGTAACAGTTCCTGTTAGTATAACAAGGTGATTTTTGTTGCCACAGCACAGTTCAATCTAGAAGTGAGTCTGGAGCAAGACAGACACATTATTAATAGCCACGCTGTTGCATGCGGCCCATCTCTCAAATTAGAAACTGCATATTAAACACAAATACCATTCTCGCTGCTGTATTTATGTACCTTACAGGAAAAGGCTCATACAGTACACATACATTTATCCGGTGGGTGTTGGTGCTATGATTTAATTCCAAAATAAGCACCAAAATTGAATTGCATTTACAAAATTTCAGCAGTGGTACTGCTTCGCCTGTTTTGTTGCAGATGTTTTGGGAGGCAGCAGAATTTCCAAACAGATACAGCCAAAAATTTTTTTATTAATTTTAAGGCATGAAAATGACATCGCTAGTACATTTGCTCCTCTGCTGGCTTTGCAGTTTTCCTACTCTTTTGTAAAAGAGGAGGTTGAGGACAGCAGCCTCATGTGGTACATTGGGTCAGTAAGTCACTGACTCTGGGGGAAACGCTTGGGCCTGTGGGGAAGAGGAAAGGGTGAGGGCCGATTGAAGATAGGAGAGGAGAAAGAGGACAGAAGAAAGTAAGAATGTACACAGCAGGAGGAGAGAGATTTCTACAGCGATAGCTCAGTTTGAATCACTGTCAATCCACATGTTTATGTTAGTAGCAGTATAAAATGTTGGCACGCATTTCAGTTTGCTCAATAGATGGACTTAAATCTAAGCAGATGTGAATATTAGCCACTTCTCCACAGTAGGTCCAAGTGTAGGTCAACGACACCAATTCAGAATGTTTAAGTGTCTAAAGCACCATTTGTTTTCTCTAAATGCCTGCCCAGGTTACTGCACAAGTCACCTCACAGTCTAGTAATGAATTTTTGTAAGAACCAAATGCAAAAATCATGCAAAAGATTTATTGTTTGTATTTTTGCAGTTTTGGTTATTCAGATTGGTATCCAGCCTATCAAATTAAACTGAAATTAAAATATTTTTTTCATTTATTTTGTGTTATTGAGTATATAAAGTATACAAAGTTGTACATAAAAAAAAAAGTGAAAATAATTAATGCTTCAAAATGAGAATACCTGTTTTAGACATCATATTTCAGGGGGCATCAAGCTGTACAATGTACCTGTACATTAAAAACAAGGCCAGTGAGATGTAAGCTCTGACGTGGGGGCAGGTATAAACAGACCTGGTCACATGTTGTTTGTCTGAGTACAGCTCCCTCCTATTCTCATGACAACTCATTATGTCTCCCTAGACACAGTTAGATGATTGTTAAAACAAACTGGCTCTCCAGCTTCCATATTTAGAGACACACTACTGTACTGTGTGATAAATAGACAAAAAATTGATATACTTTTTAAAGCTGCACCAGGATTTTTTTTTTTTTTTACTGTAGCAATGGATTCGATGCATACACCAGGTTCTGCAACTCGTCAAGGCTATATGGATTGCTTAAGCGTTTTTCAGATCATTGTTTTGGTTTTAGAGCTTTTGCTGTTTATACTGGCTCACTCTCACTGCTCTCATTGGCATAGTTTTCAGCTGCAGAAGACAGCTGTTTTAGTGAAAAAGCTGTAAAAAGCTGACAGAAAAAAATAGCATTCAGCAGCTAAAAAGACAAATTTCCCTTGAGAGTTAGTGGAAATCAAAACTGAGCTAAAAGGAGCTAAAATATTGCACTGCCACATGCCCAGGAACACAACTTATTTTTTAATGAATCCATCCAAGCTGTCATTTGTGCCTTGTCAGAGTTGTGCAGTATCTGAGATATTATATCTCCTAAAGCTACTGGCAGCATGCTACTACTACTCCGTGACTTAGACTGTCACTAAACGGCTTGATGAGCATTAAAACACTCTAACACTCAAAATCCTCTCACATTCTTAAGCCACTTCACACTAACAGAGGATTTTCAACGATCAATACAGATAAATTGATGGACTTTTGCAAAGAAATAACTCCCATTATAGGTTCAAGTCTTTGAAAAATCCAAACCTATTAATGCTGTTCTCGCATCTCCTGGTGGCTTGAAACCCTTTCAAACACCTGATGCTGGGGTTTTATTCATCCAAGCAACAGTGCTTAATAGTTCAGTATTTGTGTAAACAAATGCATGTAAGTCACATTATCATCTATGGCTGCAGTCACAATGGGTTTATGTAAATCTCCATTTTCCAATTACATCCATGAATAATCTTCATACAAGCTTCTTTAATTTATTCACGCTGGAATAGCTCATTTATTTTAAGTCATAAGGGGTGATTAATACAAGATCTATATAAAAAAAAAACATTCCTCAAGAGAGAGTGAGTTCATGTTGCAAGAAAAAAAACATAATGTTGCCTTTTCCTATTTATATTTCTTCAAATTAAGAATCTTATTTATCCAAAATTGGGTTTTCAGGTCCTCCACTCAGTAGTATTAGGAGGAATTTGGAAACATTTTGACATGTGGGACAACTTCTTTCTGCTTTTGTCTCTTTCAGATACATCACCCAGCAGGGTCATAAATTAGAGGTCGGGGCTCCTCGACCTCCTGCCACTGTCACCAACGCTGTGTCGTGGCGGTCAGAGGGCATCAAGTACAGGAAGAACGAAGTTTTCATGGACGTCATTGAGTCAGTGAATCTACTGGTGAGGACAGTATTTGCTTCACATCACATCACATCACATCATCTTTCAAAAACTGGCTCAACAAAGAGTCAGAAAGCATTACAGACATGCCAGACTTACAGCTTTTGATGGTTTATTTTCTATTACATGCATCATCTCCTGTCATCAGAATGAGGTTTTTCTGGGAATCGTGGATTTCTTGCAACTAATGCAGCATGTCTGTGAATATTTGTCTCATCTTGCAAATAAAACGCTTCATTTACAATCAGACTTATATTTGTAGTTCTGTGAAGTGGGTTTGCACACAGTAACATGTTGCAGACTTCATACAAACGTGCACCATACTGTAGATAAATGCTGCAGCATGGTTTATTTGAAAGACTGGGCAAGATATGTATGTCTTAGAGCCTGACTGATGCTAGATATTTGAGACCAATCACCCTGGACAGCACAGTTTCATAGCTACAGTGGATTAATATTATCATTATTGCTGTTTATTGTTTTCTTCCCACAATAATATCACAAAAAAAGGATACATACTATGGATACGCACAGAACACACTTTCATGAACTCTTAAATTCTGACTCATCCAGTCTCATCCACTAAGATTAGTATCTGTTCTACATTCTCTATTCATACATTGTTTTATCACAGTTCTGTTTAAAATAGGTGTTTCCGTGAGGCTAAGCGGGTGCGTCAGTGCTAAAATTATCTTCCAAAAGTCTGGCATGTTTTGGCTCCTCCAACCGGTTTACTTTCCTTGAATTGAATTTCGAGGAAACGGTTTCTAAGGTCAACAATCCTCTGTTCTTTTTCAATAGAAACATTTCGGGTATTTATGTTGCATCATTGTGTGCAGCAAGGAGTGACATTCTGTATCAAGTTGTAGATTTCAAAGGTGAGTCAGTAAATATAATTTTAGGAATACAGACAGGAGCTCAGGCTTTCTGTAGCTAAAGAAGCAGAAAATATTTGCATATGTATATTTGTATTTGAATTTAATGTCCTCGAAGGACCCCTCAGGTACAAGAGTTTGTGTGTTTTTCAAAGTGGAACTAAAAACTGGTGAGCTGCTGTTGCCACTTCCTTTTCTGTGGCCGGGGACTTTCTTATCATGTTTTCAGAGGTTCTTCATCCTCTGTCACATCAGTGCTTCGCTTACATACTGCATGCTGAGAGCTTTTCAGTCTGATTGTATCTGCTGAAAGGCTGATATGTTATCGTAGGAGTCTTACTAATAATCTATAGATTATTGTTATTTCAAGAAAGCCACTTAACCTATTTGCATCTGCTAACAGTAAACTTGTGTGCAGCAACAATTAATGCCTCTCATATTTAATGTAATGCTTCACTCTTCCGTTTATAGGTGAGCGCCAATGGCAGCGTCCTGCGGAGTGAAATAGTAGGCACTATCAAGCTCAAAGTGGTCCTGTCGGGGATGCCTGAACTCCGACTGGGCCTCAATGACAAAGTGCTGTTTGAAATCACAGGCAGTAAGTAACCGTCGGTCCGTCTCTGTGTCTGTAGTTATACATACATACAAGCAAAACAGTCACATAGACAGTGAAGCTGAATCACACTCAACAAATATGAGAGAGGAGTAACTGGAAAAGATATTCCATCTGTGGTTCCCAAACTTTTTTGTTTGACCCCCCATAGCTCTGTCAGATGAGCTCCAGCAGCTGTTCATCAGTGTTCGTTAATCAAAAAATACTCATTACTTTACTGAGTTTGCCTGAGATTTAATGAGCTCAAATAAACTCGACTTGAGTCACTCGCTCCCTAAATGGCTCCTTCAGAGTCAGCACAAGACTGCCCAGGCTTAAGAGCCTCTCTGTGGGTGTACTAGACAGCGTAGTAGGGGAACAGTTCAGGATCTCCATCTCCGACTTCAAATATTTAATGACTGGGTTCACTGTCGGAGTTGATGGAACCTGTACTCTCCTCATCGGCAGCAAGGAAGTCACTCATGAATAGGCATGTTTGATTATTTTTTTTCTTTTCTATCCTACATTATGCAGGAACAGTAATGTAACATTACTGTGTTACAGAAAAATGTAATGTGATTACAGTGATGTGTTCCTCCCAACACTGCTGCACACTGTCCAGGGTACATGTGCCCCTGTTTTGGAATCACTGACTTCAGTAATAGGAAGCACTGAAGTGTTTAGTTTGAGAATATAAATCTGCTGCTTCTTGTAAATTTCAGTATTTTCTAGTTTAAGTATAGTAGTCCATGCATCCTGACAGCGACAGACCGTTGCATAAGTGACAGTGAGTGTACTATTTGAGTTTCATTTTTAACTTAAGCTGCCTCGAGAGTTGACATTTTTTAATAGCAAACTGTCAACAAGAGATGTTTAGCTGTATCTTGAATCAAAACTAATTCACAGTAAATATACATTTGCTTTAAAAATGCTCAAATAGCAAAAATGATTTGTAAATATGCTACTACTTAATGTTATGCGCAATATATTCACTCTCCACTGCTTGAACTCCCCCTCACACCACCACCTTCTTCCATAAATCCCACACTCAGCTTTCATTCTTCCTCATCTTCCTTTTCCTCTCCTCCTACTTTCCCTATTTTCCCATTAATGTCTCCCACTGCTACGCTCCCTCTTCTCTTCTTCTTTTCCTTCCTCTCTTTTGCCTTTCATTTCTTCCCCCCCTGGTGCTCCTTACTGAAGGGGAAAGGCTCCATCACTGTCTAGCCTCTTTGCCTTTGAGTTAATCCTCACCCCAGGCTACAGCCCTGCAGATAAAAGGTGAGGGGTCTGTGGATATCCTATATATGCAGCCCACAATCCCCCTGCTGCGTGTTTCAGTCTGGGAAATAACATATCCTCAGAACGAAATGAACAGAAATTATGATCAAACACTGACACATATAGCAACACACACACACTAAATATTTACACAAATATTAAAATGGATTTTGCGCTCTTATCCTCAGCTGTTACACTTTCTTCTGTATCATTTCACATAAATTTGGTGCATATCATATTTGCATTTTCTGCACATTTTATCACAGCTGGATGCAGCCAAAATGTGAGAAACAGTATAAATCATTTAACACTGCCCTCTTCTGGCAGAGGTCCAGAATTGCCGCTACAAGCAACTCAGAAATTACATTCATAATATTTTCTAATTTAAAAGCTGGTGCATGAAATTACAGTCCACAAACAGACTGTTATTTTAGACATTGTTCAGTCAAGATAAATTACCTTTTTATCTCAAGCATCTGGTCGATTGTAACACCTGAGTGACTGCATCTGCTCACACGTCCCTAAGATTAGTCATAATTACTTATCAGTTGTTGTCTGTTTTGGTTTGGGGACTATTTGTTTTTTCCTTAAGCTGAATTTGAGAAAGTTCCCAGCTGGACATTTAACTATTATTTTTATTATCAGTTAATCTGCTGATTATTTTCCAATTAATTGTCTCAGTCAAAAACGCCCAAGGTGACTTCTTTAAATCACTTTTTTTGTCTAACCAACAATCCAGAATGCATATATTTTCAGTTGATATTTTTCAGTTTTGCTTAAGAGATGACTTCAAGAATTAATCAGCCATGAACAATGAAGTTACTTTTCTTTTGAGGAAATCTGCTTCATGCAGGTGGTATCCTGTCCTTTCAACCTTTAAATGCTAAGAATTATTTGTCTCTTTAGTCCTCTTTAGTCCTGCAGTGATATCACTGCAGTGATATCACTGCAGTGATATCACTGCAGTGTGAGATGGTTTGGACTGAAACATTTACCAAATGTTATTATAAAATGGTTCCCCGTGTTCCCTCTGTCTCTTTTTTCAAGTGTGCGACAGCAGACAGAAAACAGATTAGGTTCCTCCTGTCTCTTACTGTCTATTCAAAGCACAGAAACAGGTGAGAGCAGCTTTAAAGGTGAATCACAGGGGACACTGCTGCATCTTCAATCCTCACATGACATGTACACACACACGCACACACATACAACTTCTTCTTCTTCCGGCCCCTAAGGTCCTAGCACTGACAGAGTGTCCCACATGACCTTTATTTCTTGTCTTGTTGATAACGTGTGTTCTAAAGGGCTTTGCTGCTTTGCTTATCCAAGAGTGTTGTGCTCTCCTTAGACCTAACCTCAGCCAATCCCCACTCACACTTGAGGAAATGTCACACACACTTGCAAGTACACACCAAAGCAAAATCAATAGCGAAACGAGCAAGCGAACATGCATAAACCTATGCACGTACACACACTCGAGAGAGAACAATGAACAAGGAAGCTGCATACACAAATACACACGCATGCACGCACGCACATTCTCTCCGACAGGCCTTAGTCCTGGTCCAGGGTTGCATTCAGAGCAGGTGAGGCAGGCTTTAGCTGACTGTTGAATGGGGGATTTAGTTGAAGGCCCACAGTCCCACAGTCATTACAGCGGTTTTCCACCACTCAGCACCCTCCATTAACCACAGAGGAGGAGAACATCGGCCGTTCTCCAGCAGACTACAGATGCCGCCATTAAGGAGGTCACGCTTTTTACTAGCCGCTGCAACAACATTGCACTCTTGCTCCACCTTTGAGAGGGATTGTCTGGAAAAGTCGACACTGGCACAATCTAGCCGACACAATCTGCTGATTTTTGTTTATAGCAGCCTCTCAAGTACTCCAGTGACATTTTAGAAATATAGGTGAAAGGGTAAACTCTGACCTCTCGATTAGTTGATTAACAGAGGATTAGTCAGTAACTAATTTAATTTGCCTCTTGTTTTAACTTCTTTAATGTGAGGATTTGTTTCTTTTCACTGTATTTTTTATCAAAAAAGGTGTAGAAATTTGCAGATATGATATCTTAAAACAAGGAATTTGATGACGTGACCGTGCACTAGGAAATTATGATGATAATATTTCCTCCTGGGGCCATTTGTGTCAACCAGGTTTGAAACACCTCATAACTGGTGGTGTACTTTAGCAGTCATATTGTAAATGATAAAGAGGGAAAAACAGTGTGAAATCTCACTGTGGCATAAATACTTTCTTTTAGGTGTATATCATAAAATGAGACCAGAACAAAAGATATATTACTTTAGTAGGAAGAAGAATTTCTCAGAAAAAAAATCAATCAGAAGCTTTTACAACTGACCAAATGGTGTTTTTTGTAACACTTGTTAATTTCAGTAACAGATGTGTGTGTGTGTGTGTGTGTTCTGACAATATTTATCTTCTTTGTTGTGTTGGTGCAGGTGTGGATGTATTTGTGAGGCAGCTTAATGGGTGAGAGTGGGGGAGAAGATGATGGCAGCAGGTTTAGAAGGCAGGCTGTGTGTGTGTGTGTGTGTGTGTGTGCGTGTGTGTGTGTGTGTGTGCGTGCGTGCGTGCGTGCGTGCGTGCGTGCGTGCTAAATAACTGTTCAGTGGGGGACAAGAAGAGGGCAGATGGATTTGGTCGCACACAGCGCGTACAGTGTTTGTGTGTATGTGTGCGGGAGAGAGACTGAATATTTGTCAGTCATCATTACCTTGACCTTGATTTCCTCAAGGCTGTGTGGAAAGCTCTCAATCTTTTTTGTGTGTGTACTTCTTTGTGTGTTTGTTTGTGTGTGTGTCAGGAGAGAAGAGTAAGACAGTGGAGCTGGAGGATGTGAAGTTTCATCAGTGTGTCCGTCTGTCACGCTTCGAGAACGACCGCACCATCTCTTTCATCCCCCCCGACGGCGAGAGCGAGCTCATGTCTTACCGCCTCAACACTACAGTGAGTAGGACACATCGACAAATGTTTCTCTTTGACGCACACATACACACTCACTCAAACCACCTACATACCAGCAACACACTTCCTATTTGTCTCACAGTGAGGCGTGTACACAGATCACAGCCAAAAATGTTTCCTCTTTTTCTTCCTCATGCAAAATATATTTCTAAGACTTTTATGTGACCAGATCAAGTGTAATGCTCACGAGAGCCTCGCTTGGTAGATATTGGCTGATATTGTCACAAATATATTGTATTGACGTACAAGTTGGCAAAAAACTAACAATATGTAATAATATTTATTATAATAATATTTTACTCTAAATCGGATCTTAATTTGCAAAAAGAATCCATAAACTCTGAACAGGAAACTGTTTACTGAGTTAATAAATCAATGGAGTAGGTTCATTTCCCCATAAGACTCAATTCAATTGGACCATGTTGCAGCCAAACGAGCTGCCCCCTGCTGGACATTTATAAGAATTCAGGTTTAAAACACTTCCATGTCGGCTACGCTTCACAGATAGGAAAGCTCTGTCCACTGACCACTATATATGTTATTTGTACCATGTTGATGTAAATGTACTGTAGTAATATCTAGTGACTATGTAAGTTGTTGTAAAAGTATTCACAGTATTAACAGTATAACAAAATCAATTGTTTTAGCAGTGATAACAGTAGGACGTATAAGAGATTATTAGTTGTAATTGCAGCAGTATTGATGATAGTGGGGATTTTTACTAGAAGGCTGTAAAGTTTGATACTTTACACTAGGGTGTGGTTTCTATAGAGAACAGAACAAAGCAGAAATATCGCATTAATGAACTATAACACATATTACACAATCAATTGATTAATAATAATGATAATGACTTCAGAAGGACACTCACAAAGGGGTTCATACGTTACATTGAAAGTCCTTTAAAACTGTGTCCACAGGGTGTCAATACAACACCAGATATTTTATTTCACAAGAGATTAAGTGTACAACCAAAACATGAACTTAGAAATCTTGTATATTGTTGTAGTAAAATTACTCATTTATATCAAACTCTCCCTCCAAGAAATAAACATTATGACTGTTAACAGACAGTTAAAATGACAACAAATATATTTCAGAATAAATAGCAGTTCAGTTATTCCGTGACACTCGTCCTCACATGCTTGTATACATGCTGTCCGATGACCTTAAGGATACTGAGTGGAGCTACTGTGCCTGAAATCTGTGATCTGTGAGCAGTTATTGTCTCTCTAGTACAAACACAATCTCTCTCTGTCCTTTCCACCGTGTCACTCCGTTGATGTGTCTCGTGGCGATGCAGTCCAGCAATGCGCTCGCCCCTCTGACCTTGTCCACTCCGTCTCTCTACCTGACAGGTAAAGCCTCTCATATGGATCGAGAGCGTGATTGAGAAGTTCTCTCACAGCCGCGTGGAGATCAAGGTGAAGGTAATGATGAGTGACACACAAACATAAACACACACACATAGAGAGTACCTCGTCCTTATCCACTCATCTAGTCCCATCACTGAAACTTATTTAGTATTTATGAGACATACTGGATTACTGCTTATCATCTGTTTGAGGCAGTGACGCACAGACTTAAAATATCAAACTGCAGTGTACATAATCATAAAGATCCCCCCGATAACCCTTTCGCATATTTTTTTTTTTATTGTAAATTCTTTCGATACCATTTGAACTTTCTCCTCTGTCACCTTCTGCAGGCTCGGAGTCAGTTTAAGAGCCGGTCCACTGCCAACAATGTGTCCATTCTGGTGCCGGTGCCCAGTGATGCTGACTCACCCAAGTTCAAGACCAGCACAGGCAGCACCAAGTGGGTGCCCGAGAAGAACGTGGTGCAGTGGAACATCAAGTCTTTCCCTGTTAGTGTCAACAAAGTATCACAGTTCATAATCTAATATACACTTAGTATGTTGATGCTGCACAATACTATCTTGTTTCATCAGGTTTTTAAAGGTACAGCAGCATCAGTATGGTGCACGTTGGTAGGAAGCAACTAAGCAAATTTACTTTAGTATTGTACAATTTTGAGATGTTTGTACTTTGAGTACCTGACTATTTACATTGTCTGCCACTTTTTATTTCTGCTCCTCTACAGTTCAGTTTAAATATGATTAGTTACTTTGCAGATACAGATCAGTAATACTAAATACAATCGTGGCCACGATGTATTATTAGAACTTGACATAGGATAAATGCATGCAATGAATGCTAGATTTGTAACAATAAGCGTAAGTATTTATGCACTATGATATAAATATTTTACTTAAAGGTCTAGTGTGTAAGATTTAGGGTGAATTACTGATTTCTGAATACGTCAGAATATAATATAATATGCATAACTATGTTTTCATTAGTGTATAATTACCTAAAAATAGACAGAGCTAGTTTATATCTACAGAGGGAGCAGTTTCTCTTCCGCAGAGTCCGACATGTTACACTGCCATGTTCTGCAGGCTCTAGATAGGGCCTTTCACGTTTTTCTTACGAGTTTCTCCGCCTAGTTTCTCCTGCAGAGAGGCTAAGGTGTACTTCTTTCACCACTGATGAATACCTGATATCTATAAGCTCCAACCAGCCCCAGTGTCAGAAAATGAAGTTTTATTTGGACTGTGACAAGTATTAGGCAGCAGCAATTTATCACATTATGATCAACATGTGTCGTCCCCCCCTCCCCCACACACGCACACAAAAAACACACACGATCACATCTTATCTCTCCATTTTCTGCTGTTCCTTTCACACTTTTGTCGTCAGTCTCTGCTGTCAGCAAACTATAAACTCTTCAAAAGGAAATTTAAAAATCTTGCAGAGCATTAATTCAGTTGAGGTTCCTTTTATCTGTCAAGTTCTGATATCCTCTCAGTAATTCATTACACCTTTAGCCTGTCAGGGAGGGATGTGAATTGCTGTCAGTGGTGACGTATTGTTATCCAGCTCGGGTGTGACTCTGCAGTACATTTTTCTCTGTCACTGTCAACCTTTGGACTCTATAAAACTGCAGATTCTCAGTGGAAACCGCACTTAACCTGTAATGGCTGACGGAAACAAAGATGAAGAGAGTGATAAACACACTTATACAGCACCAGCCTTCAGCTCCTTCCAGTTATTTACAACCCTGATCCACAAACATTCCCCTCCTGTAACTGGGAAAGCATGTAGAGCTATTAGAACTAAGTCTATTTGCCCTCAGCTATTTTATTTTAAGCATGACTGTGTACATCTTTTAAAGATTTCAGAAATGTTTTCTCATCAGCTGTAGGCGAGGATAGGGATAGGGATTCAACAGCAACTGTATTATTATTATTTTTTTTTTAGATTTTTTTTCAATTTCCTCTTTTTTCTTCTTCTTTTTTTTAAACTTCTATTCCAAATCAGCAGACGGGTTCCTCCATGAACACACAATTATCTGCCGGTGTTACAAAAGTTTTGGTTATTTCCAAGGAGAAAGTTTCTATATTTGTTTTTTCTGAGCTTGTGTCACTAGCTTGAAAAAGGCGACCTTTGATTAAAAACAAATATGATGACAGCTGGTTTGTTGTCTAATAAAACCACACCTACACAGTCTTAATCACAGACCCATTATCTGAGTTTTGAGTGACCGAAGAATTACTAAAAATGTTTTTTTTTCAAGACTATAACAGATTTTAGTCAAAAATCTTAAAATTACAGAGAAATACTTGTTTGAAACCAAAGTTTTCAGACATGTTACACAGTTGCTGTTACGAAGAATGATTATGTCAATGATTAACCAGTTGTTTTTACTTTTATAGCCTAGATACGACTGACTGCTAAATGCTAAGTTATCTGATCCACCTTGACATGACATGGGTGTTGTTTCCCGTTGTCATGAATATAAAGTTTGTTTTGTTTTGGGACAAAACAGCCTTGCATTAATTGGACCCAGACACCTGGGAGCAGAACTCAACAAACCACAACAAATGAAATCGTTGTATCTGAACGGTTTTGTGATCAGCATCACTCTGAATGTAATGTTTTACCAGATGCACTAACAGCTTTGTGGCCTTTTCTCTCCTCTCTGTTTGCATGTGCAGGGTGGTAAGGAGTACATGATGCGGGCTCACTTTGGTTTACCCAGTGTGGAGAGTGAAGAGCTTGAAGCGAAGAGACCAATCACAGTTAACTTTGAGATCCCCTATTTCACTGTGTCTGGAATTCAGGTTGGACTCATTAACATCCATTGCACATTGTTTCTTTAGTCCAACTTCCTTGTTTTTGAACTGCAGTTTTGACATTCACACATAGTTGCACTGCAGTAATTGCAAATGGCCGTTACTAATACTAGACTAAATAAATAACTTATGTCCTCACAATCCAGGAGGTGCCTGAAGTTTCAGATGACCTCACAAACGTCACACGTCATCACTTAAAACAGAACAAAACTGCTATACAAAATTAGAATGACAAATGAATATAAATGAAATGTATACTTTTCTTTATACATACTTTTTTAAACCATGTATGTCTTAAACAAACCTTTTAATGAGCTAAGAAAGACGACCCTCTTTTCAGCTTTGTGAATTACATTCAGATGATCTAATGGGGTTTTAAATGGTTATAATTAAGTTTTAGAAGAAGAAGAATTAGAATTAGTCTACCAATTTTATATTAGCTCCATGCATGGTTTTCAAGAGTCAGAGAGGATTTATATCTGCTATGAGTAGGCTGCCATGAACACACTGCAGCATACAACCTGTCTGCGTTCCCTAGGTGCGTTACCTGAAGATCATAGAGAAGAGCGGTTACCAGGCATTACCATGGGTGCGCTACATAACACAAAGTGGAGGTGAGAGCAAACTCACACACACACACACACACACACACACACACACACACACTAAATCAACTCTTATTTATATAAAAATGTTTAAATCTGTATATCTGACCATGTTAAAGTCATAGAAACATATTTATGTGATTATAAAGAAACATGAGGTCAGTGACCATAGAGGCTTTTGTTACCATGTTACATTCACAATTTTAAATCCTTTGCAAACCTACTTTCAAAGTATTTCTCCAAAGCAAACAATCAAACTAAGAGTAACACTCTAAAACTCCACTAAATCAGCCTCATCTAGACTGTGTTGGTGTGGTTGGATCAGATTTGCTTATCCTTGGCATCAGAAAAGAGCAAATTTAAAAACTGCACATAATAAAAGATAGGCTTTATCAAGATAAATGTAAATAATGACTATCCAGTGCCCACATTATCCAGTTCAGCTCTTGTTTTTCTGTCCAAAGTCCAAAAGCATTAACAAATCTGAGGTTACCACGAGGTTAAATATGATGTTTTTCCTTGCGAGAGCAGTGTCAGGAAGAGTCTCTCTGCAACACCATTCAGTGTGTGCCCTAGAAGTGAACCCAGCTGTAAAACATCCATCATATCCATTACCTGGCTCTATCACCATGAGTCATGGCCTCGGGGGGCTTACACTGACACCACACAGAATGCCAAGGATAGAAACTTTACAAGCCTGCTAGCTTGTGGCGTAAAGTTCTGTGTGTGTCAGCTGTCCAAATTGAAACAGGGCTACCGTAAAGTTGAAAGAATGCAGTCAAACGTGTTTTGTAAAACTGGCACCTGGGATCTCTAGATTGAATCACTGCCCGAGGAACGAACCCTTCTTATCACATTTGTCATTCTCAAGGGAAACAAACCTCAAGAGTGTTTGTGAACTTTCTATCAACCCACTAACCAGAGGTTTTACCTAAAATAATGCTGAAATATATACAAGAAGGTACATCTCTACCTGCTTTTGGAAAGGTCACACATCATTGTATATTTCCACATTAAAGTGACAATATATTGATGAGACTGCAGCAAAATCCTCTTTAATAGCTCACTAGCTTCAATGGGGGTCAAACTGTAATGATATGGAGATAGAAGCCCAGCACCTCCTCTGGACCATGGCCAGAAATTCTTAAGTTTCATACCTGCCATACGCCCCAGAAATGAACCGAAGTCTATAACATCAATCATATCCATTACCTGGATGTGCCAGGTATGAGTCAGGGGCTGCAGAGGTTGAATGATGCCACAGAGCGCCAGGAGGCTCCCAGGGTGGCACTCGGCGAATGCCAAGGTTACTATCGCCTTGCTGTAACATCAGCAAGGAAGCAAAGGAGAGAGAGAGAGGGGTATAGAAAATGGGAGGAGGAAGATCAGAGATGAGTAAGAGTGAGAGAAGAGTGATGAAGTTAGGGGGACTGGAGAGAAGGCCTATCACCTTTCTCTTATTGTTACCATCAGCAGCATGGGGAGAGAGGAGGAGTGTTGATCACATTTCACTCAGCACTACTTGCAGTCACATTTACAGTGATTAAACAATACCCTGAAACTGTAGACTGACTGTGCTGACTTATTAATGAGTGATGACCAGGCATTTAGTAGCCGTACTCCATAGCGGTAACGACTGATGACTGCATGAATATCAGCCCGTCATCAGTCAGAATATGATCAGGCAGCATCACACTGCAGCTGGCTCTCTGAGGTGATGTGCTGAAATGAAAATGCAGAGGATCAGTGTGTACTTCTTCTAAATCCATGGACATTGATATGCTGCCATTGTGGCCTCGTCTCTTCTGGGAAGCATTTTGGAACCTGGCCACAGGGATTTGATCCCATTAAACCACAAGAGCAGTGAGGTCGGCCGGTGAGGCTGGGCGATAAGGCGTGGCTCCAGAGGTGTTCGACTACATATGCAAATGAATCCATAGCAATGCATTTTCAAAGTGAACTGACCACATTGAATCACCTATGTCATTGACTGAATCAGTAGCTATTAGTGGTGAAGCTCCCCCCTCACTTCTGACTGAGAGCTCTGTTGTCAGCTCAGCCATGATTCACAGTATGTTACTTCTTGATTAAGCACCTGATAAAAGACTGATCTGATAACTCAATCGTTAACAAGCTGCCGAGCTATACACCTCATGTGCAGACTGAACTCATCCACTGAAGTGCATTTGAACACTGAAGTGCTCACTTACTGACATGCATACTCAAATGCATTTGAATGTGATGCTGCTGCTTAGGTTAGGGAAAAAGGTGAACAAACTACATAGTCCAGTTCATCTCTACAGTGTTGAATGGGGTTGAGGTCAAGTGCTCTATGCAGACTAGCCACGTTCTATCAGTGCAAGTTGGAACAACCTTCATAGAGAGATAAAGTCCTGATGTCACCTGGGCTAGCCATTGTTCCATTAGCTTTTTTCTTTCATTGGTGTTTCTGAAAAACTAAATGAGTTCCTGATACTTACCATTCATATTTTAAGTGAAATCGGTATCTGGTGCAGCACTTTATCATAACATTAGAAAATTAAAACCTTTTATGTTAAACAACAATTTGTGAGCATACCAAATCATAAAAACATAAATACGGTATAAACAAGATCACTTCTTAAAAATAGAACTTGAACTACTACACACTGTTGAGTAAGTCTGGGTTTTGACCTGTTTGTGTTAGAAATACCAATGTGACTTTCTTACCTCTGGACCAGAACCCCGAACAGAAAGTTCCAACCCAAAACCACAAAGTTGGAAACACCCTTATTATCTAAAACTTAAAAAAAAAACAAATTAGACCTTAGGGTGTCAAACAATAAAAAACAGCTGCACACAAGTATACAGAAATACCTTTTTACCACGCAGTCCTGGGTACTCAGGTGCAACAGTTCAGACTCTTGAAAGTCTGAAACTGCAGAGAATTAAATATCTATCTAAAAAAGGAATGCGTTAATATTGGTAATATGATTTAGTAGAATGCTACTACAGCTAGTATTCATGCAAATCTTGTTTAGGGATTTGATAGGGCTTATATTGGCAGTGATGTGATTTGCAGAGGTGATGAGGGGAAGAAAGCTGTGTTAATGCTCTGCTGTTACATTTCTTGGCAGATTACCAGCTCCGGACAAACTAAAGGGCACAGATGCTGCTAGACGAATGGATATTTTCTCTCTCTGTCTCTCCTCTCCTCTCCTCTCCTCTCCTCTCCTCTCCTCTCCTCTCCTGCTCCCTGTTTGCAATGGACAGCAGAGGACAAGTGCAGGAGGACACATGAAATTTCTGTCCACTCAGAAAGAAGACATCATCTCTAGGACCTTTTCACCTCAGATGGGAAAGGCTGTTGCATCACCTCTGACCTGTGATTTCTGTTTTTTAAAGGGTTCCTCAGGACTCCAGTAAAACATTTTAATATATGAATAATGAAGTGATGACTTTGTAACATTTCTGGTTCCGGAAAGCTCTCAACTCCCTCACTTTTAATGTGATGTCCCATGAGGTTAATTTAGAGCAGAATTTGGGGAACTAGACTTTTTTTTGACATGTTCACTAGCTTTCTACTGTATAACATGCAAACCAACAGATTATAGAGCCAATTTTCAGTAACTGTGATGGATCATTGTCAAGTTTTATTTCTCCGGGGCCATGACATAACAGGTGCCATGTACACCATTAGATGTTTTTCTGTAGACAAAGTACACGTTGCTCCATGCAGGATTTTAAACCGCTACCATTGTCAGCATCTCTAACTGTACAGGTTTTTATTCCTCATATGTTTTGTCCCTAATATCCACTTCACTATCTACATACAGTACACTCTACCTTGGCTGTTAATCTTCATCCCTCTCAAAGGCATATGTTTTGCTGGAACCTCTATATTATATGTTCATTGCCTTTAAAAAGAAAATCACCTATGTATTATTACCTTTAGCACTGTGAATATAATCCCCAGTGCACTGAAACTAACACCAGCGACCAAATCAATGATTAATAAGGCACAATATTGTCAGCGGCATTGGCTGTGTAACATAATACCACTGACGCATTCCCATGGGGCCTGTAACCTTGTCCTTGTGCTCGAAATCAGCTTGCAGCTTTGAGACACTGAAGGAATGAGCATGGCGCAGACTTTTCTGTCATATTTTTATCTGTTTATACTGTACTTGTTAGTCCCCTGTGGAAAATGTTTGAAGGACAAAAACAGGGGGTTGGGCTTTAGGCGAGGGGGGCACGACAAACGTAAAATAACCTGATGGGATTTCATTCTCAGACTCTGAGAATATTGACAATATGTTGAGGTAATTGTTTTTCCATGACTCTTTATTTTTTTATACGTCGACCTCTGCGGGCCCCTATATGTCTTCAAAGCAGGTTGTGGTGTAATTCACTCCCTCTGTTGTGCATGCACTGCAGCACATCAGTTCACTGCACTGCCAGCAGCAAAGAAGAGAGTCCTGTGTCGATTTATTGCATCTCTGCTGTTAAGTACAAAAACTTCAATTACAATCATTCATTATCTTGTGTGGAGACATTTTTCAGACACCAATGAGGATTGTTAATAAGTGTGTGTTATGTGTTGTCTCTAATTTATCATTGCAAATAGGAAGCAAAGGGATATATTTGGAAATAAACAATGTTTTGTACCTTGCTTTTGTTTTGTTTGTGAGGATTTTTTTTGTACATTTTCCTCGACTGTCATAGATGAATAATATAATGAATTGCAGCTTTGAAATGCTCATCAAATAGCACATCAACAATTTGATTTACTAGTGGACAGATTCACTCCAGGCTTTATAAATATTTAACCACAGGTATTGCATACTGTTCATTAACACACTTGGGTTGATTAAAGACAAAAATACACAGAACTACAATGCAGTTAAGCTTAGCATAGACTCAAAACAGGAAAAGGGCGTGCATGATGAGATAACAAAATCTATCCAAAAAACTATAAATCTACCAGCATCTCTAAGGCTCACTAATGAACACAGGGCGGTGACAAAATTACTCTTTTAAATCAAGCTTGTTTGACTTTAACTTCCCTTGAAAGGCAGACTGGACATTAAATGTGAGCAGAATTAATTAGGACAAAATCTTTTCAAATCCACGTTTACGAGAGATATAGCTATGCTGCAGGTAAGTCAATCAGGGTCAGAATCATACAGATCAGATTACACTGAACACATACATTCAAGTATTACTAATAATTTACAACAACAGCTGACTGATGACTGCCAAACTAAAACTGAACTGTGGCATTTCTAACGTACTTTCGTGTCAGTGTCTGTAACAAGTATACTGTACTCTATATACTGTGATACAGGTAGACATACAGTATACTTGTACACATTTTGAACATAATTCAGAAAATAAAATATGCTGTTATCTGGGGGAAATATATCAGTTTTTCATTTGGGAATACAGTAAATTATATCAACACATTTGGTCTGGATTAAATATATTTTCAAATATTTTCTGTCTTGGTCTGACAGAAAAACTGTGAATCCTCCTACACACTCCTCTCTCCTCAGTATCAAACCTGCCTCACCTCTTCTGCTGTCAAGCACGAGTACAAAACCTGCCATTGCTTCAAAAGAAAGATTCATGTACTGTAAGTAAGAATTACTGGATTTCTGCCTTGCTTTTTTTCTGTGTGTGTGTGTGTGTGTGTGTGTGTGTGTGTGTGTGTTTCTGAGAGCAAGTGGTGCTAGTCTATACCAGCCCCTGCAGGCCACTGCCTTGTCCATTGTGCCTTCAGTTTGCTGTCCGTCATCACTCCAACAATGTTTGACTGTGTGACCCCTATTGTCTCAAGGCAAGAGGCTGTGCGTATGTGCAGACAGATAAAGAGGCATGACTGACTCACACACACCCACAAATGAGACACAATGCAGGACCTTTTCTGAGGTTTTTCTGTAAGGCGATGTGAGGAATGACTCTCAAAGGCTTTGGGAACATTTTACAAGCGCAAACGACCTTCATTTGCCACTGTGCAGTTTTTCTTAATGGTGTGTTTCCCCACAGAAAAAGGACCTTTTTGCTTTGAAAGTGGATGTTTTAATACTCAAATGAGACTCAATAATAACAATGCAGTAATATCTGCATACTTTCCTGTAGATTTTCCTAATTTAAGACGATTAAGCATATAGATAACCCAGTGTAAACTTTTGCAAGTGCTTTGAAATTCTATGACTGGCCATGATGATGTAATGGATTTAATTTCATTTTTTTCTCCATAGACAGTAATTTCTCATTTTCTGCTTTGTGAGAAATGATAATGACTGTTATCTGAGCCAATAATGCATCTAATAAATCAGAAGTGCTAGGACTACAATTGTCATCCCCCAATTACAGCCTTAATGCTCAAATTAAAGACACATTGTTTATAAACCATGAGTAATATTCAGAGAAGTGCATTGAGATTAATTTGATCCTTAAATAAATCAGATTTATGAAAATGAGATAATGTGCACCCTTCTGTCACTGATGTTTTTCAAGAATTGAAATAAATTGATGTTGCTTTCACTAAAACATACTAATGTAACCTGAACTCAAAATAAATTGTGCTGATTCATCTCCTACTCTTGCTGTAAATTTGGTTTCAGATCTCCCAAAACTATCTCTTAAAGGGATCCCATTAAAAAATGGGAAAAACATTTCACTTTTACCAGAATTGGTAAATATTCCTTATCTTCTTTTTATCTGATTATACACAGACATTAATATAAATATTGTTACACACTCCAAACCTATCCCAGAATGCACTGTGTAATGAAAAGACCCTGTAAACACTATGCCACAGCTGTAACCTGCTTTCTCGAAGTTGTGTAGGCTTGCTAGCCACATTTCATCATCATGAATCACACCAAGCATACATAAAAAAGAGAGCCCCTCATTGAGTGCTTGAAAAGGTATTATTAGTTAGGTACTATTAGTTGGCTTGTACTTACCTCTGGAGAAGTTCTTGCTTGGACCAAATACTCTCTACCTTTTGAAAATGTCACAGAAATAGTAAATGCTTTGGGAAATACATTTATTTGCTTTCTTTAATTAATGACTGTCCACTGTTTGTGTGTGCCCACTGTATCTGCGACTCATTGGAAACACCTTTTTGAAATAACAAAGGTTGACAATGGCCTGTCCATCCACTGCTCCTTGAAACAAACTACAGTAAATAGCTTAAAACTGCCTTTATGAAACTCTGCCTTTGCCTAGACACATTTTCATATAGTTCTGTTTCCAATTAATATGAAGTCCATGTTATTATTTATCGTCTCTTTAGCTCTGATTTAATACCCACCAACTCCAGAATGCTACTTCATCAGCCACCACTCCGTAACTTTACCGTTGGTGATGTGTAGGTGGTGTACAGTGCAGTTTTTCAGAGCTTTATGGTTGGAAATGTTTGCCAACAAGAAACGATCCAAACAACGAGACTCAAACATGAAATGAAAACAAAGAGGCTCAAAAACTCAACAGAGCTGTGGCGATTGGTGATTCATAACTTCAGCACAATGAATGACCAGTTTACATTACACAGTCATTTGATTCAGTGTTAATATCAAAAATATAAATTAAAGCAGGTTTAAGGAAAACAAAGTGCCAGATAAACAGTTAAAACAGTATATGTCGATGCACAAAAACACACATTTTTCATACATTCTAAAGTGCTGTGATATATTTCTCCAACAATCATGTTGTCTTGTATCATTTGTCGACAAATGTTACAGCGAGGTTTGACAAGGTCTGTCACCATCACCACAGTCCTTACTTCATGTGTAATGTCAAAACATTTAACCGAGGAAAGAAATGAGATCACAGGGAGAAGTCCGAGTTTCTCACCCACTGACCATGCTCAGTTTGACAGCTGAATATTTTCACATCTTTTTGTGATCATAGTCTTAAATTGCAAAGTCTGTTTTTAGGTTTATATAAATAAAAAAGACCCATTTCACTGTAGGCTTTGCCCCACCACCCCAGAGACCCTTGTGTTCAAGTCCAGATTTCTGCATCTATCCAGTGAAACGATTTCACTTCTGTTTGTGAACTAACACTTCTCCCTTTAGTTTCAGCTACTATGTGTGCTTTTGATTCCACTCAATCTTCCTAAACACCACTCACCCAGTTCTGGTGTTTCAGGTGTCCTGTGTACTAACACTGTATCCCTTAAACTGCCACAGGTACCAACAACTTGGCATTTGTCCTTTGTGAATAGAGTAGGATTTACAGAACATTAATAAAATGCTGATTTAAGCTTTTAAATACAACTCACGTATGAATTATATGGCACAGCATTTGAAATTGTACCTGCTCACATGTTGAGAAAAAAATCATTTTCTGCATTGTGAGCATAGCCGGGTAGTAATTCTTCTTCAGTGTGTTACTTGTCAGTCCTTTCACCCTTTCTCCGTGACTGAGATTTTATTACTACTAACATCTTCACCAAGCAGATATTCATAAATTCAACTCATTTAGCCTCATACACAGTCCAATCAGCTAATGACAAAGCTGAAGCTTTTAAATGATGAATTTGATTTTAATCAGATTTCTTCTAATATTTGGGTATAAAGCCTTCTCTAATTTAGTTGAGGCAAACTGTTCTGACACGAAGAACAAGGAGCCAATTTACAGAGTGTGGTTCAATCTCAAATGAGATTAGCCAGACTGGAGGTCGTCTCTCTGCGACCCTGACGGTCCATGTGTCCAGAAACAGTGAAGATATTCAAAACCTGGTCCACCAATCTTCGTCCATGCCTTGTCCTTTCAAGCAGGACAACCACAACAGAGTATATCCCAACGCCCACAACCGCTGCCCCCCCTCCAGCAAGCAAAACCACTCCAGAGATGTACATGTCATTAAGGGCTTGGCCAGGCTTTGGCATGTGGTTAGCCAGGGCTAGATGTAGTAGAACCCCTCCACAAATCAGCAATGACAGCCCAGTAATCAAAACCACAAGGAGATCCGATAAACCACCACTTTTCAGCATGTCAATCCGCTGTCGGCTCCTAATGCAATTCATGTCCTGCACAGCCGAGCTCAGCAGTTGCTTGAGCAGGACTCCCAAGGCTAGCAGGCAGAGGGCCGTGCCTGCCCCGAGCCGCCATTCACTTGAGACGCTGGTGGTGGTGGATAGAAGACCGACACCACCCAACCCACAGCCCAGGATTAAAAGTACAGCCACGCAGTAGCAGAGCAAGGACTTCCCAGGATCTCTGAACCACCATAGTTCCACTTGCTCCTCCAGGATGCTGTGTTGAATCCGCTGTGGGTCTGCTGGACCATTTAGGCCAAGCTCAGGGCCTCTGGGACCCCTCAGGGGGGCAAAGTTGTCCAATTCAGGCATCCTGATGACACTTCCACTCTTCTGAATAAGGGCGCCACCACCACAGAAAAGACAGAATCCACGTGATAATCCTTATTTTATTCACCAAGAGTTACCACAAGTCAGGAGCCAGGACCAGCAGAAAGTTCAAGAAGTTTATCCTGAAAATCTAAAAAGGTGGCTTGAGTTGCTGGCAAATATAAAGAGGAAATGAATGTAAAGCACCAAATATACTAAAACACTTGACTGAACTCAGTGTATTGTAGTTTCATCCTCCGTGGCCTAGATAGCAAAGTTCCACAACATCAGTTTAGTTCTCTTGGTGCCGTGTGAATGATTATAGCTCACACTGAGTGAATCTTCCTTACAGCTTCAACATCCAATGCAAAGAACCCAAACATCCACTGAATGTCTGGTTTTGCAGGATGGCAGCAGTCACCTGGAATAGAAGACAGATATAACAGGGTTTGTACAGTGTGTAATTCTGCTTGCTGTATACAGTATACAGTGTAGGAACATTTGCTCGGGGGTACACTCTCTGCCATTAGAGGCTCTCCAACTTTGTTAACTCATAAGAGATATATCCACGGTTTGTTTGGCTCAGTCATCTGCACACATTTAGCAAATATATAATAATATGTCCCATGTATGAACATACTGCTAACATGTGTTAAACTGGTTACATTAAATAAATAGTGCACTTGGTTCTTGTTCTTTTCTATGCTAAAATAACTTGTTCTTTTTTTATGTGTTGGGTCTTAACCAGACCGGAAATTACAACACAGAAATGGACACAGGCTTAAACTGCAATGTGAAACCTATCATTGTGCCTAGCTGTGCTTGACATCAAGTTACACAAACTGGTTTTTACCTGAGCACTAAAATTTGGACTTTAAACCGTCTTTGTTCTGACCACTCAAGGCTCTCTGAACAAAGAGTGCAGTTTAAACATGTTTGTTTTTTGTCACAACCTGGAAAATGTGAACTGTGCAAGCAAAGTTAAAGAGTAACTTTGCAGCCACAAAAAAATCCTGACCTTAACTTGCTATACCGATGTAGAAGTGCACCTGCAGTGTTTGTTCAGCGCATGCAGGGTGTGGTGAGAAATCCAATAAAGATCTGTGAAACAGTATTACTTAGTTTCGTGTCAAGTTACTCTTGTGTATCTTTGCAGTATGTGGTGCACACAAACCCACACAGACACACAATTTTTCTTAAACACCCAAACTTGCTGTTTTGACTGTGTAAAAAAACTTGGTTTACTGACACGCAGCCTTTTCTGTCTCTCATTATCGCTATGCTAATGAGTTGCCACTACTGGGTGGCAATAAAACAAGCATCAGCTGCTGATAGAATAAACAATGCCCATCCAAACACATCCGCACAAACAGCTAATACACAAATGTAAATTATCCTCCTCTCATCCCCTCAAACACACACCCACACTCGCTCACTTGATGAATCCGCGGATTTGAACTCTCTCTCAAGTCCATTTAATCTTCTGTTCTTCCGAATGTGTCTATACTCTCCTGCTGTACTGGTAAATGTTATATCACATAATATAAATTCTCATTTTACCTGCCAATTCCATTCTTTTCATATTCTGTTCTATTCCTGCACCTTACCTTTACCTTACCGCAGCATATTTAATCTCTCTTGTCTGTAACCTCATCACACCCCCATAACGCAATCATGTAAACATATACAGCACACACACACGCACAAACAAACACCTTCAAGGTTATGGCTGTCGACAGCTTGTCTTTTAAAACCTGTCAGCGGCTTTATTTCTATCAAAGTCAGCAGTGTGCGGCACAAGCCCACGCACCGACACAAGCTGACAGGAGTTACAGCTTGTCCTCACCGGCCGTGGATTTCGCTAACACAAACACCGCTTTGCAAAATAAATAAAATTTAAAAAAAAAATCTGTCAATCTGAACAAGTAGAACATGATCTCACATTCAGGCTCGAAATCTTGTTTTTTTTTTTTGTTTTGTTATTGTTGTTTTTTAAACCCATGGCACCTCCAGAAACCAGTTTACATATATATATATATATGAAGTGACAGAAACAAATTCCTATCAGATTTTTCCACCTGTTTAGAAAAGACTATAAGCTAAGTGCAAGATTACATTTCCTATTAGTGTGGACAGGTATTGCCATGCGCTGAGGCAGAGCAGTGACACGGCGAGATATGAGGTGCATACTCAAGGTGTGAAATGAAGAGTGAGGTAATTACAGCAGAGAAGGAGGGGTGTTTATTGGCAACATGCTGTCCTGGAAGCTTTTCACATCCTGTATCTGATGGATGATTGTGTGTGTGTGTGTGTGTATGTGTGTGTGTGTGTGTGTGTGTGTGTGCATTTTGCAGGAGTGAAAAGTTGTAAATGAGGTAAAAGGTGAGGATATGTGGGTGAGGATGTGTGTTGGTATGTGTGTGTGTTCACTTGTGATGCAATTGTGATATTTCAGAAAGACTGACATAAAGGTGCACTATTGTGTGTGTGTGTGTGTTTGTTGAGTCACTAATTAATCCCAGCTGGTTTGAGCTCAGTGTCACTGACAGGTAGCACCACAGAAATAGCACAGTAATTGAGGTGTGTGTCTGTATGTTTTTTGTGTGTCTGTAGTTGAGGTGCCAAAAGGTGTTAGGGTGACAAAAACAATATCTGTGACAGTCCACCGTTGTCCACCTCTGTCTTATTAAGACTTTGAAATGATCACTTTCCTTCATCCAGAACAACACATGAGAGATTATTTGCCGTTTCATTAGCTCACAGTAAAGTGAAGCAAGGACACAATTCAGCGAAAGGCAATGACACGCAACAAAGATCATGAGTGGAACCCTTAACAACACGAGTATATCTTACTCCATGTTGTTGTTCTTCACACTCTGATATCGATGTACACACACAGAACCACTGGACTGTGTCTGCCTTTCCTCTTTTATCACTTATATGACCTCTAGACTGTCATATCAGCTGTGTCATATTGGCCTCATAAATATCTTTACAAAAGCACTGACTCACTGCTTCACTCTCCACTGGTCTTTTTTAAGTAATAGAAAACTGGTACGGGGACATAAACAATTTACACAAGGACCACAGCTCTCTGGTCATCTGGAATTAAAGTCACTAAGAGAGCCTTTACGCTGTGTGATTTTGGGTTGACAATCGTAAACGCTTCACTCGGCAGAGACTGGGGATGTTCTCCTGGCTTTCGTTGCTGAAACTGTTTGGAAACAATTAGAGATTTTTTTGTTTGTTTGTTTTAAACCCTGCATTGCAGAACCAATGCAAAGTCTTCAGGGAGGTGACATGTTGAAGTCACGTGCTTGTACACAATGTCATAATGTTGTTCAGGACATCCATTTTAATGCTTTAAATAGCCTCAGTGATTCGCTAGGCCTATATGTCTGTAAAAGGAGAATGAGGAGAAAGCATTGTTTCAGGTAAGGCGTGTCCTTGAAGTAGGGGGCAAACGCTGTGTTACGTTGCAACTACTTTGCATTTAGAAATCCCCAGACGACTTGTTGGAAATGAGATCTCTGATCTGCCTACAAACCAACCAATCAGAATGATTGACATGAAACGATGCAGCGCAACATTTCATGTGCATAATTTTTCAATAATTTTCAAGGGAAAAAAAAAAAAGACAAAAAATACGTTTTTGGTACAAATATGAAACCCCTGTGGAGTTGTGCCGGTGCTGGTGGATGATTTGATGATGTGATGATGTGCCTCTGCTTTCATTTACTTCATTCTATTTACATCGTAAAAAAAACATGTTTTTATCAGACCTGTCTTGCACAGGGTAACGTGAAATGAATTATTATATATTATATTACATACATAATTGTTGTTGCTCAATCTTAAGGTGCCTGAATGAAACATTTCAGCCCTCCACACCTGTGCACTAAAAGCTTCTTGTACATTATGTGTAATGATGCATCTTCACACCTTAGCTGTGAATTTTCACACAACTCCCACATAGTTCTTTGCATATTCATAAAATATGGATCCACCAGTGTGCTACTGTATCTCACTGTAAAAGCGAAACATTGAAAAACAGAGTTATTGATGATCCACTTTATACCTTCATTTGGCCTATTTAGAGATATTTGGATTGACAGTTGAATGTGGCAGTAACTTACCCAACAAGAGCTGATCTTATATCAGCATATTTAACTGGCTAAAGGATTTTACAGAGGCTATAGGCACGAGTGATCATTATCACAATTTATATGAAATAGATATTTGAAGAAGCGTGCTTGGATGCTCAACCATGTAGTTGAAACTAAAACGACTGAAGACAGACTGACGCTAACAGCCCAAACATCCTGTGTTATGCAAATGCAGGCAATGTAATGATGAAAATCCCAACGATGATCGTAAACCTTGGACACTGAGTACCATTCTCTGTCTTTCTCTCTCTGTATCTGCCCCATCTAAGTTTTCAGCCTGCAAGGTCACCAGAGGAGCTGTGCTTTGGAGTATAAAACACTATACTGCACTCCAATTACCTGGGAAGCTTTGGGACTCCGGTATTCCCCCCTCTGTTATGTCATCCCGCTGAATTCATTTCACTGGCCATTAGTGTCCCATTTTATTGTTGATTCGTGATCTTTTTAAAATCGGTTGTCTGGCATTACATGCTAATCAGAATGCCAGATATCGGAGTCAGTTTGAACAACATCCAGTGAGAGTGGAGAATCTTGCTTCTTGTAAAAACTGCAGGGACTCAGGTGGGCTTTTTAGTCAGGTAAATGAAACCGCAAATGCCTTCACATGAAGCAGATGTTGGACCAGTTAGCAGAGGTTTAATGCAGGATGTTAGAGCTTGGTATACATGCACACCCAAAGAAGCTCTGACTAGAGTCCCACATGTATTTCTTTTTGGTGTCAGGCAAAATCGTCTTCTTCAGGTTTGAAAAACACAATGAAAGTGTCTCTTATTGTAAAAAAATCCCTCCCGCATATTGATTTGCAAGTAAAAATGGCAATACTTTTGCCAGCCAATTGCAGCTGTTCTTTCTGTAATTAATTTTGATCACAGAGGCCAAGAGGGAAAAGAAAGCGTGAGGCTTACAAGGAAACATTCGCGGTGTTCAGAACAACTTTGCCAACACTTTCCTTCAGCATATTTAGATGTGTCATCTTGTGTCAGGCACAATTTAGGGGAGGAAAAAACGAGGCCCTTCAGGTCCTGCTGCTGAATTCCCCGCTGTGCCCGTTTTAATCCAAGAGCCTTCGGTTGGGCTGAAGGGGAGTCCACAGGGGACAAGACGATGTGTTGCTGTGGTGACAAAGCAATACTCTCCTCCGCTCTCCTTCCTGTCTCACCCCTGCTCATACACACACGCACCCCTTCCTCTAGTCAGGCGTTGATTCTCTCGGCGTCCCCACAGGCGAGGAGAGGGGTCAGGGTTGGCTCCATCTGTCTATGTGATGGGCACCGGTGCCAAGCGCTACGGGGGCTGGAAGGAGAGGAAAGAAAGCTCGTGTGGAGTGGGACGGTAACGGATGTTTCTGAGCTGTCATCTGGGAACGGGGCAGAGGGCTGAAGCTGGAGATGGGGAGAGGGAATGGGATAGGGATAAGGTGGTTAGAGGAGAGAGGAGCTGAGGATGGAGGAATAGACTCTGGGCTAGGGATGGTGCTGAGACTTCATTGCTGTTCTTGGGTTTGCAAGTGTGGCTGACAAAGAGAAATGATGCTGAATAGGTTTTTATGCAGACTAGATGGATATTTCTTTCTTCTCTTACAGTCACAATGGACAGCAGAGGCACCCAGGGAGCCTCACTCTGTCTGGAAACACAGAGGAAACAATGGCCGAGTCAGTGTCACTGTCCTCGCTCTGTCAGGGATCACAAGGGAAAACCTAAGACAGAAAGAGAAAGAAAGACCTTTACATCAGCTGCACATAGTGTACTATAAACTCACCCCTATGGCTCACTTTAGCAGGGATAACATGTTGACTCCTGCCCTGTTCTGTCAATGAATTACAGCTTATATCCCTCCAACAGCAACAGCATCATTTCATTCAAATCTCAGAGATGCTTCATCTCTGGAAATTGATGAATGATTAGTCTTTTATCGCATCGTCTGATTTATAAACGCAATCAAAATGAGAGCCACTTAAACTTTAAAAAAAGGGAAGGGATGCACAGATGTTCCCCTTTACTGGAATCATTTAAAAGTTGCAGCCGCAGCCAATAACTAATAACTGGTGACTCCCTGACTTTTCTTTTAGTACCACCATGAGGTTTACATTTGTAGTTATCAATGATAATTTCCAAGAAATTTGGTAAAGATTTTATTCCCCTTGGGAAGAATTATAAACACTTTGTGAATCTTCCAGTCATTGAACCAATCGGCTATCATCTGTCAGCCATTTAAACTCTGGGGCCAACAGTCAGTGTTTCTGGGCTTCTAGTGTAGCCAGCGGATATCTGGAAAAACGATAACAGATATCCAGGCCAAGGTTTTCCTCTGAAGTCCAATTAGCAACTTGATACACAAGAATGGCAAGAAATACACATTTCTGCTAAACAGATATCTGCATGTGATTGCAGATAACTTTGAAAAAATGCTACTAAAAAGCCAAAATCACCATTAAATGATTTTCGATGACCTTAAAGATTGCATTTCAGCAAATGCATTCCACCTGTTTTGCTCTCCACATGGACTGCTACAACCTAAGCCTGCTTAAAAGTGACGAAAGTCAATACTACTTGGACTATGAACGGAAACCATAACCAAAATGTTTGGTCTCTCACCTACAGATTCAGCATTTCTATGCAGTTATCTGTTATATAAAGCTGATGAACAATCTGACTCTACAATGAATGACACCATCAGGATACAGCTTACTGTAGTTTGGTTTATGACCAAATCTAAATTAATGACACTCCCATCAGCCTTGCCTGTACTTTGCACTAGTAGATGTTAGCAGGCTTAAATAGTTAACAAGGTAAACGTTATACCTGCTTCAGTATTGTCATTGTGAACATGTTAGTATGCTGCATACTGGATTGGATGTAGACTCTTAACGGTCAATGATATTTCTGGAGACTTTAAACGAACCCCTCCCATTTCAATTCTCCCTCTTACTCTCTGGCTGCTGGTTTAATTCCACTCTTTCTGAGCGAGCTCATTTCTCAGCTTATGGCACAACATCACCCCGACCGGCACGACCAGCCAAGACCTGCCCCCCTGACACCCCCTTATCCACATACAAACACACACACTCATCCCCATCTGTTTTCCCTCCTTATCTCCCAAGCCTTCCACACCTTCCTTACTTTGTTCTACCTCGCTCCTCTTCTCATCTCTCTCACCCCCAATAGTCCTTTATCTGGCTAACTTCTTATTTCTCCAATCTGCTGTCTGCTCTGGTGTTTTGGTGTCGGTGAGAGAGCTGTGTGTATGGGGTTGGGGGGAGGGGGGATTACTTGTCTTTGCCTCAGATTCCCCTCTGGCTCCAGGTAATGCTGCCTGACTCAAAGCCCCTGTGGCATAATGCATGCAAGCACATATACACAGCATGCTGCACCTGCCTCATGCTGTGGTGTTTACACTGTTTTCTCAGCGAGATTGTGGTGTCATTACCCCCTCATTCCCTCATGTATCTACTCCCCAGCATTAGAAATCCATCTATTCATCAACGTCGGTAAAATTCCCCAGCATTGTTAACCCCAAACACAAACACACAGTAACAATATAGGCGCAGTTAAAATATGATTCATGAAAATGTACATTTTCTGTCTGTTATCTGATATGGCATATGGCATTTCCCTCTTTTTAAATAGAGTTTCCTCCTCTCACACTGCTGTTGACACAAAATGTACCGCTAACTACGTCAGGAGCCAGATGGGGCTAGGCCCAACTCAAAATGTCTTGAATGTTTCTGCTTCCGTCAAACATTCTTCATTACCAAACAAGAGTAAAGATTTATTTTTTTCTTTGGGAAGTTGGAGGAAGTTAACTGAATGACATGTAAAATGAATAAGCTGTGTCTGCCCCTGCATTGGATGAGTGACTGTTGATTTAAAAAGTAAAACCTCTGGACAGCCAGCTGCTTTCCTCTGTCATGCACAGCTGCAATATTAAAACGCTAATCAAATCACCAATTAACATGCTGGTCCCCTTCTGCTTCACTCCTGCTGACGATGGAAAAGAGGCTACCTTTTCTCTTTTTTTTTTTCTTCAGTCTGTTTTTTTAACCCTCCTCCTTTCCTCTTGTGGGTTCAGAGGTGATATTCAGCATATTCTAATTTGATATCGGCTGTCTGGTGATAATGACTGTAATGAATGAGATGGCTGGCTCGATGTCTGGCTGTCTATCTTATTTGTTGACTACCTGAAGTGACATCTCGAGACTACTCTTTGTGATTCATGTTGAAAAAAAATGCTGGTGTTTTTAGCCGTGTGTATTACAGTGAAATTTTGTAGAGACATTTAGGTTCCCCAGAAAATGAAGCCTACTGACTCTGTTGATTTTTTATTTTTTTTCCTCCCTTCCACCACGAGGTTGACATTTGTGGTTTAAGTAATTTGGTACAGGTATTCACATTTGTTTCCTTTTGTATAGTGATTGATATCACTCTAAGCTAGAGGCTAAAATCAGCCACTAATAACCTTAGCTTAGCACAAAGAGTAAGAAAAGTGCTTGGCACTGTTGAAAGGTAACAAAATCTCCCTAAAGCTCAGTAATTAATATGTTACGTCTCATTTGTTTAACTTGTACAAAAACCAAGGTGTGAAAAAAAAAAGCAATTCGTTACTTTATAAGAGCTTATGTGCCAGACTATTACTTGGCTTATGGACCCGTAACTTCCTGGTTGCCTAGCAACTGGTCCTGACCAAGAAACAGATCAGCCAAATACCTGCAAAACTAATGACTTTCCCATCAGCCTCAGCTGCACTTTGTGTTTAGTGCTAATTAGCAAATGTTAGCTTTCACACAAGCTCAGCTAAGACAGTGAGCATGCCAGGCGAACACTACACCTGCTAAACATCAGCGTAGTATTGCTGTTAGCTGAATAACGTTAGCGTTAAGCACTCCGGCCTCCCAAAGCTGCTAGCGTGGCTGTGAAGTGAACATTTTTGCACAGAGCAGCTTAAAGTTATGTTTAGCATTTTCAGACAGGTAGGCTCGAAGAGAGTATGGCTTTCCTCAACACAAAAAAATGTCTATGTAATCTTTTACCAACTTCTCATTACACTGAATTTGTTGAACTGAATTGATTATGCTTAGAGGTGGATACATTATATGCCCAGGGACAGAGGTGGACGCAGTCAGTACAGCTGCTATTGATGTCACCGTACATGCCTGACACTGTGTATCTGCTGACTGTGAAACAAAACGCCTCTCGGGGGTTTTTAAGATTCTGGCCTACTCTCTGCTCCACTCTTTGTCTGGCATCCATGTCACACACACACACACACACACACTTCACACACATATACACATTTACAAACACACACCCAGCTCACCTATACAGAGCTCTCATATAACTCTCTTCCACTTTGCACGGTCATCTACAGACACAAGCACTGACTCACTTTGTTCTCTTCCTCCTGCTCTTTCATCCAGCTCTCCGCGTTGACTTCAGGCCCTTTTCTAATGAGGTCTATCACATGTTGTTTTCAGCCTGACTTGTTCATAAGAGTTAGACCTCATCTTAAAAGATTTCTAAAGTATATCTGGAGTGGTGAGAGTGACAGCATGTAACCTACTTCAAATGCCCTGTCATGACTCATCTTCAGTCTTCAGTTACAACAGATCTATATGACCAAAGTGGCACATGGGGTCATGCCTGAGCAGCCTATTGATCGCTTCCAATCGCAATAATTTGAATACAGCGATCGACAAAACGTCCGCTTTCTGTGGTTTATGAATTTTCCACAGTGCAGCAAGGCTGATCTCAGAGTATATGACAGTAGCTCTATGTATTGATGAGTTACAGTGCATTAAGTTCACTGCACTTCTGCCAGTGTGTGGTAAACTGTCAGCATATTTTACTTCCTTGTTTTTTAGCTGAAGCAAAACAGGCAGGTCCAGAACACACATATTACAGGTGACAATACACTTCTGCTTTGGCAGATTAAATCAAAATTCCTAGAAGATAACAAGAAGTTACAAATGAATTAACATTAACATGTGTTGGAGGTTAATGCTACTGAAATTACAGTCTTGTCTGCTAGAAGTATGATGGGGTTAAACAAAACTTAAAAATATAACCAAATTATCTGTCTATTATATATAATATACTGGTTAAATAATGCATATATATATATATATATAAGATGTCACTAGTATTTTACAGAAAAATGCAATGTTTATGTATTGTCTTATTATATATATATTATTATCTATATATATATATATATATATTATATATATTATCTATATCAGTAGGTAAGTTCAATATAAACTCATTTGGCTATTGATTACCAAATACAGGCTGCATAAGCTCCTAGAAGAGTGATAGGCTTGATTGATCTGGTAGCCTATTAATTGTTATTACTTTATTATTTAAAGGGAGGGAACATGCATAATTAAGCAGACAGAAACTGCTCACAAATAAGTTTGGAATGAAAATGAAGAAAAACGATCAATAAAACGAAAAGCTGTTTGATTTTTAAAAAGTTGTAACGGAGCAGCTCCTGTCTTATCTTACCTGTGCGCTCAGCTGCTCAGACGGGGCTCTTCTGTTCCGTATCGTGTCGGTCTATTTAGCCTCTTCTCCTAATTCCCAGGCTGTGTCCACGGTTACAAAGTCTTTACACCACCAAACAGTGCCTTCATGCCTTCATTCTTTCACCCCTTTTCGGATCAAAGTGTCCAGAGTAACACGATGGGAGCTGCTGAAGGTGCTCTGCTTCCTGCCTCCGCTCTCTCTGTAGCCCTTCAGTCTCTCTGCCTCTCCACCGGACGGACTTTCCCCGTTTAATGCAGGTGTGGCCGCGCACGGCGGCAGGGGACGCCGATGGGAGGGGACAGAGAGTCGGTGGAACGACCTCCGCACCGCCGTGGATCCCCGTGGGGAACCGCAGCACATGACATGGGGTACGACAGCTCTAATAAATAAAATCCACACTGTCATTATGATATCCGCCGATGGGCTGAATGCTCATCTGTTTTACACAGCAGAAGTGGTTTAACCCATCCGGTCTCTAAGGAGAATAAAAATGCAATTTATCCCCGTGCAAAGCTCATCAATAACGCCTATAGGCTTTATTGATTGAGTGATATAATATGAATATAGTCATCACTGATTACCAATGAGGTCATAACACTTGGTTACTGCATTGTTTATTATCCTTTCACAGACACATAACCTTAAAGTTCACAAGTTGACCTTGAAAACAGTAGATGACAGAACAATCTCCGCACAAGGTCCATTTATTAGGTAGTTCTGGAGCATCACATGATCCTCTTCAGCCACAGATAGTTTGCCCAATTATTATGGAAGTGCACTCTGAGAGATTGCTTTGTGATATTCATGTCTTTCTGTTTAACATGTATTCAACCTCAGTGCCACATTTTATAAATGTTAAACAAGTTATATATATAATCTTGTTTTAAACCAACTTTATTTGTACTATACTAATAAAAAAAATCACAAGTTTAGCTTAGTTCAAGCTTTTGTTTCATGAGCACAATTCTTATATTATTTTCCTCAGGGTAAATTTACATGTTGGTATGCATGCATGGTAATCGTGGTGGGGTATTCGTGGTTTCTGCAACTTTTTTCCAGTTGCAATACATGCTATTAGTGCTGCAACTAATGATTATTTCTTCGTTGATTAATCAATGAATGGATTGTTTTTCAGTTAATTGGTTGATTGATGCCATTAGATGTTTTATTTTTTGTCTGACCAACCTGGACATATTTTGTTTACTAGGAGATGACCTCAATTCAGCAGTTGGGATAAATAAAACTTTGAATTTCTGATCCTTGTTTTGTAGAACCAATTTTGCCCCTTCATTTGTTGATTCTTGTAAACTGGATCATATTCAGAATTGCTTTTTTCTCCACCACTTCTTCAGGTTCGATATTTTCAGCCTCACCAGGGCCCCGATCCAAAATTAGATCAAGTGCTTCATTCACAGTTCGTCACTTGCACATTGTGGTGTTACCACAGAAAGGCAGAGAAATCTTATTTATAGACCAAAGAACAAAAACTGATCAGTGTAGTTGTGTTGTGTTGGGAGGGTGAATGTAGGACTGCAGCTGGATGTAGGAACTCTATATGTGCTTTTATTTGTACATGTATAAACACCACAACACTTAGCATGTAAAGCATTTCAGCTTTTTAGAGAAAAAATACCTTTACAGTTAATTGTTCCTGCTAATAAATAACCTCCCTGTGGCATAACACATCGATCATGGCATCTCTGTAACAATGGCTGTTATTGATTTTGTTTGGCTGTGCCAAAAGTACCTCACATCCATTTACCTCCCCTGTAGCCTTAGATGCACCATATGGGCTCATGTAAAAATAACATTTTATGCTTTAATGTATAAACCTGTAAAGCAGATTCACAAATGTTTTATTCCTTAAATGAAAAAGGGAGCAAAGATCTAACAATAACAGGATGAAGGGTATCAGTCCCCCTGATATGCTCAGAATATGATTTAGTGCATTGTAATGTATTCAGAATTCTAATTAAGACCAATACCATGCTCATCTTCTACCCTACTTTTATTTCTATTTTAATTGTATTACATACAGCTCACAGTGTTTGTTAAATAACATGTAGCTGTAAAATGAGTGAAAGTGAGCAGGATTTTAACTTTCTCTCTTTTTTTTCACTCTTTAAATATTTCAACATATCACTATCACCACACAAAAAAAATGCATGTCTTGCCGGATTTGATCTGAAGAGCCGCTCCCTGCTCTGATTCAGCAACAAAACATGTCTTAATATTAATTGTTAATGTTATTGCATCTACAATTACCGGTGCTGGATGATGCATTGCATCTCTGTCAGGCACATTACATTGTTTCTGTTGATCCAACCAGGAAACTCACTCAGGGAGGTAAAGGGGGACTGTGGTTGAATGGTAGGGGGTGGGGACTGATGAAAACAGTCTATCATTTGGTGGCATTAGCTGATGACTTGTTTGTTTATTTGATTTATTTGATGTAAAACAAAAAAAAAAAGATTTTTGTTCCAGTTGCATTATGTGGCCCCCTACTGAACTAAACCAAATATCAACAATGAATAAATTTAAAGTGGCTGTCATCAAATGGCCCCAAAGAGGGAGGCTGATATATTCTCACAGCAGTATATTTTATTCAAAGTAAGATTAAATTGGAAAAAGATTATGTTTTCGTTAAAAAAAAAACCTCACATACTAGCTGATCACTCGTTACACTACAGACTACACACATGCTTGTCATCAGTTTGGGACATTATATTAATTATTACACGTTTCCTTCAATGCTCTAAAACTTTTTAGCATTTGGTAACTTGTTGTCTTTCACAACTCAAGTTCTGAAAGTCACATCAAGTTAAGTTAATTTAATATAAAACATAACAATGCACATTATTTTACAGACCGTGTTTGTGTTTTCCTGTTGATTTACTTACACAAAACCACCTCAACCTTAAAGACCTTCATTCATTCTTTCATGCTTTCTAGAATACATCCTTAATAAATCACTGAAACACCAGACAAGGCAGGTTTCATCATACATACTGTATATCAAGAACAGCTTTGTACTCTCGCCTACGCTGTGCCTATATGTGCCAATAGGTTGACATTCTGTGAGTCTCAACTTGTTTTTCATCACGTTCCTCTTCAGAGCCACCATGTTTCTCCCCAGGTGCTCCCCGTGGCAGGAAAACTCCATCTGTGTTTATTATATCGCTACCTGGGAGAAAAGGGGGAGTGTTCTCGTGAACAGATGTACTGCAATCTGTTAATAGTGGTGACACTGCTGTAAGAAAACATCAATATTCTCCCTGAAATGCAAGGGAAAAATACCCAAGCAGCAGTTGTAGATGGTAATATTGAACTTTAAGACATTTGAAGGAATGTCCTGCACTGGAGGGTAATTTGTTATATGCTAACTTTGTTTAGATGATGTGATGAGAGAGGAGAGGAGATGTCCTGGGACATTGCCACTGATGTATTGATGTGGGTAGTGATCCATGTAGGACTAAATACAGTCACTTCAATAACTTGTCATTTCACACAGACGAAAGATCCCTAAATTCACACCCAGACACCTGCACCTATTGCAAAACCTTTGGATTAAGTGGTGAACAAAATACTGACAAATAAATAAACTTCCCTTTACCTAAGTTCTTGTTAGTCAATGAACCTCACATTTGGTATCAAACATAAATTAGATAATGCATCTTGATGTAAAATTAATTGATTATTTATTGATTTTTTTTAATCTCTTAATTGGTTTCACTCTAAAAAATATGTGCAAAATGTACTCTTTATAGTATATATAGTATAATATATGCACCAAACTGCATCACTATCTTCCTAATTCCAACCATATCCCTGACGTTAATTGGAGAAACTATCCAATTAACTGGACTTTATTCAAAAATGTGTCCCCAAAGGTAGCATAAGTAAGGCCCCTCACACACACACACACATACAGAACGAGAGGAGAGGCTGATAAAGCACTGATCAGGCACCTGAGCCTCAATCCATACGGACCAGTGTCTCATTTCCATTTAAATTAAAGGCACCCCAAGCTGGCAGGACACTACGAACTATCACCAATGATGAGAGGAGCAAAAACTTTTCTTGCCCAATAAGAGCTGCAAAATGAGCTCTTTTGATCAATAATAGTTTGTTTTTGTTCTACCTAATGATTGGACAGATGTTTGCCATGAAACTATAATCCCTCTTTTTAGGAGTAGGAAAGTAAAATTCTTTCATGATGAACCAAAAGTATTACCAGTTTCAGGTAAAGTTTCACTTGGAAACTTAGAGAAAAACTGTGACTTGGTGATTCCGCATAGCTAAAAGTATTTCTAGACGATGACATAGTTGAAAACAAACATGAATTCCTGAATTATTATCAGTGCATTTAGTTATATTCCAGTTTCTGACATTAATTTACATTTAGTTTTTGAATTTTAAGTTAATACTTTAACATCCTGAAAGGGTGCAAATTAATTGGAAGTTTGACATAAAATAATCTATCCATCCATTTTCTGAGGCTTATCTGGGTCGTGATGGCAACTTTACCTTTAACCTAGCTACATTCTCGTGTTCTTCCTTGGTACATGTTAGGATATTTGATTGGTTCTGCAACACCTTGTCGAATAACATTTTGTTTTGGTCTGGAAAAAAGCCAGGTTCAACTCTTTTTTTCCTCTTTTCCGTTGGCACCCCTATTGTGTTAACAGATTGGTCCCATGTGTTTTTTTCACACAGAGCTTAGATTGGTCTGAACCCAGCCCAAAGTTGAACCCAGACTTACAAAACTTATCAGCTGAATGTATTCATAGTCTCATTATTTGGGTTATTAAACAAGGTTCATAGGTGTCATTAAGCTATTAATCTACAATGCAGAGAGTCTTGTTTCACTTGGGTTTGAGAAAAAACATTTAATGTCTACTAAAATTGACTTTCACTGTTTTAAACTTGTGATTAATAGACCTTAAAGTTTTTTTTTTTTATCAGAGTGTGTTTTATCTTTTTGATGTAATTCCCTCAGGGTTTAACATGTTTTGTTCTTCTTTTTTCTGTGTTTTCTTCTTGTACTCTGTAGCTCAGCCTTGAAAAACTCCAGCTGCCTTTTCTTTTATAATGAGTCATAATCACACCTCTCCTGTAACCAGGGCTCAACCATAAGCATTCTTGTCATCTTAGTGATGTGCAGTCAGAATAAGCCAATTTTTTGAAAACATTGCTCTTGATGCTCTTCATACTTTGCGTTATCTTAATCTTTTTAGAAGTTAGGAGGAGAAAACATGCATTAAATCAAGAGCACGAACAGCAGTTAAGCTTAATTTAAACTGCCTTATCATATACTATTTTGTGTATCTATCCTTTGAAAGTTCAGTTGTGTTTTTTTTTATCTTGGTTCTCCTTCTACAAAGATAATGCTTTGATATGCCACATGAAAGAGAATGAATATCACTTCCATTTTACTAACACAGCTCTCAGCAGGTCCAAATCCAGTGATATGATCAAATGAAATCCAATTGAAATGTAAGCAGTGGCGTTCAAATGGATTATAATTAGAGAGAGCCACAAACCGGTCTGACAGCAGAGCATGTGAACAGCAGCTGCTGCACTCCAAGCAAATCTTTATTCATGAATGGGTGGTGAATGTACAAACTCTCTCTCTCTCTCTCTCTCTCTCAAACAGACCATCTTCCTCTTCGTATTCAAAACAGAAAGTGCCATTTATTTTTTCATCCAATTAGTTTTCTGACACAGGGCCTTGCTGTTGCTCTAATCTTTTCATAGTCAGCATCTGTGACATTTTACACATAAAACAACTTATCAACGACCCCACCCCACCTCCCTCCTCATGCACAAACACACACACACACACACACACATACCCTCCTGTTGTCCTCCACCCTCAGGCCCTTACTGTCTCACAAAGGAAACCACAGACACACAGACACCGCAGATGGGATGTAAATTTCTGTCCGTCTGCTGGACAGTAGCGTGGTGGTGGCGGTGATGAAATATGGACTTGCTCTTTCCAGGACGGGGGAATGCCAGACTGTCACACACACACTGCAAAGACAGACATCAGTGAGCTTTGTTACAGACAATCTGACTGATACAAAGCTTTTGATGAATGGGTAAAGTTTAGGACAATATTAATGAGCTCTATCGAGCAAGGAGTCTGTACAACACGGTTGCATTGCTTAAAGAGTTTGATTAAATGGACTTCTTGATGCCAGAATCAATTTTAACCTTTTCAGTGTTTTTTTTCCTTTTTTCTTCTCTATTTTTTTTCCTCGTCTCACGTCAGATATGCTTTCTTTGCACACGAGATAAAGTTTTGAAATGTATTTGGTAACTCACATGAAGGTATTTACAGTACTTATCTTCAGATGTGGCTTGCAATGCTTAAAAAGAGGAAGTTAGGAATACAAATTAGTTTACAATAAATCCATAACAAGCGTGGGGGGGTGAACTAAAAATAGGGCATGTTGTGCATGCATTTGTTTCCACTTCTGCTTGTGTGTCTCTGTGTTTCCACGCTGATTCAGTGTGATCATTTATGACCCAGACTGCGGCTCAGTCACCTTGCCTGTTGTGATGTATGAGACTGTGGCTCATTGAGCACAAACAAGGAGAAGACTTTATGGAATATTTAGAAAGGCTCATGCAAATATGATTGATGATGAGATGATTCGATAAGACGAGATAGTTTTTTCCAGTCCAGTCCAGTTTGTTTTTTTAAGAAAACTTGTATTCCATGTAACTTAATCTGACAGAAAAGAGTTGGGAAAATTCCACCATATTTTAAATTACCATTCTTTTTTTGGGAAAAGGAGAAATAAAACAAATCATCATCAAACACCTCCAACAGTCTTTCTGTGCATTAAACATCATGGTATGACTGTGTCACAGCACTTTAGAGGCATACCTGTGTGACAGGAGCGATATCTGCAGGTGTTCAGGTAATTATAAAGAATTCAGAAACCTTATGTGCACTTTGAAGTAAAAGGTCTCATCTGACCCCGGGACCTTTTTCGTCAGAGTCTGGATGCTTCTCTCCAGAGACTGTCTGATATTTTGCTGCTCAGACTTCAACTTGTCAGTCCTTCTTCTGGCTGCTGAACTGTACAGTAGAAAGGAAGTCAGCATGATTTAAAATACAAAAAAAACGTACAAAAACTTTCTTATTTCAGGACAAAATGAGGCAGGGGCTCTAAAAGTGCCTAAAGCAAAGCTATTTTGGGAATGTGTTGCTGTATGCAGCACTCATTGTGTGCATGGTAAGATATCTTCATTAACACCACAGCTGGCACTGCAGCCTGCCATCTACCTGGAACTGATAATTACAGATATGGATTCTCTACAAGTAGATTAATGTTCATTTACACTTTCAGCTACACATCTGAGCTTTCAAGCCCAGGGGCTCTAATTGCACGCTGTATCAGGAAAGTGAGGCCCACCTCTAAAACACATGCTTGAAGTTCGTTTTTGTTCATTATACATTTCTGGATGGCATGTTTTGTTGCTGCATGTTGTTTAGTGTGTTTCCTGTAGGCACAAAAATGTACAGAGATTTTATATTTATCCAGCAACTTTGCCAACAGAATTTGACAGAGATTGTGTTATTTTACATCATTCTGCTTCTTTGGCAGAAAAGTATCTCATCATAATACTTTTATTATAAATGATGAGGAGTAAACTCATTACAATGGCTGGTTTGTTTGTTTGTTTGTTACAAAACCTTTAGGGCTTTCCTGCTAGATGGGGTAACTTCCAAAGCGACCCACATAGCTCTCACATAACTCTAACATAAAGTTTGTGTGTCATTTTTGGTCGAGTTAAGCAACAATGGGTCACTAGAGAGCTCATTTCCAGCTTTTTTTTTCAGAAGTTGGTATGCTGATGGACAGTTCTAAATGCCACTGAATAAATCTAGACCTTAATTACCACAGTGTTGCTATAATTGGCTAAAACTTATAAAAGAAGTAAGCAGAAATATTGTGCAAGGTTTTCTGTCCACACCAGCTAAACCACCACTATCTGAATAAATTTAGTGTACCTGAGGGCCTGCACAAGTGTTTTCACTTATGCTGCCCAATTCACTAGCATGGACCACACCATCAACAAGATACATTAAAATTATTAATTGACAAAATGAATGACTGCAGATGAAGTGTGATCTTGTGAAGTTCTTAGGTCTGATGCTGCGGTGTGAGGAAGCTTCGGTAGGGAATCTGTTGTAGCACTTGGGCATGACGGAGCCCCCTGACAGGCCCTAGGATAGAGAGGAGATAAGGTAAAAGAAATGGGGTGGGCATGTGGAATACGGGCGCAAAGGTAACCAGAGGGTTAGGAGGGTTTTTATAGGACTGTCAGAAGTGGTGCGGTTCAGGTGTGGTCCGGCTCCCAAAATTACGCTTTAAGCTCCAATTAAACTTCAGCTCAGGCTAAAGTTAGGATGTGTTATGCTGAGGTCTGTGTATTATAAATGTATACTCTTATTGTTTTAATGTTATGAGCACTGTCTTATGTTATACTGTTATTTTAGCAAAGAACACAGGGTGAAACATTATCTGGTGTGCTTCTGTGAAAATGTTAAACTGCCTCAGTTTCCCAGCAGACAGAGGCTGAGAGGGAAACTTCCCTAGGAAGGAAGTTAGATAAAGCTATGAATGAACAACTCTGCAGCTAAGCACCTGTGTATCAAATAAAGATCGATTGTTAATCTCTGGGGATGATGAAAATGCAAATGAAATGTACACTCACCGGCCACAATTAGGCACACCTGTCCAACTGCTCGTTAACGCAAATTTCTAATCAGCCAATCACATGGCAGCAACAGACATGGTCAAGACGATCTGCTGCAGTTCAAACCATGGGCAGACAAAAAATCGGCCCTGGCAGCCCACAACAACCGAGAGATGTTTGTTTTCTCATGCACCATAGATGCGCCGTGTGCCCGAGCCTAACATCGCTAAGCCCAAGAGTGTGTTTGGGGTGTGTGATCTACTTGTTAATTATATATATAAGGACTTGTCGGCCCAAATATCACGTCGGCCCACCGGGCAAATGCACGGTATGCCAGATTGCCAGTCCATCCCTGGTTCAAACCGAGCATCAGAATGGGGAAGAAAGGTGATAAGTGACTTTGAACGTGGCATGGTTGTTGGTGCCAGACGGGCTGGTCTGAGTATTTCAGAAACTGCTGATCTACTGGGATTTTCACGCACAACCATCTCTAGGGTTTACAGAGAATGGTCCGAAAAAGAGAAAATATCTAGTGAGCAGCAGTTCTGTGGGCAAAAATGCCTTGTTGATGCCAGAGGTCAGAGGAGAATGGCCAGACTGGTTCAAGCTAATCTATGCCAGAAAGGTAACAGTAACTCAAATAACCACTCATTACAACCGAGGTATGCAGAAGAGCATCTCTGAACGCACAACACGTCGAACCTTGAGGCAGATGGGCTACAGCAGCAGAAGACCACACCGGGTGCCACTCCTGTCAGCTAAAAACAGGAAACTGAGGCTACAATTTGCACAGGCTCACCAAAATTGGACAATAGAAGATTAGAAAAACGTTGCCTGGTTTGATGAGTCTCGATTTCTGCTGCAACATTCGGATGGTAGGGTCAGAATTTGGTGTCGACAACATGAAAGCATGGATCCATCCTGCCTTGTATCAACAGTTCAGGCTGGTGGTGGTGGTGTAATGGTGTTGGGGATATTTTCTTGGCACACTTTTGGCCCCTTAGTACCAACTAAGCATCGTTGCAACTCCACAGCCTACCTGCGCGCCATGTCATAAAGCTCGAATCATCTCAGACTGGTTTCTTGAACATGACAATGAGTTTACTGTACTCAAACGACCTCCACAGTCACCAGATCTCAATCCAATAGAGCACCTTTGGGATGTGGTGGAACGGGAGATTCGCATCATGGATGTGCAGCCAATAAATCTGCAGCAACTGCGTGATGCTATCATGTCAATATGGACCAAACTCTCTGAGGAATGTTTCCAGTACCTTGTTGAATCTATGCCACGAAAGATTAAGGCAGTTCTGAAGGCAAAAGGGGGTCCAACCCGGTACTAGCAAGGTGTACCTAATAAAGTGGCCGGTGAGTGTATGAGACTGTGTGTAGAACTTCCTTTTAGCCAACAAGTCGGGAAACTGTTTGCAAATGTTTGACTGAATATTGAAATAAAACTCTCTCCAAATATTCATGAACCCCAAAAATGATGAAGGTTTCAGATAATCGAGGTGTTACTGTTGTGCAATGTTGTTATGTTAATGTCTAACAGGACAATAAAGAAGCTGTCAATCAAGCAGAGTGTGGACATGCCCACACAGTTCTGAGAAGAAGTCAGATCTGCCAACACCTGAGTGAGTGTATCAAGGTGTGAAGAAATTTTACAATTACTTTGATAATAACAATTTGTTAACTGCAAGAAAAATAATGTTAACAAGTATGTGATAGAATAAGTAATATGAATAGCAATTGATATCTAATTGCGACTCAAATGTATACGAAAGCACAGAAGATTAGCCTAGATTATGAACAGAAAACATCCAATTATGTTTCAGCTTTTGTCAAAGACACACTTCGTGCAGAAAATAATTGTAAAATCAAAGTGGGCCAAAAGATAACCTGAGTTCCTTATATGCCTACACAACACAATGATGTCAGAGAATATATTTTACACATATAAGGTAACATTTAAATATGAAAAACACTAAAAATCTACCTGTCAAAATGGCTGGAGGTCACACTGTACAACAACAGCAGCACAGAGAGGGTGCAAGGTGTACAGAGGCACGGAGAGATGCAGAAACCTGATTTGCAGAGCGGTAATCAGAAACATAGGCAGACGGGAGATAAATGAGTGGACAATGACTCAGTGAGGAAGGCAATTATTTGGAGGGAGGAACACACTGAAGGGAGGTAGGAGATGGGATGGAGAAGAGTGTGCAAGGAGAGGACGACAGACAGAGACAGAGAGAGGCACGGAGAGAATGAAAACAAAGAAGAGAGGGAAGGATAAATGGAGGGGCAGATACAGAGAAAGAAAGGAGAGGACGAGAGATAAGAGGTGTTACAGTGAGAGGAAAAATGTCTTCGGACACTCCCATTAGTCACACTGTCAGTTGATTGTCCACATATTGTATCAGGTATATAATTAATTCAGATCTACAACAACAACACAAATAGAAATGCTAAAATAGGGATGAAATGGGAGCAAAAAAAGAGAAAAAAAATTCTACACACCCACAATTATTGTTGAAGTGTAGTGTCAAGTCCTCATGTGTCTTAACTTTGATGCCAGAACATGCATTCAAGTTATTCCCCATGAATAAAAGCAATCTATTAGGTGCTGTGAGAGAGTTAGCCGAGCACAGAAGGCCTAAGTATGGCCAGATGGACTAACTGGCTGACTGGCTGGCAGGAAGTAACAGGCTGTACGCTTCTTTTTGATTGGCTCTAATTATGATCTACTGCTGTGCCTCCCAGAGAATTGCTGACTGGGTGATGTGCGTTGTACATGTGTGTGTGTGTGTGTGTGTGTGTGTGTGTGTGTGTGTGTCCATCTCTGGTGGATCCAGAGTTTTTTAAAGGGAAAATAGGACAAGCTAAAATGTTAAGCAGGTGAACAAGAGTTTGTGTTGATGCAAAGAGTAGCCATATGGTAACACAACTATCTAAAGTATCTTAGCAAAGTTCCTGTTCCATACTACAGTAATGCCTCACTGTAAATAACTTTTCACAGGCGCACAATTGTCTAGAGCTGAACAATCGCAGGGATGCAAATTAAGACAGAATGAGATGATATTCCTTCCTGGCTCTGTGTTGCCCTGTTCATGTTCCATTTACCCAAGATTCAAAGGTCATTCTTGACTGAAAGTGTCCATTTAGAAGCTCATCATACAGTATCACATGGTGTTCATAAGAAGGTACTTTGCTGAATTGTCATGGGGTAGTAGATGTTTGAATAACAGTATTTTCCAAGCAATTTATGGGCGCAATGGCGGACTACATCGTACAAATCAAACTTAAATTATAGTGAAGACTGCAATGTTTCAAAAGATACCAGATATATAAATACCAATACATATGTAAATAGGCTAAATTGCATGTATATGTGTGTAAAAAAAATAAAAACATCATGAATATTTTCACTTGATGGAAAAAAACTGATATATGTGATTATGTATGATAATATATAATATGAATATATACTGGAATAAGATAATTGTTTAACCTTAAAGCTACTTACAGTATGGGGGGGGGGGGAACATAATAAAAAGGGGTTAAATTGGCTTTCTGCTTTCTCTCCATTGTTTATTTTTAATCAAGACTGCAGCCATGGACTATCAGAGAGAGGAATTGGGTAAATACATTCATGAATGAAAGGGGGAAGCACACTGAGGAAAGTGGCTGAATTTAAGCAACAACACCTATTTCACTTGTGTTGAGCGTGATGAAAAAAGAAGGGAAAAACTATGTTAAAAAAAAAGTGATGGGTGTGAAAGTTGGACAGAGTAATCAAGGATGTAATTCTGAATAGACATTTTGAAGCCTAATTTGAAAATCCAAACTTGGATCTTGGCTCAGGTTGAGCGAGCAAATTGCAACCAAGTAAAACAGAATGAATCAATGAAACAGAATCTGTCTACTGTGTTAAATGGAAAGGCTTGAAATAAAACAAGGGAAATTAGACAAATTGTCTTGTAGAAAATAGTTTAATGAATAGTGCCTCTTAGTTTGACTGTCATGCAGTATGTTTTTGAGCCAGTGTCCAGCAGTCATTGGAAGAATTGCATCTTAATGCACTTTCAAACTTTGAACGTGGCAACATCTATCCATCCATTTTCTTCTGCTTATCCCAAATTCTAACTCTTATCCAGGGTCATGGTAACAGCAGGCTAAGCAAGATCGTCCAGACATCCCTCCCCTCAGCTACATTTCTAATTTCTCCTGATGTTCCCAAGCCAGATGTATAATATATAATCCCTCCAGTGGGTTATGGGTCTACTCTGGGGTTTCCTGCCAATTGGAATTGCCCAGAAAACTTTCAAAGGGAGGGGCCCAGGATGAATCTTAAGCAGATGCATAAACTACCTCGAATGGGTTCTGACACAAAGAGTTCCCTCCGGATCTCTAAAGCTGAGCCCAGTCACTCTACTCTGTGAAGAAACTAATTTCAGCCGCTTGTATCCGCAATATCATTCTTTTTGTCACTACTCAAAGCTCATGATCATGAATGTTGGAACATTGTTTCAACTGGCAAATTCTTGATCTTGGAAACGGTAATTGGCAAAACAAACTCATCTCAAACTTTGAACTTTAACTTTGAAACTCAGCTTTTGATCCAACATGGCAAGGAGTCCTGGTAACTACAATTCCATTACAACTAGACACACTCCTACTGCTTAAGGTGAGACTGTTTTGTTTACACTGATTAAAGGGAGCAAAAGTGCAATCCAAGATACCCCTATAGACATACCTGTAAAAAATGATAAGTGCTATATGGTATCCCAATATACAGTAAAAGGTGATACAGTAGCCTTTAGGGTGCTCTTCCAGTGGACAACATGATACAGTGCACCAAATGGTGCTTTCTGTGCACTGGTGCCACTATTTTGTTTGCAATGTGTTCAGTACTGTCTCCTTGAACAACTTAGCTTTGGTTGTAGGAAGGCAAATGAAAGGATGGAGGAATTACTGACCAATGGATAAAATTACAAAACAGGCAGATATTAATATCCTTGCTTCTATTTTCTCACCTCTCATTTTCATTATTTCTCAACTTCTCTTTAAATCTGCATTTTCTTCATCTTCTTTGTCGTCCTTCCTTACTTATGCACAGCTTCTTCTTCCTCTCCTTCATCCTCCCTGTTTTTCTCATCCCTTGTCCTTCTCTTCCTCCGTCCTCCCCTCCCTCCACTTCTCTTTCCTCCTTTTTCAGCTGCACTACATGGCAGGCCTCTCCCCTCGCCGTCTCTTCTCATCCAGCCTCTAATCAGATCAATTCACTATTCCATTCACAGGGATATGATAAGGTGATTATGCATGGACCCTGTGCTGCCCCTGCCCATACCATACACGAACACACACACACACATACACACACACTGCCCCTTTAGCACTGATGGAAGTTGACGTCGCATTTCCCTTAAAAATTCTGTGGATGTCCTCCGTCAGAGAAAGCTGGCATCCTGGCGCTACCTCGATTAATTTGTCTCTTCGCTTCTAATCAGTGTCAGGATAGAGGAAGGACGCAGAGATGGTGGAACAAGGGAGAGAAGGAGGAAGCCAGCAGAGAAGAAAGCATTGAAGGAAGGTGCTTCTAAACGTTTGATTAGAGTCCACCAGAGAGCTATTCAGATCAAACCCCAGAAGCTGCACACACTGATGAATTCAAACAGGGGCAAACTGTTGTTACAGTTCAGCAGCCACATAAGTCTATGATTCTTTACCTACATCTTTAAAGATGTGTGTCAACTTTCCTATGGTGCACACATACCAATATATGGTTAATTTCTTCATAAAATTTAACACTAGAACCGCCAACATAAAACGTCGATTCTAGAAGCAGTTAAATTGTTATTTTTAATCTGTGCAAAGATTGCACAAAATAATAATTATTAAATTAATTAATTTTACAGTTGCATTAATCCATCATGGATTGAACAAGTAAGATACGTTTTAAAATTCAACATTACAAACTGGGTTAGGGTCAGGGTCAGGGTTAGTGTAACCAATGTCATTGATTCAATTCTGACCACTAGAAAAGAAAGAGGGGACAGGACATCCACGGCCCTTCCCCCAGTTGGTCCTTCCACCCTGGACCATTCCGTTCCATTGTCGGGAACATTGGCACCTCCGTCCATAGCTCACAACGGTCCAATCTTGGTCCTCAAACTACCCCTTGATTAAAGGGTTGTACAAAAAAAAAAACGTGTGCCTATAAGCAGCATTTCTTCAGACCTAGGCACACAATAATATAACAAAAAAGGTTAGCTGGCTGTCAGACTGGAGAGTAAGAGAAAAGGGTTAAAAAAAAAAACGGCATGGGGTTTGGGTTACAATTTCAAATAAGGACTTAGAATTTGACTTAATGCCAATTTATGCTCTGACCTCGTCAACTTGGACTTCAAACATATTTAAATCCAAATGGCTGTTTCATACCTAATGAATAAATCCACTTTCTTTCAAATTCCAGCCACTCTTACAAAATCCAAATCTTGCAACATGAAATATTTAACCAAAGGGTTAGGGTTATATTGTACCTATGTTACACCATACAAGTAGAGACTGAATTCTTTCTCTCACCAACATATTGAATTTCACATTTGGAACAATTAAATCAACACAATTTGCAGACCGTGGTGTAAACATATGTACCTTAATCTACTGTCAAAAAAAAAGGAAAGAAAACTAAACAAAGGAAACAGTGAGGTGTTATTATCAGTACATCAGTGGTGAATTTGTGTGCATGCATGAGTGCAGCGTGTAGTGTGTGCGAGATGTTGCATGAAATGAAAAGAACCAAAAACCATGCAGCAGACACGAGAGGACGACCGAGTCTGCCAGAGAGAGAGAGACAAGTCATTGGAGCGGAGTTTTAGAGTCACAATCACAGCCCAGGTATTTAACTATAATCAGCATCTCTTCAGGTACCTACGTGCTGCAAGGAGAGAACACATGCAAATAAACCAGGAAAGTGTCACACTACAAAAATGATTTCCCCAACCTGTGAGGTCTTTCATACTGCAATGATTGTATTTTTGCTCTAACTAAAATGTCCCTTAAATTCCTGTTTCTATGATATGCTGAAATAACTTTACAATTTACATTATATTATGATTAACTACCACATTCCCTCAATTCTCCTCTCTCCAAATTCAGAAAGTTTTAAAACATTATCGTAAAAAGGACCTCGTATATCCTCTCTCCCATAATGCTTCGAAGAGGATTTTCACAGCTAACGGCAATGCACGGGCCAACACAATCAACCTGATAATCCCACATAGAGTGTACCACCACTACATACAAGACAAGAGTGGTTCAGTGGTTCAGTTTAGGCTAGCCGTCAGCAAAGGCGTTAGAATGAGGAATATTCAACGACCAAAGGCAGACATGTGGAAGCTGTGTTAGGGTCCGGATTAAGAAAAATAAATAATAACAGAAAAAATAAATAATAAGCCATAAAAATAGAAAATTACAAATAAAAAATAGACAGTCCTTTGAGTGTTATATATACAATTCATGATCTTGAGGTTGTTAATGTTGCTATACTTAGACTGAGGGTAGTAGTAGTTCAGACCAATGTTTTATTTGACAGAAAATTCTTAATTCAAGGTTTTTTTTTGGTGAAACTACTTTTCTAAGAGCCAAAAATAAACATGCTTTCATGCTCAATATTTTGTTAAAAATAACAAGAGGTAAATCAAGATATTAAAAAAAAAATATTCCACATATCACCCGAAGCAAGACAAGAACTAGAACTTTTTCTACAATGTTTTCATCCTCCAAGGATACTCTTCAAGTCCTGAATCAGTCTGTTTTGCAATATAATGTCCTTTTTTTGTGTTGTCCTCAGTGTTCCAACATGAAAACTGTCTGACTGTCTTCAGGACTGTTAGACAAAGAGCTGAGATAACAAAACAAACTCCAGCTTAACAAGGTTTCTGCCAAGATGTCCGCACAGAATATTGAGTTATTTACTAGGGACAAAGATGATTTTACTATTTATGTTCAGACAACTGACAAACAAGGCACTCTGTAAAAAAAAAAAAAAAAAAAAAAACTTGCATTCTTAATCAGTTAGGTGAGCTTTATTGAAGCTTGTGCCCCCTTTACAAAGAAATGTTTGGTTGTGGGAAAGAAAAAGTCAGAGCACAAGTTACTGCAAAAAGGCAAGAGATGTACAGGAGGCTCACACAGGGGGGAGTGTTGTTTTGTCCTGTATTCAGTGTCTGTCCTAGTGCAGTGATCCACCAGGACACTGCAAGTATGCAATTTTCACTTCATTTAAACAAGGAGAAAGCAGACAATAGGGAAGCGTGTGAAGAAAGTCACAAAGAAGTGCTGATACGTTAAAAGCCTCTGTTGGGCAACAGAACACCTGGCCATGTGGGGGAATAATGCACTGATTGGCTGGAGAGTCAAACACTCCCATGAAAGTAAATCATGAAGCCTTACAAAGCCTATTATTTGTCACTGCATGTTACAGTGCATAAGTGGTGAAGCCAGTATGAATTTCAGATTTTGAGCTGCTTTGAATAACGCAAAATATACTTACAGATGAAACATATTTAGTCCGGACAGGCTAGTTTATAAAGACCACCACACGTGTTAAAAAGACCACCAGGTAAGTCCCTATGACTCAGGATTATAGTTTGTATTGTAGGATGTAATAAACATTTCAGCCTATAGGGGCTGCTACTGGTGCTACCCTTTTATTTTGATAAAACCTGATGCTATTGGTATTTCTTATCAAGGAAACGTGGATCTTTTTGTATGGATGTTTGCATCTCACTAGCAGTGGTCAGCTTGCACCATTATCGCCTTTTTGTTAGATTTCCATTATTGATTGAAAGGATCTCTTATCACATCCAGCTTCAGAGGAGAGTGGAGAACACTGTGTGAATGTTTATTTTCGAACTAACTAACTACCCTTTAAATTCACTTTATAAATGAAGTGTTAGTGAGTAGGTCACATCACATCTTCTCTTACGCAACATTTTTGCTTCTTCAATTTTCCTGCCATTATTTTCAAATGTAAATTAGATGTTTTATAAAAGACAACTTCCAAGTCTTGTACACTGTTTCCACAAATGACACTGTATATACTTTGGATATAATATCCCATCTCCAGAGGGGAGGAGAGGAGAGGAGAGAAGAGGAATGGTGGAGGAGCACAGCAAAAAAGCCACAAAGAACTTCCTGTTTACAAATCTTGGCTGCTTGCTAATAAGAAGGATTTCCCATTTGAATGTAGCTTAATAATACTGTAGATTTTCTATGAAGCGCAAACTTTGCCAGGGAATCTGTACAAAATGCCAAAAAGGAGACCATCTGGAAAACCTCTGATAATAAAAAAAAATGCTGCCTCTTGTGATTTGGCTCAAGTCAATGCATAAATTACTTTTTTCCAATGATAAGAATTATACAAAGTCCATACTACTAACATTTCCCCTGTGCCACCCTCCCTACAGTATTTTTTAAGGTGTGACTAAAATTGAGCCTGAGTCTTTGCATTCTAAGGATTTTAAGTTAGAACAGCAGGGTTTTCTACAGAAAATTGCTTGTGATTTAATACCCTCACTTATCTTCTTTGTCTCTTTTCCACCCTGATCATTCATTTTTATTCATCCTTTTGGCCGCACAGCTGTTTTTTGGGAAGCAAGCTGAGACTGGGCCAAAGGAAGTTGAGACATAACAACTGACTGGGATGTGGGTTGAAGACCGGGATGCGTTTAAGTCATAAGGGAGAATGATATTGGGCTGCATGCCCACACTTGCTCTCCTTTTGACACTCATTGGTTTTAGGTTTCCACAAAGCATTTCATGATTAGTCAACCCTGCACCTGATGGTCTATAGGCTGAACCATAAAGCACTTTGTTACCTGGCCAGGGTATATAATGTAGTCACTAGGACTATCTGGAAATGAGATTTGGTGCTCCAGTGAGCTTGGCACCAATGTACTTCGTATGTCCTCACTCTATACCAAACTTGTTCACTTGCTTAATGGGAGGTTGGAGAATGTCACAAGAGTTCTATAGATAAAACTCAACATTGTAGTTAGAGATCTGTCTGGAGTATCAAAAACTGACTTCATAGCAATTTCGTTCAAGGATGCTACTGAGTGCAGAGAGTAAAATATGACATAGTAATCAACCAAAACTGCTGCAGCAGCATCATGTTCAAACTGTACTTGGGTGCCTCACACATTACGTTTCATTCTCAAGCAGAGCTAGCCAAATGTAGGAGCAGGAGCAGTCCTTGGTGATGGAGCCATGATTGCTTCATGTCAAAGTGGAGAAGATGACACTCTGGCGTGAACAACAACTTTCCCCTCTTGTCTCTTCTGCTCACTTAACATCAGTTACAATTGGCAGTAGCATTAGAAAATCCAAGAAAAGACCACCAAAACCCATCAGCATTCATGAATGTTGATTTGACTAAATACACCCATGTGACCTCTTCTTGACTCTGTGGTAATAGCACCAGAGATAAATTATACAGAATCCTCAAGAGCTAAAGTCAGTGTTTTTCATACCCTGCAAACCCACCTAAAGCCTCAATGTGTAATAAGGATTTAAGACAGTTTTTGCCGCTTACCTTAACAAGGAGACTGTGCTTTTTTATTGTGTTGGTTTGATAAATGAAAAGTAACAGCCTCTGAAAGTGCCCCATTACACAAACCTGGCTGGGTACCAGAATGCACCCATTCTGAAATACAGCCTTGCACTGATAATATTCAAATGACTCCCACAAACAACTGGTGACAGATTTGGTCTGAACTTTTCACTCAACCCAGTGCTTGGAGGTGATGGACATCGGATGCTTAATGGCTCTGTTTGTGGCACGTCCAAGACAGCAGCATATGGCTAATGAGGGACAGAGTGATATGCACAGGTACAAGCCAACTCTTCAGCAGTCATATCAGGGATGTTTTGATGGACATAGGGGGAATAAACATCCCCTCAAAACAGGACCGGTCATGACAAGATGACCTAAAATAGTTTTCCTATTAATTTATCCAGACTATTGTTTACTTGCACATCGCCAAATCTGCTCAGGCTGATTGAGTGCAATAGGAGCTCAACCGCTCATTCAACTCAGGCTGAGACATTCATGACTGTGTTCTTTTTTTGGTCCCAAGCCCCAGCAGCCAGGAATAACACTAAGAGAGAAACTTGACAGTGTGAATCCAACTTATTTTCAATCTGCTGTCAGGAAGCAGTCTGTCGCTCGGAGATGAAGAGTGACAGTGAGATGTGAATTCAATGGACTGCATTACTGTCTGGCTCAAACGATTATAATGGCTGAAATGGAAATTGTGGTATTTTTCCTCCTTTTGAGGATGTCTCAGAGTGAGGATCTGACCATGCAGAGAATGGTGGAATTAAAGGTGGTGTACAAATCGTAAATATTGATTTCCATCAGAATAGAGGGAAAGTCACTCTCAGGGGATCAGTCAGTTTCTGCTTTGAGGACGAGGAGGATAAGCCACTGAAAGAGACTGATGGCATCTAAAATGAACTACTGGCACTCATCACAGAAGTCCCCAGGCTTCTGTCTCTCAGGTGTCTATAATCTAGTATTAGTGGGAGAATAACTTCTCCAGCCTATGAATGGAATTTGCATGTTGTAATACAAAACTAAATGTCTCTGATATTATGTTGAAAAGAGGTGACAGTTTTCTGTTTGGGAGTTCATCAAACATATTCCTTCACTCTATGTCTAGAAAAAATATGCTGAAAAGTAACTATTTTTTAATGTTACCTGCAAGTCGTGTGCCTTTTTAGAGTCACGCTGCTGTGAACCAAATCAAAAATAATGTCAGTATAACCTGGAAAAGTGGAAGAATGCCATGTGATCTTTGGCACTTTCTATCCTGTAATGGCACAGAGATAGCAAAAATGAGCCTGCCATTAGAGAGATGACTGCACACCATCTTTCTGGTCAAGGTGCTCCAGTCCTGAAATCCACCATCAAAGAGAGGGTGACTCAAAGAATTACAATACAGCACAGTTTTTGCATCTTATTCTCTCTTTGATACAAGGTGTTGTGTCCTGTTCTGTACACCCGGACAGGATACCCAGGATAATACAGAACAGGACAAGACACAGATATGCACACACAGGTAGAGCCTTATAAACCAACGCAACACAGAATCGAGTTTTAGCATCAAGCATCTCTTGTATTTTTGTCAAAATATCATGCATTGCGACAGGGTGTCTAATTTGTCACTGTGGACTGCTGAAAATGGTTCCTGATGCTATTCCCTTTACCCCTCTAAATATTGAATAACGTACATGACCTCTTAGACAGAGAGTCAAACTTTAACATTGCTGTGCATTTCTTTTTGTTGTCTTGTATTACATGATTACAATAAATGTCAGAACAGAATGTAATGTAATATGCCCAATGAACACACATACACTATCATGGTTGACAATTCCTAATACAGCCCTTGGTAGGATTGAGATCCTCGCTCGGCCGCTTGTGATTAATCTCTTTCAAGTGACATTTTGAATAAGATCGAGTTACTTTCATGGTCACTGGCCAAAGCACACCATTAGCATTCAGCATGTGCACGCTCTGGCTCTAACTGCAAGCACTTTGCACACGACTACTACGTGACTACAAAAGATGAATACAAACTGTCTTTATGTAACATAAAAGTAAATGATTGTGAGTCCTAGGCTTTCTTGCTACAATGTAAGGTGATGGTACTGCAGATTCTACACAGCAATCCTGACCTTCTCACTGTACTTTAAGTTTGAACATTTGGTGTAGATGGTCTTTGCATATAAACCTTGACTTCTCTCAGAAAAACAGAAATGTGTGTGTGTGTGTGTGTGTGTGTGTGTGCAGGGAGATTTGTGCAAGATTGCAGTAGGTTGGTGTCCTCTAAAATGTAACAATTTAACAACATAGTAGTCACCATTACCTTGTAAAATCTTTTCAGTCTTTCAGTGATCAATGATGATTTGCAGGATTGGTAAGAAAAAAGCTTAAATGAACAAATCCAAAACATATCTAGGAGGATAGTTAGTCATATCTGTAAATAAAAGTAGGAGTATTCCGAAATGACTGTGTCAAAGCAGCTCAGGTCATTTGTGTCTCCTCTTTTGATCTTTCCTACAGGCCACATCTAAAATGACACTGAGCCAACACTGCAGACATTTCTCTCAATCATGCCATGTCAAAGTGACAGAAATTGACTCAAGGAGAGAGCTGTGGGAAAGTGATACTGATACTTTCTTTCTTGATGAGGTAGCAAGTGAAACTCATGAGACTTCATCTCTGCAATCAAACTCGTAATGATTTAAAGTAGATTCTGTCTCAGCTTTGATCTGCACTGTCCTCTAGACAAATCTGCCAAGGTTTTGATCTATCTATCTATCTATCTATCTATCTATCTATCTATCTATCATCTCCGCAACAGCACCTCCTGGAGGAATCTCTTCACATTACATACTTTAAGTTACATGATTTTCACTAACTTATATTTTCTATACACTTCAGGGCTGTAACATCTTTTTTTCTACATGAGACACTTTTAAGTTTAAAGTCCTACAAGAACTGCAATAATGAAATATATTTATATTGGTGATAAAATAATTAAATAGAAAAAAGTACTATGAATAAGTAATACTTCCTTCAAAAACGCAAAACATTATTATTTCCGCTCAATTTTCAATATATTAGAGAGTATATGTAAGCATGAACGCCAACATATATCTCATATATCGTATTTATTTTTTTCATGTAGGAACCTTTGAAGCTTACACATTCGTTCCCCCGGCGCACTGTGTTGGTAGAACATTGAACGCCGTCACGTCCTCCCCACGTGAAGCGCTGCGTACATGTGAGCAGTGTGTTCATCCATCCACAGCAGCTTCATCCACGCTCAGAGGCCGTCACTTCACATATTGTCCTCTTATGATTGTCGATAATAAGAGGATGGAGTCCGCAGAGGAGGAGGCGCTGCTCGGAGAGGAGTCAGAGGAGTCAGAGGAGTCGGAGGAGTCAGAGGAGTCGGAGGAGGAGAACAGTGAACTCTCAGACAATGAGGTCAGTCAACTGTTACCATGCTAACACTGGCTAACGTTAGCCAGCCAGAGCTAACACCTGTGAAACTGTGTCAGACTTAGAAAAGTGTTTTTTTGTTGACTTTCATGTAGAAATGACGTCATTTCACTGTTGCGTTGGTTTTTGGCATGTTCGTGTGTCTACACACACACACATGCGTCCTGGCGTGTGTGTGTGTGTGTGTGTGTGTGTGTGTGTTTGGTGATATAACAGAGTGTAAACCTGACTGATCTTTGCTTCCTCTAGCTTCAAGAAGCCTTTGCGAAGGGGTTGTTGAAACCCGGCATGAACGTCCTGCTGGATAAACCCAAAAAGTTTGTCAACAACACGGTGAGTCAACTCAAAATGACTCAGTTTCTCTTGTCCAGATCTGGACGTGTTGAATTGATTTTTGATTTTTTTCTTTGTGATGCCTTCATAAAGGTTTGGATGTTATGTTAACAATAGTAAATGCTGTTACTTAACATACCTGGGCATTTGATGACACCCTATGAATTGTGTGTGTTGTGTTTGCAGGAGGGGTTGAAGCAGTGCCTTGCAGACCTCCGTAAAGAACTTCCCTGGGCCGAGAGGTTGGATTTGACCAACCTGCCGGCTGAAGATGTCATTTCCAAAGCCGAAGGGAAAGTTCCAAGTGTGACCAAGGGAGACGTAAATGCGGACGATGACTTCCAGAGGGAGATGTTCTTGTGAGTGACCATAATCATTTGCAGTTTGTCAAAAAACGTGACGTTATCAACTCTTTTTGACCCAACGTCTCACCAGAAGCTCCATGGAGTGACTGCTGTGAAGCTTTTGTCAGTTTTCATTCTGGAAATCACACAGGACACTAAAACCTCCTTGCAGCTCGATGTAAATGAAATTAATTAAAACATCTCGTCTCTGCTACTATCTAAAGGTTTTCACATTTTGTGTTTGTTAACTTACAGCTATCGTCAAGCTCAAGCTGCAGTCCTCGAGGCACTGCCCCTCTTAAACAAGCACGGAGTAGCAACAAAGAGGCCTGACGATTACTTTGCAGAGATGGCCAAGTCAGATCAGCACATGCAGAAGGTGAGTTGTTTCCTCTTTACAAGAGTCTTGTTTCTTACAAGATAAAACAACAAGTTAAAATCTGGACCCCCAAAAGATTCATCTTTTCTGTTTCTTGTTAGATTGACCAAATCTAATTCTGTTTCTTTTTTATATCTTTAACTGATATTTGTGCACTGGATAACTTGGAGTCTGACATATATGTTGTACTTCTATGAGATATGTTTGAACATATTGTGAATATTATTTAGGATGACGGACACACAGAGACTAATTCATGTCTGATCTATGCGGGCACTTGGTCATGCACACTGGTTCGACACAGTTCCACCTTTTTTCTCATTAGACTTAAATCCAAAACTTGGATTCACAGAAATGTTTTCTCTTTTATCCAGATCAGGAAAAAGCTGATCTCAAAGCAGCTGATCCTGGAGAAGTCAGAAAAGGCCAAGAAACTCCGCGAGCAGAGGAAGTTTGGCAAAAAGGTTGGTTCCTGTTTTGTACAGTTATTATTACTCTTATTTCTTTTTACTGCACATATATTTCATTACTTTACATCAGCCTGCTACAAGTGTTATTGGGTCCTTTCTTTAAGAACTACCCATTCAACATGGAGGATATAGTTCCCTATTTATGTGAACTAGACCTACCTTCATGCTGCATTATTGATGAATGGAAAGTGCAAACTTGAGAGCAGCTGAGAGCGTATTTTTAAATATTTATACAGTTCAAACCTCATCAGCCTGACTTGACTAAAACTGCTTACATTATTTTCTTTATTGTTAAATTTTATTCTTGTTTATTTATGATCTGTTATTATTTCATTATCCATATTATTGATTTTGTGTTTTATTTTATCTAGTTTTTCAATTTAACCTAGTTTCTAGTTTAGCTTCTGTTTATCTGTTACTACTATGTAGTTTGAATTTTACCATATTTTGTTCTGCATTTATTTTATCTTATTGGCTTGTCAGTCATCCATGAAGCACTTTGACCTGCACCTAACTGTATGAAAGGTGTTATGAATAAATAATTTTCCACTCGAGGGATCAATGAAGTTGTAGTCTATTCTTATTTTTAAGTTTGACTAAAGAATTAACATGAAGTTTTAAATGTGTGCCAGGTGCAAGTAGAAGTGATCCAGAAGAGGCAGAAAGAGAAGAAAGCAATGATGTCCGCTGTAAAGAAATACCAGAAAGGTGAGCTTTTGTCTCTGTGATTTTATTCATTCTTTGATTTTATTTTGAAAAATACCATCTCACACAAAGGTGAAAAAATGTGAACTACTTAAAATGCTTTACCTGCTGTTCCCCAAAATCTCAATGGGTGTTTTTTTATGCTTATCATCCCTACTCCAGGAATGACCGACAAACTGGATTTCTTGGAAGGAGACAAGAAGACGGGGGGTAAAGATGCTTCTCAGGGCCCCAAGAAAGCATTGAACAAAAAGGGGTAAGGTGTTACCTCGTGCACTGCTCTCATAAATTACAAGCTTAGTATGTTCTGCTCTTGATGTTTGTGGCATTTTCACAAAAAGCTCAAATTTGACTGTTACTTTGACAGCAACAACGCCAAGAGGAAATTCAAGGACCAGAAGTTTGGCTTTGGAGGCAAGAAGAGTGGGAAGAAGTGGAACACCAAGGAGAGCTACAATGATGTTTCCAGTTTCCGTGCCAAAACGGCTCATGCCAAGGGCGGAAAGGGAGGGAACAAAGGCAAAGGAGGAAAACAAAATGTGAGTCACACGCACATAAAACACTGCCGACTGACATGATCAATGTGGACAGTTTGTCAAAGGAGATTATAAAGTTACTAGCAAACATGTGCTCTGTATTGTAGAGAAGCTCAATGTTTTTCCATTGTTGTTTCTCAGAAACGCCCGGGCAAGTCTGTTCGCAAGAAGATGAAGTCTCGCTCGTAAACATCGGCAGAGGCTGGTCAGTAGGCTGAAGTTGGATCTTGCTCCTAGGCAGGCTTTCCCACTCCTGCTCCCCAGTCTCTCCTCCATATACATCAAGAGACATTTAGGAGAACTGTTCTTCTACACTTTTCGTACGTTACGCCTTCTGTAAAATGTGTCTGGATTGATGTGGAGGACCCTTCAAGCCGCAGAGGGACAGAGAAACGTCCTACCACAATGCTGAGGAATCTCTTGAAGGACATGTCTGGTGATGAAAAGGTCTCCCTATGCAGAAATTGTAAACCCAAGAGTGGACTACAGAGCTACCCGAATGTTATAAAAGTGTCTTTTCTTCTTGATTAGTTGTTACAGACCTGTTTTCATGGTCTGTGGACATCATTTTCTCTCTATCTGCCTGTTTGTGGTGTTTTTAAAGCCACTTTCTGTAATCACACCTCTACACCAACCTCCTGGTTGTCTAATGTACAATGCGAGTTCTGTTTGGTGTATTCAGGTTTTAATTTTTTCTAACTCTGCTCCTTGAGACATTGATTCTCTCCCATGTGACATGACATTTTATAATATTGAACAGCTGTTAGTTTTGCCCTTTCCTATTCATTAATGAGTATGTGACGGGCAAGTGTGCTTTGTTATAGACCTGTGCAAAGCTTTCCCCTGCAAGTGTTTGTCTTAGTTTGTTTTCTCAGATGAAAATGCAAAAGGGCAGCTTCTGGCAATGACACCTGTATGTTTGTATAATAAATAAAGATCTGAACTCAGGTGCACATATTCCTGAGGATTTGCATTCTTTCTGTCACGTTGTCTAATTTGATGAACGCAGAGCAGATTCTTTGTGCTTGGTGACGTCCGAGCTGAATCGGTTGAAATGGAGTCTCCTGTCGCTGCGATCAGATGGGATCTGTGGGGAAAATATGACAACATTTGAGTAAGTTGCTGCTGTTCATGCTTTTGTGCTTTGTGATTTTTGCAGTCTAACAGGACAAAATTAGAATAAAAAACAACAACCTTGAAATTTAGACAGCTGAGGTTTAGTATTACATCGCTGTTAGTCTTTTTGCAGGCTACTGGGATTGTGGGAATCATTTTACTTTTCTGTAATAGAATCAATAGAATCCTTCCTCCATAGAAAAGCCCATCTATGTAAAACTCAACATCATGACACTGATTTATGACCACTTGTCACAGCAGCTCGTATACACAAAGTGGATAAGAAATGACTCAAATAAGAAATATATAGAAGGCGTTAGATGGTGTTGTGATGGCCCTTGGCCATTTTGTGTTTTGCTGGTCTCTGTGCTCCTCCCTTCTCAGGTTCTCCCTGCTTGTCTCGCTGCCACCTCGTCGGAGAGATTCATCCCATCTGTGGCCTCATCTATAAAGGCATGGCCTTTCCAAGATGTCTGTCTCTCTCCCTCCTGGATGGCTGGTGCCTCCAGGCACCCCAGCGTAGTTTTGTTTTGATGTGTTCCGTTGGCTCTTTTTTTTTTTCATAATTACCCACACACACCTTGCACATCCAACACCTTTCACCATACCACTGCCTACTGACCTACACTTAAATTCTGTTCTTTAAATGAATTTATGGTTAATTGAACTGGTCACTGTGCGTTGGCTTCTCCCTCCTTGCTTTTCCTCTTGAACGAGCTGGGCGGACAAGAGTCTGACAGCTGTTGGAACGAAGTACCTGGGTAGCACTCCTTCTTACATGGTGGGAGTAGCAGTCTGTTGCTGACAGAGCTGTTTAAGGCTCCCACAGTCTCATTGTCAACTTTGCCTACATCCTGTCTACTTTACTACCAGTTATAGAGTAACCAGATGTGCTGCTGAAACGTTTTTCTGGGATGGTTGTACCAAAATCTGTTAATATGTTAAGGTTCACACACACACACACACACACACACACACACACACACACACACACACACACACACACACACACACACACACACACTTTAAGAGTAGGTGTTAGAGCCATTTTCTGGTTCATGTGTGCATTTGTGTTTATATTTCTTTTGTTTTGATTTGCATGCAAGCGAGTTAATGTGCACGTATGGAAAAGTTCGGCTGAGCCACGCTTATTTGTCAAGAGCGTAAGACCATAAATAAATGTTGGTGACTGCTCATGTGTTTCGCTCATTCATTGGACCCGGAAGACGACGCACGCGTCCACCTCTACAAGTACCAGCAGCAGCCCGTCAGTGGCTTAGGTTCGTTTTGTTGTTTTATTTTGACAAGTCACAAGAGTAGGTGTGGTCAGATTCATAGTTCAGGGACAGAAGGCTATATGTTTGAATCCTGTTCCCCTGTTGACGCTTTTTGCTCTCAGTGATGTGAAGCAGTTTAGTTTAAATAAACAGTCAAATCCATGTTCTTCTCACCAGTGGTGTTGATATCCATCCTATCTCCTGACTCTCCGTCTGTGGCATTGTATATTTCTTGGTGGGCTCCTCACGGGCCTTGTGGAAGGCCTTGATGAAGTCAGCTGGAAAAGAGGAACATTTATTTGTAGAGTGGAGTAATATGAATACTGTTTTTGGGCTGATATTTATCCAGAATTAAAGAGAAGCTGTGAACTTACAGTTTTCTACAATCACTTCTGTTGCTTTCCTCGACATGGGTTTGTCTGGCAGGATGTGTACTAAGAGGCAGTGGACACACACATACAGTAAAGAAAAAATAGACATTATTGTAAAACAGATGTAATAACTGGTATAACTCTACCTTTCCTGTTATGTTTTCTGTCATTTCTGGCTTTCCATGCAAGGATCTTCCAATTGTTTTGGTATTGACACCTTTTTGTTCATGTTTGTTTCAAAGGCATTGTCTTTAGTCAAGATTCAAGATCTCTTTATTGCCATTTCACAGCACTGTAAAACAAAATTTCGAGCAAAAACTCCACAGAATAAATTAAATAAGAAGATAAATAATTAAATAAGTCTGATAAATCTAAAAAAACAAAAGTGCATTGGAAACTGAAAGTGAGGATGATGGATTAAGCAAACTTCCTTTTTTTTTTCTGAGAGGATTTGTTTCCATTAGGATTTTAAATCTCTGAGCACCACAGACAAAATGAAACACAGATTTAATTGTCTGCTGTGTTACAGAGACAGAGTAGTTTTTGGTGAGATAAAATCCCTTCAATCAATACCTTTGACATTAATGTTTGGCCTGTGAGCACACAGGCTCCTTCAGAGCTCATAGATCTGCACAGAGAGGAGGACAGACTGAAAGTCATACTCACGTTTCCTGTGTGGGTTGATGCTGAACTCCGTGTGGAGGATCTGGTGTCTTTGCTCTTTCAGGATGGTCTCAGTGTGAATGGCGTTTTGATGAACCAAATCCATTTTTTTGTTTCCTGCCATGATCCTTTTAAAACACCAGAAACAGATGTTAGCGTGCGAAATAAAGAGCCTGGAGGTGACGTGAAGGAGTTTATACCTGATTTCGTTACCTGGCAACAGTAAACACTGGGTTTGCGCTGCAGTGACGTGACTTGAACACGCGATGGCGCAGCGCGCTCAGATTTGGTCACGGTGGATGAGACTCACAGCTAAGTTCAAATGTTTAGTGAAGACTAATAAACTTATGCTAATACTAAGTCACTGTAAAATGAATACTTGAACAGTATCAAAGAAAGATAATAATAATCATGTTTTGAAAAAATAATCATGTTTTAAAAACAACACACAGATAGTGGCATGGTTTATTTTCCCCTTTCCATTTTCTTCTCTGCAGACGTTTTGCACAATATTCCATTTGATTATGTGAAGTTCAAAACACTTTGCTGCATTATTGCCAGTGGTGTGAGGGAGTTATGATCACCTCCACATCAGCAAACAGAGACTTAACATTGAGGAAGGAAAATAAGAGATCATTTATTTATTTGAATAGTTTTAATAGTTTATATATAGTAAATGGCATAATTTTAAAAGTGAGTTCTACTTTGAACCCAGTGGGTGCCCCTGATTATTATTGCTAAAAGCTCCTTTCAAAAAAGATCATCAGAAGTTAGCAAATATGAAGGTAAACTTACTTATCTTACCTAAACAGTTTTTTAATTATCCATGAAGACTTTACAGGACTGAAAAAAAATTCTTGATGTCAAGGTTGTGTTTTTTTTTCCTTTTCTTCATTTGATATTTTTAATGGCTTGTCTAGACAAGGATTTATGATGATGTCATTTGTCAGCACAGAGTTGAAAAAATATTCCCAAAGGGATTATTAATAACATCGCATTAACTTTAACAGACCTAGTAACGCCACAGGATTTAAACTCATTTTCCAACTTTGGGAACTGTGCCACAATAATGTTTTTAAAATAAGAACATCTTGTGCATATCCAGTCTCTCAGAACTTTGCTGTCTTGACAGAGCACTGAATGAATGAATGAATAAATGTCCAGATTGCGAGAAAATGTAGCCAGCTTGAGTACAGTGTGATATTTTGTTTTTTGTTTTTTGCCTACATATGTTCCCTTAGAGCAACAGATGACAGTTTGACTGACACACTGACTGCATGTTCACAAGCTTGCAAGAGTGTGTCAGTTTAATAGCTGTGCACATTTCACACTAACAAGAAAGAAAGTTTTAAGAAAATAACAGATGGACCCAGATGTCCAGTGACCTTGTAACTGTGCAGTGTGTGTAAAAAACATGTGTGAGTGGCATTTCCTTACATTGTCTTGCAGTACAGTTGACTTCCTCTGCTCTCACACACAAATAACAGAGCTTTCACATCTTGTAAATAGTACTCATGGTTGGGTGGATGCTGTGGATGCGCTGATATAGTTTTAGGGCTGCAATGACAATCCTTCTCACCATTTGTCTCCTCACATTTCATTTCCCTTTCATTTGGTTTCCCCTCCTCCTCTTCCTCCAGCTTTTCCTTTCCTCACACTGTCCCATCTGCTCTTCTCAGAAGTAATCATTTTGTTTTTTTTATCCTCTCCCATTCCTGTCTTTGTGGGATTTGTGAACTTTGTGTGTACGTGTGTGCATAGTCACAGACAGCTCAATAGAGGTTGAAATGTTCGGTTGTTTGGTTCGCATTTCATAACCTGATTCAAGTTTTATTGGCCCTGTGTGAAAGATATAATGGAAACAGGTAATAACTCAAATACTAGAGCGGCAGCATGGAGAGGTTTCAGTGCGGGTGGGTGAAAAGTCCCTGTGGTGTTTGTATATGTGTGCGAGGAAGAGGGAGCAATATGTATTACCAGAGGATGGAGGGGCTTGTGGTGTCAAGCTTTGTTCCCTGGCTCTTGTCACAGTGTCGGGTTGAGTTAGCATCAAGGCAGCTTTTGAGTTCCTCAGGCTGGGAATAGTAATAGGCCAGTTTGTGGGTTACAAACTCCAGTATCACCCCCATGCCAGGGAAGTTTTTCTGCAGATGGTGTGCGAGTCTCAGCTAACTATTTCCCATTCTCTACCTCTAACATGTATAGTTGATGGGGAGCCATTTGTACGTCACGCAATGTGGGTTAACGGCAGGGATCTAATCTCCATCATCCCCTGAGTTTTAGAAGGAAGGAAGCATTTTGTTTGGTTTTAATGTGGCTGAGGGAGAATTATTAATGACTGACTGAGTGTGTGGTGAAGTGTGTTAAAGACATCATCCTGTAAAGATTTGAGGACGTGATTGAATGGCATGCCATTTTCCTTGTTGTGCCACTTCATCAGTAATGCTTCATCAACAGAATTTTAAAACGCATGGCTTTCAAAACAGTCTGTTTGGCGGCCAGTGAATGCTCATATTGATGTTAAATTTTGGATTAGATCATCGATGGCATGCTTTTTTTCCTGTGTCTTATTTTTTTTCTCTCTCTCGTAACCTTTCCTTACTTTTTGTCGCAGTTTGTGTGAGTCTGTCTGTTTTTTCCTCTATTTGTATGCGTTTGTGTGTGAGTGTGAAAGGAGAGCTCTGTCATCTGCAAAGTCAAGGTCATCTAGCTGCTCCCACATTGTCCACTGAATCCCACGTCTTTCGCCTTCAGTTTTTTTCATTATGAGCTTGTCAGTTGCCGTGGTGAAAGAAGACTTTGTTTGAAGCCCGTCTTAAAGCTTGCATGAGGTTCCATCACCTGAGTTCTTCTTTAAGTTTATGATCTTAGGTATTCCTTAGAGGTCTATGCTTCTCTTGATGTACAGAGACGTGTTACATTCAAAAGACTGATGTGATCAGCGCTTCATTCCTGAATCCTGCTCACCGCACAAGTCTCTTGTATACGGTCTTAGGACACTTTTTTATGGCAGTTTCATTTTTCAAACATTTTTGTGGGCATCACCGGAGGGACAGATGTTGACATAATAAGCAGGGTCAATGAGGCCAGGGTGGTGTTTACCATGCTCAGTAAAATCTGTAGCTCAAACCACATCTCAGTCAACACCAAAATACATGTCCCAATGTGAGGCAGGTCATGCCTTACAGTTCAGAGACATGGAGAACAAAACACACAACAAACAGGCTGCACACATTCATTAACATCTGTCTCAGTGGAATATTAAACATCTGTTGGACAGTAAGCAATGTGGACCTGTGGAAAAGAACAAGCTAGGATCTCAGTGGTGCTGGATTGGACACACCCTCAGGAAAACCTGTCACAAACATCGACCAACAAGCCCTGAAATTAAACTCCCAAGGAACAAGAAAAGGGAGTCGCTCACGAACAACTGGAGAAGAGGTGTCGAAGCAGAAATGTCTAATGGGTTCAGATGAAGGGGGATCTCTAAAGAAAAACCGAGTGAGGTGGAGGACATTTGTAAATACCCTATTTTCCCTAGAGGAGCAAAGGGTTCAAGCAAAGTAAAAGTAATTGTGTGTCATTGCTATCAGGTGTAGCAGCGCACTGTTTTAAATTTTACATCTATTAAATGTGACAAATTGCATTGTGGGATTGTTAGTGCATTACTTTCAGTGTATTTGACATTTGTTTTTTTCTTTCCATTTGCTCTATTTTAAAGAGCACTATATAGATCAGAATTCAGACACAGTAAAGTGGTGGACAGGAGAGGCTTGTACTTCCTTCATCTTCTGAACTATTCTGTGCATGATGTTTGGATAACAATACAATTTAGGGAGAATATGAGAGCAGTAGGTCTGAACAAATTTACACCAAGATAAAAATCCATCAAAAGAGCAAAGGAAATCTCAAAAAGGTACATTTTGAGTAATTATCACCCTGTGAAAGCTGTCTTTCATGAAGAAATAATATTTTGAAGAAATAATCCATATGTCTCCCATTCATAGTCCAAAGAGAGGAGAAAGATCTCTTTAGAAATACCAACAGAATGAGACTGTCATGCAGTTTGAGTGTGCATGCCTTTATCTCTATGCCCCAGCAGCAGCAGCCTCTGACCTTTCCTAACCAGACTATTTTTTTAATTACCAAGTGTCCCCCATTGGCTGCTAATTAAAACACTGTGTCATGTATTATTCAGACATTTTCTCCATCATTGCTTTAACGTAAAACAAACGAGAGGTGCGCACTTTTCCCCGTCACACTCCACTTTAACATATGTTTGATGGCTAATGAAAGCATGTGATATTTTTCTCAGAGGAGGAAATGTTTGCAGATGTGTTTTAAACTCAGTGAAATCCCTCTGTAGTTTCTTTTTTTCTTTCTGGTAGCTGCTGACCTTTGCTTGGAGGGTCTGTGACTGTGTGAGATTCAAAGGAATCTGTACCATTTTCAATCAAGCACCACTTAATAAAAATGTAAATTGATTTTCTGTTACCCAAATGCAGCCTGGAATGGAATTTCAAAGAGCTTCTTTCATTATAAATGCACCAGTATAACCAGTGATAAGCACATGATGGAGGACTATGGTAACATTCAAAGTTAAGATAAGCATTGTCTGTGGTAATCATTTATTTTTTATACTTGAGCATGCATAACATTCTTAATATATACAAACATGACACGAATAAATATGAATCTGTGGACATGAATACAATGTCCATTGTTGACATTACTTCTACTTCTATAGCTTTTTCTGGACCTTTTTTCTACATCTATGTTTCTTCCTCAGGAGACAAATGACAACATTTTGAGAAAACTTCAGACACTGAGGAAAACACTTGACTGGCTTTATTTTTAACAGAAGTAACAGAACAAAATGAATAACCATTGTAATTAATTCAGGGGCATCCTGGTGGGTAAAGGCGCCTCATAAAGTGACATCCATGGTTCAATCCGGCTGAACCGGGTACATTTACATTCCCCATCTCTCTCACTCATTTCCTATCATGTCTTTAACGCCGACTCTGTAATAAAACCATGAAATGCCCAAAAATATTTTTAAAAAGTAATAATTTCATAAAAGGAACATCTCATTTTAGAATGGCAAGCGTCTTAGGATGGATTTTCTTTCCTTATACCCAATGAAAAAACATGTTTCTCCAAGACCTCCTTCCTTGATAGTTTTGTCTCCTCTACCAAAAAATCATCCAAATTATACCTTGATACCATATGAAGTTTATCAGCTGACAATACAGATATAAAGACTTTTTTCAAGGTACACTATAGCTATACTGTGGTCTCCAGCGAAAACCGTGAGAAAGTGGTTTTGTGGTTTGGCTGTAGACCCCCATGTCTGCTCTGTCTGTGGCTGCCAGTCAACCAGAACACTAATCTAACAGCAGATACAATCCCACCCATCCCAGCCATTTGTCTCCTCACGCACTGCGATAATAATTTATCTCAGCATTTTTTTTTTTTATCAGATTTTTCTTTTGGGATCTCAGTAGTGGGACTATGAGTGTTTACTAATCTGATTATAGATTTTTATTCTCCTCTCCTTTTTAAACAACTGTTGTGTTTGGAGAAGCAAGGCACCCTGACGCAGACGCACACACATACAACACACACCACTGCTATGTGACTGGTCTATCTATTCACCTTGCACTGGAGACGACAGGTGATAGCAGACCACAGGTACTGGTACCTGTACAAACACACACACACACGTGTGTGTGCTTTCCAGTTTGTTTTGATATTCTCGTAGGTGTCTGGAGCTCACTGGAGACACTGTGGTCGTGGGAAAGCTGTCTTCCCATCAGATGGTAGCTTTGTGTCACCATTGCTCTTGTCTGTAATCTCCTGTTTTGTCTCACTGAAGAGAGCTGACTGCTGGAGACTTTCTCGGGTAGATTACTGCAGTATAGATTAGGAGAGACCTCACTGCAGACGTCTATACCACAATGTCAGATTTGTAATAGAAGTGATGGTAGAAAACTAAACAGTTATTTATCTTTTTATGCTGCTGTTGTCTGCTGCTGCTCAGTGGTAGAGCTGAATACTCGATTGTTGAAATGTGTGGCTTTGAAGCAATTTACCACCATTTATCACCTCAGCTTCCTTAATAGAAGTGGTGAAAGTTAAAATAATTATGTTTCATTTGCACCTTTTTTTTTTAGCTCAGGTGGCATGACATAATTGTGTCTCAATCCCAAACATGTAGTGGCACATTTTGGACATTTTTAACAGAGATTTACAAACACATACATTATAATTTTCAGAGAAAAGATTGTGCAAAGAATAATTTAATTGGAGCAAATAAAGATGTATTCTGTTCTGTGTCCTTAATCCCATAAAATGAGTGTTTGAAATGATTCACACAGGCACACAGTTAGGTAACACTAAAGATAGCGTTTGTAACAATTTAAAAGCTTATTTGGTGAGATTCAACAATCATTTTCTATCCCACTTAGTTTTAATCATTTGCTCTCTCTCTCATACTTATCAGACTCTTGGACACTCGCTCACACTGTCTGTCTTGTTCCCTCAACATCTCTGATCTGTGCAGTCACATTTGCTGCGAGCTCACTCAACCTGACGGAGTGTCACAGTGTAACACCACTTCAAGTGCCAATCACACCACAGCCGCCAATGTTGGAATGTAAGTAAGTACATTTACTCAAGTACTATACGCATTTTATGGAGCTTTACACCTCCACGACATCTCAGAGGCAAGTATTACATGTTTTTCATCATCTTTATCTGCTACAATTTATCATATCTGTCCAGTGAAAACTATGAAAGTTGACTTTTTAAAGTTACGTGGTCCTCAGCAAGGCTGCAATCATATGATGATCTTATAGGACATGATAAATGCTGTGGATTAAACTATCAAACAGTATATACAATTTTGCTGAATGATTCCTTTACTTTTACTACTTTACATTAAAGTAAGGTTTTGAATGCAATATAAGGACAAGTACTCATAGACAAGCATTTTCACAGTGTGGTATTGCTCCTTAAGTAAAGGATCTGAATACTTCTCCCCCTACTAGCCACATGTATTAACTTGATAATTGTTAGCTACACAGCCAATGAATTATAGCCTGTCTAAAAAAAACCCAATGAACTGTGACCGTGCCCCTCAAATTACTCGAAATGTTCCATGACATGCTCAGGATGAAGGCACAAATATAACACCATACCCTGGCAGCAGTGTGACTTGAAAACTCTGCCCTGTCCAACAACAATTGTCTTGCGTTGCATTTAAGGGGCTCATAATCTAATTTTTCTTTATATTTGCCTCCTAACTGCAGTAGCTTGTCTTCATTAACAGCAATGGCCTGGAGTGAGTAAGTCAGGTTGATGGCTTTTCTCTGCCTTTCCCGCAAGCATGAGCAAGTGATTAGCTCATCATTAGCTGGGTAAGTGGTGGCAGGACACACAGGACAGGACACCCCTGGGTTTGCGTGCACTTAATTGTGTGTGGAAGAGGCGCTGTGCACGAACATGTAAGATGAAACGTGTTTGCACAGCCCTGACTCAAACCCCATTGATTTTCTGAAGAAATTGTGTTTTCACATGTTTCACTTATCACCCACTCATTACTCAGTGATGTGTTCATAACATGTGCAGGGTTGCACATACAGACACATATACAGTATGTATTTACACAAACAATTCCTCTGTTTATTCCAGCTCCTCATGTGGCCTGTCATGTATGTGAGCAGGTTTGTGTTACTGGATTATTTGTTGGGAGTTCTCTGCGCAAACAAGCTCTCAAACACACACACTCACTCAGTTCATACTGACTCTTAGTCAGGTTTACACACTATCTCCATCCATATACATTACAGTACATTATATAAAAAAATCCTGGGACATTGCAGAGCCTCATCTCTGCAATGTCCCAGGATTTTTTTAAACAAGTTAATTATCTTGATTTTCAGAAGATTTGACTTAAAAGAACCATTAAAATCTTTTAATTAATTTTAGAAACTTTAATAAATTATTTTCCACATTTGACCCATCCAGTTGGCACCTGCACAGGATCACACGTACCTAATACACACCGACTGGAGCAGTGGGCAGTGATTTGCAGTGCCTGGGGAGCTGATGTTATTGGGGTATGGTCCCTTGCTCAAGGGCACCTCGGCCATGGCAAGGTCATCCATGAGATCTCAAGGACTGACAAGTGACAAGGAACAACTGACACCCTGCCAGCTGTCAGTTTACCTTTCCAATCTTTGAGCAGGGATCGAACTGAGCCACTCTACCACTGAGCCACAGCCGCCACACTGGTGTTGAATCATGTGCTTTCCTGTAGACAAATTTATAAGCGCACTGTGCAGTTTTCTTGTAAACAAACAAATCTGTGTGTATCCTTGAGATCTAACAAATGTACTGAACATATTTCCTTCCAAAGATGATTTTTAAGTATTTTTAAATCCTGCATGCCTGTTTACTTGCTTGCAGGCTTCTTTCCTGTCTTTGCTGGGGCATTGTTGCATTTCTTGCCGAGGCTTTTGTCACTTGCAAGTCTTCAAATATAACACCTTGGCCCTGCGATTCAAACTGCAACATTATAGGTACTCCGGTAGTGTTGTTTCTGGATACACCCAGTCTGATGTAATGTTTTGCTGTACTATTGAAGTCAAGCCTTAGTATAGAGAGTGAGAAAGACCACATGTTGAGGCGTGAATGTGTATATGGGTCAAACAAACACAGGGTTTTCATCCATGAGATCATTTTAACTTATGTCAAATAAAGTTGTTCCTTCAGGCTGTTACATACTTATTAAAAAACTATTAAAACTACAGGATACAATGAAATGGACAACTTCTTCCACAGTTTTGGTACAAGTTTGGTTTGTACATCTCTGACTCTCTGAGCTATCAAGAGCCACTCAACTGCCTGCTCAGCCATCCCTAATTCTCTCATCACAGTCTTAGCATAAATAGAGGTCACTCTTGTGTAACATTTTACCAAATGGTTGCCAGCAGCTCGAACATTGTGACTATTTCTATTACCTGTAGCTGATTTTCTATCACCTGTAATCAGTCATCAGTTTTCTGCTTCACTGCCTGTTGTTACTGTCCTTCTGCCTGTCTGATTACCTGCTTTTCTGCCTCAGCGCCTTTTGATTTGTCCTCCTTATCTGTCTGTTGATACTTTTAAAGTACAGAAACTGACTTTCACCATGTTTACAATGTCAATGTCTGTCTGCATTTCAGTCCAGTTACCTGCTCCTGTTTCTCACACTTCGACATAGGGAGAAGATAGGAGATAGGAAAACACATAAAGCTTCATATCAGAAGCAATGAAAGTCCCATTTCAGTAAGTTCAAAAAGAGATTGCAGGCATACACAGCCATTTAATTTGTTTGGGAATGTTCTATCTAAATTAATTATTATCAGGAGAAAAGATTCGCATTAGGAAAGTGAAAAACAATTTCAAGGTTTCATAACGTTCTTACTGGTTGTCTGTGCAGCACAGAGGTCTGACAGCTTACTAAAACCTTATCGCAACATGAAGCAATCTTTTTTTTATGATTTCACATTATTTTTTAATGTGCTGATTTTCATTGCCACTGTGAAATAACAGAACAGACTTTAATGACAGCCCTCCCCTCCTTCTTTCAAAACATCTTGTGAGACAATAATTTGGAAAACATCAGCAAATGTAGCCTGAGAAAGTGAGATGAGCCATGAATCCCTGTTTATGCATTTGCGTGTACAATCATCTCCGTAATGACTGGCTTTCAGCCAAATATTTGAGTGTCTTTCCATTCAAAGAGACTTTTGGTATTCGCAGCATTAAGGCCACGATACTTTGCCTTCTATTTCAGGCAATGTCAATAAAACAGTGTTGTCAGTGGATTGGATACAGGGAAGAAGACCAACAATAAGGACAAAATCCTCTATCATGACCATAAAAAACTGCTAGTTGGCTTGACAGTTGGCAGTAAAATCACCATTAATGGACCACAAAGTGTTGCCAAATATTGGATCCAAGCTACAAATGGGCTGACAAGCTCAAGAATTTAGATTTTAAGTACCATGATATAAAGTCAAGAGTTGAAAGCATTTCTCAGCAATACCTTGACTGCTGTTGTTGTGTGAGGGTGAAGTGTTACTTCAATATTTTCACTCTCATTTTCAGGATATAAAAGGTTGTAGAAGACTGGGTATCATCTAAATTAGAACTGGAGCCAGTTGCACCATATTTAAACTCAGCATAGTTATAATGTAAGTACCACATGGAGATTTATGTATCAGTAAATTAAAATGGTTTTCAACCGCTGACAGGATAAAGAATGGACAGCATTTGCGTGAAGCATCGTTGGCTACCACCATGCTGGCAGTGCTACCTCCAGGCTAATCTAAATATCGGAAAATATGTGGTTAGCCGACAGACCTGAGGTGAGCTGAATGATGACTGGGACCGATTTCTAACGGCCCCCACCTGGTAACCTGTCACCTGCCAAGTGACCACGCTGTTAATTATACATAACGTTAAGCCTTAAAATAATTTGAATGGGTGAGTTAAAAGAAAATTCCGACTCACACTCAGTTGTCATGAACATTATTATTTTATACATTATTTCTGCTGTGAAGTTGTACATTTCATTATGCTGGTTTATGGTTTATGGATTGACATGTTCTGTAGCCAGCCTCAAGTCGACATTCAAGGAACTGCAGTTTTTGGCACTTCCATAGGGCATTGGCTTCACTTCACAGCCATTGCTGCTTGGTTGCACCATACAATCTTCTTCTGTTAGCCTACTACATATATACCAAGTAACTGCCGGCTGAAACTGTTGCGTAGCTAACTAAACTGACTGACAATGATCCATGTGGACTGAAGAGTAAAGGATGTAATGTGGAATATTTGCTAGAAATATGACCTATAATGAAATACTGATTTATAATCTATAAACTGGGAAGAATTTCACAAAATAACAAAATACCTTAAATTATCTAACATGGCTAAATGACCAAAGCTTGGTTAGCTTAATTAGTTATTACTCCATTCATTAAAAACAGTATGAATACAGACAAGTCCGAAGCACATGTCCACAGTAAAGATTAATATATCATTTGACACCATAAAACTGTAAAAAGTGTCACATTTTCAGTGTTACACGGTTGTCTCATTCTCTAACCATCAGATTATCAGTGCTCTCACCCCCTTTGGGATGTTTACTGCCTCACTGGTTTGCATCATTAACCCTCTGTAGCTGTGGGGCTAATAACACAAACCCAAGTGTCCATGGCTCAGATCTCATGAATAGAAAGATTGTTGGGAGAGAGCGATGGGGTTATCACTCATGTCAAATTCCTGGCCAAAGTGGCCACTTTGTTTGGGAAAAAGATCTGGCTTTGTCATGGCATGGCAGTCATTCATTCCCCTCGAGTGAAAGGAGCTCAAGACAGCGGAACAAGGCCTCAAAAAGTAGCGTCGCTGCACTGTGGAAATCTTGTAATTCCACTTTATCTTTTCATTACTGATAAAATCGTATGATTCTCTGTGTGTTCGGTACATGTCACGGCTCATTGGCACTTTAGATGCATTCATATTAATTCATAATCCACCATGATTTCTTATGTCATCAATGAGAAAACAATCTATTTTGTCCAAGTCCTGGAGAGCTGGCTGTTTAGAGATATGAGACTTTCATCTGGCAGTGATTTGAGACACTGAAAGTGAAGAGGGTCACTTCATCACTCCCAATACTGACTTAGTGAAAGACTCTGAACCAGCCATGACATGCAGGGATGATAAATATATCAATCCATCAATTAGGAAACCTAAAACTGGCCGTATATAACTTGGCAGGGAGTCTAAGGTTCAACATGTAGTTGGCCATCACAGCGTATATCAGCGCAGTTATAATAAGGTGTGATGATGGCTAAGGTCACAGAAAAGATTATGTTTCTACACGCTAGTTTTTGCAAGAAAAAGTGACTCATGCGAGTTAATGTAACACTACCCTGCAACAGCATTAAGTTAACAGAAGTTTCAAGTGCATTAGAAATATGAGATGTAAATGATATGTTGTGATATGGTGCGAAACAAAAGCTCCGATCATTAGTCATAAGTTAATAAGATTCCTCTTTATCCCCTGAAAGAAAATCCCTTCACTGCTACTTTCTGGAAACCCTGGCCAAGGTCTGCTTTATAAACCACTGGGTGTGTTAGATCTGAAAATATTTCCTGTCTTTGGATGGTTACTACACATCCATGCTTGAAACAGTGAAGGTTGTGAAATCAGAACTAAATTGCTGCTCCAGCTTTCTCCCTCTTTCTCCTGTTGACAGTCCAGCTAAATGTCAAATCTGTCAACAACTACCACTTTACCCCAAGCGACAAAAGAGGGATCGGGTTTCTGCTGTGGTTCAATGTTTCCTAGGAACCAGTAGCAGCTTGACACATGAGAGGTTGGATTCTAAGGTTAAAGATATTTCACTCAAGTACAACATTTGTATTTAATCTTGACCCACATTAACCCAGTAGGACTTTGTTTAGTGTAGAGCTTATACTAATGTGCTTTTTTAACATCCACATTTTCACTTCTTTTCACTGTTTTTAGTTTTCAGTTTTATTTAACTGAACTTACAATTATTTCACACATCTGGCATTCAAATCATGTCCATGTCTTAAATAAACGCTCACAATAAGGGATCACTGGAAGGCTATTAATGGAAAACATTTGAGATTTACTTACATTAGTTATTGTTTACATTCACTGTCTCTTATCCAAATGCATAATGTTTCCTTGATATGTTTCCCTCATAAAACATTTGTAAAGCCACTTTTTAAAATATTTTTAAAGCCTGTATCATTTCATTGACATTCATGTTGGCTAGTAGTGATCTTCTTCCATACTTTCTCTTGTTCATTGTTCATTTTTGGTCTGATCAAGAGCAGTGGAGAAGACGGAAAGTATTGTTTGCACAGACAGTTCTACTCACTGATAAAAATACAAATGGGGACAGCAAGAGAGCAACTGATCCCTTTTTGATATCAATCCTATTGACTCTAGAATAGTCAAAAAGCATCTGTAATGTTGATATTTTCACGCCTAGCACATGGTATGTTTCTTGGCATGTGAAATCTTGCAGGAATGTGTATCGTGTTGCCCATGCGCTCATATGTGCACTTCAGTTTCTGAACTGCAATTAGACTACTTATCAATGGAAGTGTTTGGCTGTAAGGTGAAAGATAGGTATTACGTTGACTTATGGATATGGAGGAAGCTGAGAATAAAGCCCCGTCTCAAATGTAAGCCTGGCCTGATCACTGAAGTGAATATTTAAGAACTATTTATCACCACGTGAGAATTCATAGTAGTTGCCAACACTCTGAACACTTTGCTGAAAGCTTATAGAGAACTTAAACAGAAATGTAAAATGAGGGTGGAAAATGCTTTTCACATGCTTGCCTCACTGGCGCTTTAGTGTTTGGAAAATTGTGCTAATACAGGATATGTCAGGGCAAGGGACGTTTTTTTAATGTCAGCTGTTGAGATACTTGAATGACAGGTGCTGTCAGGGCCTGTTTAAATAATCATTTTCTGCTTTTTTTCTGAGCAGATGGACGATCATACATCCACTGAAAGACACGGTGTCATCACACCCAGTTTTTCAGCCATTACATCAGCCGGTAAGTCTGGCTGTGACTCTGATGTAATGGCTCCTATTTTCTCCATTTTCTACTCCTCTTAAACTCGCAGCATCACTCTCTATCTCTATTATCGCTTCTTTCATATTCCGCCGTTCACACATTACCTGCCTCAAAAACATTTCAATCAAAAATCCTTGAGGCTGACGGAGGAACAAGAAAAGAGAAGCAAACAGTTTTCTTCTCTGGACTTCAGTTAGACTATTTATCAATAGGAGTGTGTGGCTGTTAGGTGAAAGATGGGAACCACATTCACTGTTTGATTTGGTGGTGCCTGGAGGAGAGAAGATAGAGATTAATGAGCTTATTAAATCCAAACGGACTCCCAGACAGACAGCTCATTAAAACTGCAGTGTTTGGAGCGCTTCACAATGCTAAGGACAGTCAGAAAGAAGATTTGAATTGTTTTTCAGCTGTAAGCCTGAGTTCTTTAAAGAAGACTTTAATGGACGTATTTGTCATATGTTTTTATATTGTCAAAGTAATGTTATATCAATACTTGTGAGACATGCCCCAATAACTTCTCACTTCTGGTTAGAGAGATGTTGAACTTCTTTTTGCAGCACTGGATACAAATAAATGAAAAGAGTTAAACTTATTTGGCATTTGTGTAATCCTTCAGTGAACCTCTGCTGTCTACACAATTGAATCTAATAATTATGTTTTTGTTTCCAGACAGTTCCACTTCTACCTTTAGCAGAAATAATTTTGCCTTTGTTTTTTTATTTTCTGGAAATAAGTTCTCAGGTTTTGTATTTGCCTCTCAGACCCATGAGAGTTTACACATTGATTGACGGGGAGCTCTGCTAGTCATTAGCTCAACATGTAGGTCGGCCATTGCTCCGCTTGTATCGGCTTCACACGCCCTTCAAGATTGACGCTGAAGCCCTTTCACACACACAACTCCATGCTTTCAAAAAGCTGGCTCAACTGCAAAGAGAGTACAAACTGTCTCATCTACATCCCCCAAACCAGCCCACTCAATCAGACACGTTATACAACTTGCGTCGTATAATGTGTCACAACAGCGTGTAGGATGGGATGTGTTTGTGTGTCTGTGTTCAAATGTGTGAAGTGAAAGGAGTGGTGGAGCGCCATCCTGTTGGTTAAGCGTTCCTCTTTTCTCTCCCACGGCGGCTAAACTGCTGACTGGCTCTTTCCGTTACAGAGATGGAGAACATGCACAATATATAGCTTCACACACACGCGTACACACACACATACTTATTGTATACACACACCTGGAAGGATTACATGGCTTTACATGGAGTGCTGGTCCTCAGCCAGCAGCTGCTGCCAACAACCAATCATCACACTTTTCACCTGGCAGTGTCTCGACAGTCCATCCTTTTACAGCTCTCCTGTTAAAATGTGCCAGTGTGTGTGTGTGTGTGTGTGCAGGTGTTAATATGTCTCTGATATGTTAATGTGTCAGAAAATAAAGTGCTGGCGATGTGAGTTGTATGCACACAGCCACAGAACAACAGTGAAGGCTGTTTATGTGTAGAGGGCTTGGTTCCAGCCACATTAGGCCTTGTAATAGGCTTCATCTTTAACTGATTTTGTTTGTTCTCACAACAGCACGTCCTCCCTGTGATGTATTACTTTATTACATATACACTTTTAATGCACTTTCGACACAGGCAATAGTGGAGAGACTATACTAGAAGAGTAATTAAACGATTTGATGATTAATACACAAATCACAAGACAAAAAAAACAAAAAAAAAGCTATTATGTGAAAGTAGAAATGGCCAAAACTAGCATTCAAATATGAAGATTCTCCTGTTATGTTACATTCAACTATATATATTTTATCATATATTTATATATATTAAATACAAATAGTTTTAATGCCAACAGATGGTTCGGGGAACGTGTGATGGGTACTTTGCTCAGGGTCCTAGTGATGATGATTTGTAACATTCCAATCATAGGCAGTAGAAATATGAACGTCGTGTCTGTGACATCAGCCATAGGTTACTGAAGGATAATGAAGCCCAAAGGTGGGTGGATCATTGTGGCTGTCCTGCCAAGGTGGTGGCTTATTACAATATGAATGGATGAGATAAATAGAAATTCAGACTGAGTAGGCTTTAAACATGTTTATTTCTGCTGTGAAGTTGGACATTTTATCATGTAGGATTATGGAGACTGACTTTTTCTATAGCCAGCCTCAAGTGGCCATTCAAGGAACTGCAGTTTTTGGCACTTACGCATTAGCTTCACTTCACAGCCACAGAGGCTAGTGACAAAATCAATAGTGATTAAAACTATACAAATCAACTTTAAGAATTCAGTTTAATTTGTGTATTGTAGAATATGAACTCCTTATAGGTCAAATTCCTAGAAACACCATCAAGGGCAACACCTTGTGTTCTCGATATTGGGATACTTGGGATAGATGACATGAATATAAATAGAAACATTTTCAAAACAATAAATCATTAAAATGAATTAAATTAAATTAAAAATGAAAATTGCCGAAGCCCAGGAGTTACACAAACTGACGCATGTTCGCTTGTCTTTTCCCTTCCTGTTTCTTTTCTGGGATCACTAGACAGAGAAACGTGAGTTCATCCTTCTGTCTGTCACTCCTCACCAGCTAAACGCAGAGATCTGGTTACAGCCGACACCAACAACCTCCACTTCACACACACACACACACACACACACACACTTAGCTGGAGAGGCCTCCTTTGTCCAGGCATGTGTTCAACCACATCTGGCTTCACACAGCAAAGACACACAGAGGGGGATTTTTTTTTTTTAGAATTTGTGCTGAGAGAGGGCTCTTGAGGTGCAGGAGACGGTGTGACTTGCAAAAACTATTTTGGGCCTTGCTTCTGTATGATGTAGGGATAATGAATTACAGCTGGGAATCACAAGGGGCATTTAGGTGAGGTAACACCCTCTGTGAAGGCCACATTAGAGGTTGAAAATGTTCATGTCCTCATCACAGATTGCCATTCTTTGAGAACCTTTAGGAGATAGGGCTGCATGTGCAAGTGGCAGAAGTCAGACAAACATTAGGATAATACACTGATATCACTAATATCTCTGATTATTTAACCAAAACCATGATCTCCCTCTGCAAGGGCAGGTTTAGGCTACTAAAGCAACGCTTTCCACTGTCAAAGTCCTGTGCTTTAACTTCTTTCTGATCCTTTCAATGACTCGAGTGTGGTTTTGTAATGCCACATTTCCTCAATAGAAAATGAGAAAGAAAGTCAGCAGAGAACATATCTAGACAGCATTGCACGGTTTATATCCAGGAATAATCTGTCAGCTTCACACTGTGATGATTCATCTCTATGGAAAGTAGAAGTCAAGGTGCACCAAAGCACATTCTGTTCTTCAAACAATGAAAGTGTATTCAGCTACACTTCGTCAGAGTGAGTGGGTTGCGTATCTAATTTTAGCATCAAACTCATTACATTTTTGTCTGATTAATCTCATGGAAACTAAATTAACATTTTGGTCTTCTATTTTTTTTTTCAACCAGCAGCAGAATCCGAATACAGGTTGATACCCACACACTCTTTGAAACGCTGCCTGCACAGTTTGTTACTTAAACCTGGAGGCGTGTTTGCAGTCACACAGCATAAAATCAGCTGATATCATTCACAAGTTGTTTGTCTGAGCAGATTTTAAATCTTGATAGCACAAGATTTAAATAAGCTTAGATAGGCTTTGATGTATAAGTTTTTTTTTTTAATTAATTTACTTTTTCTCTGTAATGCAAACATTTTATTTAAAATTATTATCTGCCAGGTAGCAGCTTGAAGTCAGTTGTGTGACAGCATGCTGGATTTGTGTCCTCAGAGAATATATCTCTGTGTGCAGAGACATTCATCACATCCCATTTGGATCTAGGTGTGTGTGTGTGTGCTTTCAGAGATGGTGAATGTGAGCTCTGGAGTCTATCAGCACTTCTGGCCACTAAATATATAGAGTCTGTATGCATATAAAGAACCAGAGACACATGAGTATTCATATTCAAACTAACATTTCCATTTTTCTATTTTTAAGCTTTTCTGTGGCTGCAAAACCAAAATCACAAACTCAACATAATTTGGCCATGAATAAAATCTGTTTACGATGTGCACCTTGACTACAAATACACAAATAAAGCAGGTTTGGTGGTTTTGAGTGTGTACCATTCATTCATAGGTTCAGATATACAGCGGTAGTGTATATATATATATATATTAAAAAGTTTCACATTTCGAACCAAAACAGCCCAAAACAGAGCAGAATGTCTGTTTTCACTGGAATGAAAAACTGACTTGTAAAAAAAAAAAAAAAGGAATCTCATACTAGAACATAAATCAATGTGCAATTATTTATCCACAAAAAGCCAAAACCCATAATTTAAAATTTGTGTCAGGGGTGGTGTGTATTGTATTACATTGTATTATTTACATTGTGTTGTACTGTTTTGTGGCTGCATTGATTTCTTGCAGCAGTAATGTGTCCAGAGTAAATTTCTCCCTGAGGAACAACACAGTAAATGTATTGAACCCCCCAAAAGAACTCCCAGGCACCAGAAATTAGAAAAAGAAAAAAACAATTTATTAGCACGGCTCAGTGCCACATTTCAGCAAAAATGCCTTCATCAGGGAGCTGTTGTCTCCATCCTCTGTGGGGATTTTTTCATTTTTAGTGTCCTAATTTGTCCCACATGGATTATCCTCCATTCCCTCCTGACTGCTCTGACACTCTCCAAAATGACAGATGTCGAGAACTCAGTCCCAGATCGACGTCTCTTTGTCTCTCTCATTTTGTCACACACACACACACACACACACACACACACACAACCAATTAGAGTCACACATCTCACAAATACATAAAACTCAAATACACACCGATACACTCACACACTAAGATGTTTTTTTTACACACATTAACTGGCAGACATGCAGACAGGCTTTTGTTCTCATTCTCTCATACTCACACACAAACACACACACGTGCATGCACACACTACTCTGTGTGCTGATGAGTATGCTCACCCACTGAAGTGTGATTAGTTATACGGGTTGTATTTGGATGAAATGGCAGTAGGTGGTGACACAACATGACGCATTGCCAATGAAGCAGGATCATTAATTACAGTCATTATACCTATCGCAGCAAAAACACACATTTACACACAAACAGGCACACATCCAGTCAGTGTGCAAGTGCCCTCCTGCTTCACAGTCTACCATAGTACTTTTAAATAAATATGCACCTGTTGACACAGCTGGACAGACACAGTGTGTGCGTCTCTGTAGAAGTTAAGAGAGGTAAATTTGTCTTCGGCATGAATTTCTCTGTTTTTGAATATTGTATGCTCGTGGCGCATTAGCTTTGCAGGACGCAGCGTGCGACAAACAAACCCACATTCATGCATCACTGCTGAGTAGTAGCTTGTGGCTTGCAGCGCATTGCCTCTGACAAATGTCTTTCTTCATTAGACTCAAAAACATTGCCTCGCTCCCAATGATGTTTCATTGAGTCATTTAAAGTTACAATGGTCATGTTTCTCTTTATTTTCACTGTATACTTTGTTCTTTATGAGACTTGCTACAACAATTTATCCTTCCCTCGTCTTCCTCGCCCGCTTTGAACAAATCACCATCTAACTGTGAGCCTGGAGACAGATATAGCACAGATTATGGCACAGAGGCTGGATAGCATCAGCCCCATATAAACAAAACAACCAGGCACCAGGCAACAAACAACATGCGTTTCTTTGAATTGATGAGACTTTCATTGTGCAGAGATTTAAGATTATCTAATCTTGTGTATGTCTCGTTTACTTCTTTTGTGCCAGATGAAAATCATTATTTATTTATTTATCTTTATGGTGTTCTTGCTTCATGCTCTTTAACATAGTGAGCAAGTCATATTTTTAGGAATTTTAGGAAGACAAGAAGCATTTCAAGCCTCAATTAATATTCCATCTCACAAAGGCAGTCTTGAAAGTCAGTACTTCTTACAACAAAATCTGATTTCTCAAGCAGAATGTATATTTCAGTATCAAGCGCAAAGCAGTGGTGGGGTCTGAGACCGGGGAGTGATGGGCAGATTGTGTGATGACGGAGGGGATGGAGCAGGAGAGGCGGAGGCGTCAGGTCTGACACGCAGTCTGATAATCAGCAGCCTTGCTGTCTCCATTCTCTTTATTTCTATCTGTCTGTCTGCGGTGACTTTTTCTCTCTCTGTCTACGCAGTGTCTGCCTCCTCTGTCTCTATCTTTCTCTCACATTTGCTTTCACTTCCACACTCAGACACGCTTTTGTTTTCACAATATCTGTTCTATATTTAGTCAGTTTTAAATGTCTCATATATTATGGCCTTGTTAAAAGTTCTTTAAAGGAGTCAGACTGATACTAAAAGCTCATTTGAACAGAAAATATCGCCCTCTTATATAAATGCAATAACTAACAGACATGATGACGCCAAAGATCAAATAGGTCATCTGCAAGTTCAGGTAGTTCTTTTTACCTTATTCACATCCTGTTAGATAAAAGAAAAAATATCTGAAAAGAAAATGCTCAAAAGCAGATCCAGGACTACAGCCATTACTCAATATGTCCCTTCATCAGTGCAATATAATCTCGATTCACATTACTGGCCTCCTTGCTGGGGCATGAACCCTCTGAAAGTTAAGCAGGACTTGTTACGTCACTCCTATTTTTGTCGCTCATCCATCCACAAACTATAAAACTCCCTCGTTTTCTGAGAGGAAAGTAGCCCCATTTGTCAGCACTATCACCGCTGTGTTTTCTCATTTGTCTGTCAGTGATTCGGCTCAGTGAGTTAACGGCAACCTAATTCCCGCCGTTCATTCACTCGCCGTTCACTCTCACTCGGGTGTCGCAGACTTGCAATAGGGCAGTGATTTAGTGTTCCGAAACTTAACTACTCCAAGTGGAAACTCACAGAGGGAAGGAAAGGCTTTTCCTCCTCCTATGATGATTGATAAATGATAGTCGGGAGGCCTCCACTGCCACGCTGTAATAACCGGTTACGTAGCGGGGAGAGACTCAAGACTAAATCCTTCCACTGATGTGTCTCTCAGTCTGCTGTCTCTCTGTCTTTTTTTGTTTCTTTCCTTTTGCCTGTAACAGTGTGGCCACTGTCCACAAATATGCTCCTAATCTCCGATGACTGGAGCTTTTCTGTTCGACGCTGAGTCTTTTTCTGGCCGACACATTAGTTTGATGGATTGTTAGAAAATAGTGGTGACCACACGCTGTAATTTCAGGCCAATTTAGGCCACCTTAAATTTACATCAGTTTCAATTGGACATAGACTGAATCCATTTTGAATTGCACTTAGGGCAACAGTTCACTTTGGGAGAACATTTGTACATTTTTGGCATGGGTATTTCTAACTGTGCGTTTGACAGGTCTTCTCAAGGTTGTCTCAAGCAAATCTGCCAGTTTGCAATTGGATGGACAAGCAAGAAGTCTAGTGTGATGATTCTGGGGCATTTTTTAGTTACAATACTACATGCAGTATGGATAGCACTCTTTGAGATTAAAATCAACACATTGCATGAGGGTTTTAAAAATATTTCTATGCGTATATAATACTAAATATTCATGACTAGATGCAGTAATCAAAATGTAAGTATTTGCTCATATTGTTCATATCAACCTGCAAAAAGCTGTGACCTGCTCAAAAGCACGTTCCATAGTTTTTGGTTCTGTTTTTTCCGGGTACCAACCATGATCACTCAGGTTTGCTACACAGCTAAAGCTCAGCCTGTAAAATAGCAGATGCACATGTTAAATTTAAACCAGTATGTGTGCTGTTGTTGATGACCATATCACTGTGTGCTCTGTGTTTCTTACACTGAACATTCAACATGTAGTTCATACTGAAAATACAAAGAAACACTAAAAACATTCTGCATTAGCACTTAATTAGTAATTTTCTGGCTGTTTATTTCACTATTATTGTATATCTAGATAGAACTCAGAATAGTCATATGTATAACCAGTGTCATGTTGTCAGAGCGCATTAAGGCTGACTTGACAAGACGTCCAAACTGTCTGAGCCAATAGTAAAATGCCTATACGATATCTTTAATACAGAATTATGTTTGGTATCAGTCTTTTGATGCATGCACCCTGAAGTACATTGAAACAAATTAGATTTGGTTGGTTTGAAATGCCAGTATGCAACCCACTCACCAGTCACAGCACTGATTGGAAGGTTTTGCAAATTATGTTCAGTGATGATGTTTTTAAATGTTCAATGCCATTTTTTAAATATATATATATCATGCCACATTTGCACATGTAATCACAATATGGTTAAGCAACTAAATGTGCTTGTTTAAGGTCAGTTCACGATTTAAAACACTAATATTATTTTTTGTATTATTTTATCTAGTCAGAGACTTTGAGTATTTATTGTTTGATTGTTGTGGCAGATTATTTAAATGTCAGCTGAGATAGCTTCTTCTAAGCTCAGAACATTTTCAGTTTATTATTAGTTTATTATCCTATAAACTTTATAAGTCAACTTGTTTGCTGTTCTCGTTGTTTATTAAAAACTGTTGACGTGTCCTGGATCAGGTCACTAAATATATTTACTCCACTGACAAGTCTAGTTGTTCTGTTCAGCTCCCAAAAGTGCTATAAACATACTTTGTCAGTGGTTAGAGGTCAGGGAGCAGCTCATGTTCACCACATAGTGACTACATCAGTGTAATATAATCATGTTTAATTCAATATGATGTTCTTAAGCTATTGCTAATTATCTGTTGGAGTTCTTCAGCTTCTCCACTGCACATTTATATTATTTCTTTGTCCTCGGCTGATTTTGATCTTGAGTCATAACTACTGCAGCATGATAAGCCCTGACAACTCATCCACCCGTTTTTAATTCCCCTTCATGTTTGACAAAGAAAGACAACACTGTACAATGTAGATACGACCCAGGGACTGCTACAAGTGTGTCTGATTACATCTGCATTTGTCCTCTTTGCTGTCAACAAGCATGGTTGGCATCATCTGCTGTGATCCAGCTCATGCAAGGCTATAACGGAAAAGTGCCACAAGCCGTGTTCAAAGGAACATACCTCCATCTTGGATATCAAACATTTGGCAGTGGACTTAGTGCGAGTAACCCAATGAGGAATCAGCAGTACAAGGATAAAAGCTGACTCCACTAGTAACATTGCTAATCTCTAAAAAAAGCTGGTTATCCCCTTCACGGGCCAAATAGTACAAAATAGTTGTATAACTTTCAAGATCTTTCTTAAAATCAAGATTTTTCCTTAAAATTTAAATTCTTGTTGCTTTTTGTATAAGAAAATATAAACTATAACTATATATTTTTTATTTTTAAATGAGGATATGTGTGGATGTTTGTCCATTGTCTAAGGTTCAAGCCTCTGAGTGGGCGTTTCCCATGGCAACAGCTGACTGACATCTGAGAACTGCTATTGCTAGGGGATGCGCTGTAAACTTGTGTGGTGCGCTACTGACTGGAGCAGATCAGAGTCTGACATCGGATCTGTTAACAAATGTTAGTGATTTAAGACATCTGACCCTTTACAGGAGGAAAGCCGAGGCTTCATAGAAAACAGGGCAGATAGCTTCAGCATTAGCTGTCTCTCTGTCAAGGGTTGAGTTGTGGTGATAGCAAATGAACAGACTATTAAATCTCACAGCAGGAAGAAGCCTTATAACCTTTTGTACAATTTTCTGTACAAAGTTACAAACTATGGAAAGTTTTAAGGTACAGAGTGTTCAACTAGCAACAACCTAATTGTCTTTCGACCAAAATATACAATCAGAGGACATTGATTTATTAGCCAAAATGACCTTTAATTGACTTTAATTCAGCCTCAGTGGTTAGGTATTCTTTGTTTGAATGATTAGTTCCTCCTAACTTTTGACTGTTTTTTAATGGTTAACAGTAAATGTAAATTCTGTTCACAGTGTATATGCATAGGAAGCAAAACCAGATTTAGAAAGCAAATCTGTGTTTAAGAGATTCAGGTTTCTAGAAAATTAGGTGTAGCAGGTTTTTTTTTTTTTTTGTTGTAATTTTTAAAATTGGTTTCATGCTGCATTAATAATTAAAAAAAAAATCCTTTGTTGGAAAAACTGGAAGAGAATTGTTCTTCTTCTTTTAGAGCTACACTCTTGAGTGTTTTTATGCCCCAGGGATTCCCTGTCTCTTAAATACAGTAAGCAGATATTTAATGCAGTCTGAGAAACAGTTTTTTTTTTACACTTTTCTGATCTCCATTGGCCTCCCTGAGGCTGTTTCCATCGTTTCCCTCTAGCTAATGTTTTGTCATCTGAAGCTGTGATATTATGTGAATTAGCCTGTGGCGGAGATTGCCTTGTGGTAGCAATTCATCACCTGTTTGGCAGAGGTGACTGCATGAGCGACTGAGCGAGTGGTTACTGCTATGACGTGCGGAGCGAGCATCTGGTATAGGGGGTTAATTGAGGGCGATTAAGGTGATTAATAGCTTTGTTTGAAGTGAAAACACAAGACAGACTAGCTTGTGTTACAGAGCAAATATTTTGGGGAAAAAATCCATCAGTGGCATGAGTGCAGAAAGGCTGGAGAAGGTTGCAGTCAGGTGTGTGAAAGTGTGTGTGTGTGTGTGTTAAACTCTCAGCTTAATGGCAATATGAGAGAAAAAAAAATAGACGTAGTGTGCATTTGTGTGTGTGTGTTGGGTTGAGTGCCTGAGAAGGAAATAGAGACATAGACTTGTCTGTGATCATCGACGTGGAAAGAGTAATATTGACATGGAGCTGGCTGGTTAAAAAGAGCTTCTGTTTCTATGCTGTTCCATTCCTATTATTGTCTTATACAGAAGCTTTCACTGTGTATCTGTGTGTGTGTGCGTGTCTCAGAGGACCTAAAAAACAAGACAGCCAAATGTATGCTCACATATCTTTGCTCTGTCCAAACACACTCAAACACCTTTCACTTGAACTGTGGTTGTGGAAATCCACGGTGTGTCCTCCACACATGCTGCTCTGCCCCCGCTCCCAAACCCACTGCCATGAAAATCTTGTTACTCTGAAACAGGAAGCAATTTTATTCAAGAGGGTCGAGAAATGGCTGCTTTTTACTCAGGCATCACACGGTTGGACAGGCAGGGCTCTATAGAATCAAAACAGAGTCACTCATTTCCTGGATTAATTATTACCAAATTGTTCATTGGTTTTTAATTTTTTTTTTGTTTTTTTTTCATTCATTTGTTTGTTTCTATTCAGCTGGTTTAATATTTTGTGCAAAAACGTTTTTTATTTTGAAGCAATTTTATTTTGAAACATGCTATGAAAATGTATCTTTACTTACTAGCTAACTGTAATTTTATTTATTTTGGAATAGAGCTTTCCATTAAAATTTGATTTGATTTGATAAATCATGTATTTCACATTTAAATGTTTCATATATCCAAACCCAAACCTTTTCAGCATTAATACAGAGCTTATAGAAGGCTGTCACACCCTTAAAAAGTTCACGTTTTATTGTTATAAAGCACTGAATCTGGATATTTTTTTTACAATGATCGACATAAGAAAAATCATTTAATTCCAAAGTAGAAATAATCTATTGAAAGTAACCAATATAAAATGAAAAGAGAAAAAACACTGTTGCAGCCGGTTGGTTTTCAAAGTCACATAATTAGTTAAATGACAATCACTTGTGTGAGGTCAACAGATTTCTTCTGATTGCAGTAGAGTCAGTGTTATGACCTACACCATGAAGACAAAAGTACGGAGAAATTAAACACCGCTTGAAGCACAGACCTTGAAAGAGAGAATAGAAAATTGAAAATTAAGACAAATAAATGACATGATCACAGAGTACACGAAAGTGGTATTAAAGAGGCATGCCTAATTTAATTAAAGTGTTATACACCTGCTTTTATTCTCTGTCATTCTGGCTTTACAAAGAGTCACATTAACCAGAAGACTACCTGGCAGGCACTTATGAGGTATATGAGATGTGGAAATGTTTGAATGCTCAAATCAGTGTTATGTACTCTTTGTCAAGTCTTTGTCTGTACATGTGCTGCTGATCCTGTATAACCTGTATCTGAGAAATTATTTATCATGTGTTTATCTTGTCCATTATTTCTTTTTTGGTTTGTTTGCTCCTCTTGATTTTCCATTAAATGATAAAAAAAAGAGAGATTAGAGATTAGGACTGCTTCATCTATTTGACATTCAGTACTTCACGTGTTTACTTTCTTGAACTGCTTCTTCTCACACTGAACCCCATTTAGAAGAGCAGTCCATGAAGTTTCATTAAACTTAGATTCATGATTCACAGAATCATGCAAGTTGAAAGTGGGCAGTCTACTGGAGCACAGAGAGATTAAAATTGGATAGCCTTAGACTGTAGTTGAGTGCAGTCATGCAGTCAGGAGTATAAGGAACAATTTATCTCTGCTTCTCTGTCAATCCAGTTGCCATATGTTATATTTACAGTGGTTTGACAGTATGCCCACCTCTAGCACTTACTCAGTTCATATCCCTGGTGCAGTTCAGGAGTAATAATTTAATGTAAACTGAATAAGATCAGTCATCTGACTATGGTTATTAAATTGGCAATTCCAAATTAGTACTAAAACACCTGACACAAGTGTCAGGAAATCAAAAGTATTCGGGTCATAATCTAACAACTACTTAACTTACAAAAATGCTTTATATCAATGTTCTTCCCTGGAGAGATGTCTCAGAGAATTTGTAAAATGAGCCATATTTGGCTTAGACAGAGCAGATTGGGATCTGTCAAGGTTATATTTCAAAAGCAGGGCACGTGTCTAAATTCAGGGGGGGAAGTGTTTCATTTCCAAACAGAAAACACTTCATAAGTAGTAAGGAGTTGAGCAGGAAGACAGTCACAGTAACAGGCTTTGCTTCATCCCCCATCCATTCCACCACCAGTCAAAACACAAACCTGAAATAGACACATTGTCCCACATAAATGACTTTAGCACGTGCTCAGCTGAAACCTGAGATGTATAATAACATCTTTTTACTGACACTATTTATATTGTAAAAGCTATTAGACTAAATTGTATGTCATCCCTTTCTCCCCTCTGCACTTTTCATCTCTTAGTTTTGGCACTGGCATAGTTGAGGGGGTTTGTCTGCGAGCATAATCTCTCTTGACTAAAGGGGAAAGTAAAATGCTTTAAAACATGTTGCTGATCTTGGCAGCTTGTATCACAGTTATGGGTTATTGCGAGCTACAGGGTTCCTGCTATCACGCCATCTCAACTTGCCCACACTTTTCCTTGAAAACCCACGATTCCCTCCCGGCAATCCGCCTGTGCCAGCTGTTATTCTTAAAAGTTCTGTGAACCTGACATGAAAACATGGTTTTATGTGTCATTAACCTCCACTATCCTCTCATTTTAGGCCTCAGTGATAATCAATCACTTGTAAGAGGGTGCCAATATGTTAGCATACGGGGGGTGAACAGATCAGGACATGAATAACATCAGAGTGGATCAGATTACCGCAAGTCAGAATGTGGTCGAGGGGATTGTTTTGAGTTTGGGTTTGGAGTATTGTCTATAGAATAAAATTTGAACCAAGCTGGGTAAATACTGCTTTAATGGTCGTGCTGTATGAGTTGTTTTTGCATTGATGTTATTGCTGCCACCCTTGGTCTATAAAGTTCCTGAGCTTGCCTGGCATGTGCTGGTTTTAGCTTTATAAAGGCGAGAGCCCGGAGGCAGAGGTACAAAGCTGTGATGTTAGAAGCTTTTTAACATCTTCAAGGAAAGTGCTGACATTCATAACCCGTATTATAATGTGTTTAAATTCTAAATAATCACATCTGATGAAAGACATCACTGCACTATTCCCCTCTTCCCATCTCTCTGTTTGCTTCCACATCTGCAAAAGTGCCTCTTTCTCTGAAGTGAGGGAGAGGAAAGGATGGGTACTGATGAGAGAAGAGCATCGAGGAAGTGTGTTAATGAGATGTCCAACAAGTGTTTAACAGATGGCAACCTGCAGGAGGTGGAAAGATCAAGTTGAGTCATATAATCACAAAAGTTTGGACATGCTGTGTTATGGTACAATAAGGGTTTTGTTTTGACCAGAAAGATGCAGATGTCCCAATTTTAGTAATACAACTAAAGGAGATTTAAATAAACAGGATTTCAAGGTTGCTGTGAGCTCTTGTATCAACATCTTTTCGATGCTATAATGTTTTCAGGAGGGAGAGGCATCTAGAGAGAGAGAGAGAGGTGAGAGAAAGTGCAGTCTTGTGGTCTGCTTTGGTTTCTAATATTGCAGAGGTAGTTCTTCAGCGGCCAAGCGGCACCATGTGACGGTAACTGGATCGCCACACAGCTGCAGCCGTGGGCACCGTTGGTCGTCCCCAAGGCTGCTGGAATAGCGACAGGACAGCTCCGCACACATGCAAGCACACAAATACTGTACGTGCACACACCAGTGTGTGTGGAAAAACCCAAATAGTACAGGATGGGGGTAAGTGGGGAGGTGGTAGGGAGAGAACTCTACCCTGCCTGTTTCAAAGATGTTTTTAAAGCTGTGAAATTTCTACTCCAACCAAGGCAGGCTCGGTTACACACAGGGCTGTCTTTTAAAGTGGGAGCTGGTGTGTTTGTTCTTCTGTTAAATGAAGGGTGGCAGTGGTCAGACTGGAACCCAACTACGGTCAATTAGGAATGTCTCTGTCAGAGGGCAGACCAGACGCTTGTTCTCTATTAAAGACACGTTGTTTCTATTAGTGCTGATAGCCATTGCTGTGAATTTATAGAACAACTGGGACAGATATGCTGCTAATAGATGAAGCTCTTAAAAACAGGTCAAACTATAGACTGATTTTGTAGAGTAAAATGTTTGGACTATAGCAACAGAGGCTTGAGTGTCTAAGAGGCCTTAAACACTCCAACCTGTGTTTGAGTGTCATAATTACTGAGAATGTCCGACCCAAGAAGAATGACAGCATCAGTTACCAGTCGTGCATCTACATGTTGTTCTAGAGGGCACAAATATTTGGACTTATTGACTTTCCGTTTTTTTAAAAAAGTAAAATTTTAATGATGATGTGAATGTTATATGACATGCCTATTCATGTAAAAAACAGATGTGACATAATGTCATCATATACACATCACAATGCAGAGCCCTAAACACCAAACTGTGGAAGCAGCTGGTAGAAAAAAAAGAACCAGAAAACTCAGACAAATAAATAAAAATGTCCAGCAATAAATCAAATCAAATGTACAACAAGCATTATTAAGCTCTATAAATGTATTAACTCCCCACTTCTTAGAGAATTACGTCACAGGCTGATACAAATATAAACTCGTCCTCCTGAGCGTGTGTTGCTGTGCTCACCTGTCTGCAGTATATAAAGCTCACAAAATGTCGTTCCATGTCCTTCACAGTCATCTTCTCTGCTCGTACATTTTTAAAGCATAACCATTCCACTCAACCCCTCTGGTTCCACTTTGCTTCTCAGACAGTTTTCAAACACCTTTCAGCTGGAAGTGCGTTCTGCAGTCACAACTGTGACAAGGATTGTAAAGAACAGTTACATAAGAGAAGACAGAGGTCATTGCAGGAGGATCCACCGTGTGTATTTGAGCATTTAGCCAGACCCAACATTTACCTGTTGGTCATGCAACATTCTAGGTGTGTTTGATTTGGGTCACTTAGCATGCTCATCGAGTGGTGATTAATTCATGTAGATATATATATTTTTTTTAAGTATGCCAAGGTGCAGGAATGATATCCTGAACCACTCTCTAGTCTCCTTTGCTCAAGTTTTTTAAGTGATCTTACTCTGCAACAGAAGTGAGCTGAAATCTAGTGACGTGCAATACTGAAGATTAAAAAAAACAAAAAACATTATTAAACCTTATACCATAAGGACATATAACATACACAATAGCATATTAAACACACCGTTTCTCTATTGTACAGTAAATGAAAAAGAAATGCAATAAAATATTTTATATTTGGGGATATTATTTATGTCTCATTCCTCGTCCAGGGTAGATACTTTTTCAATTGGATTTGCTTTGCTTTTGTTTTGACAGTTTGTTTTTTATGTGAGATCATCGTCCCTGACTCACAGCAACACTGCATGAAATCCTTCTGTAGCTGTGCAGACAGATTTAACTTGGTTATCTGGTGACATGACTTATTGATCATGTCTGTTTGTCTAAGTCTGTCCTTCCAGAGCTTATATAACTTACGTATTTCAAGTGATGTCTTAAACACAGCTGGTCTGACTCTTGCAGGGACCACGTATATCCCGACACTGTTCCAGACTTTAAAAAAGTCAGACTGATTGGATCACTGAAGGTCAACACTTATAGCACAAAGATATCTCAGATATTGCTGTCAAATTTTAACAAAATGTGATGAATGATTCTTGGCACTGTTTTCTAATGTCTATATAAATTACATCATTGGCTTCAGGGAATCTGTATTATTAAAGGTTGGCATTTAAAACTCTGACAGGCTGTATGTCCAACACCAGGCTCATTCTTTATTATATTTAAAGAGATGAAGGATTTTTTTTTTACATTTTAGCTTTAGTTGTGCCTTAGCCATGCCTGAGGGACAATGTTTACTTTCATATATTTCATTTTTCTTTCATTTTGAGAGGTCGTTGTATGGCGTCAAAATGATTGTGTGCTAACTGTGGCAATGGCGCACAGCTGTAGCGTAACTCTACACCAGTATCTCTGAGTCAGGCTTGGCTACCAAACACCAGAGAGAGCATACAGGGCCGTTGCAGGGCAGGGTGGGACAGGAGAGAATCCAAAGTGCGTGGCGTGTTGGCAGACACATCAAAAGCTCTGCCCTGACCCCTCACACTCAATGTTGCAGATACCTCTTTGAAATATATAGAAGGAATGCAATACTGCCCAGTGTAATGATAACATCCATCAGCACACCACAGATAGTGGCCTCACAAATAAAATATTCTAAATAAAACCATGCAACGCCCAGGTTTATTACATCACCACTAACACTGAAAAATGTATACTGTGTGTGTAGGCAAGTAAATTAAAAGGAATGTATAATTCCTGCAAATAGGAAAGTATTTCCTTCAGGATCCTTAGAATGTCTGTTACTGTCAATTAGTTGCTATCAGTCAAAACAATGCTAAAAATTGTTTCAATATTTGGAGAAATTGTATGATTATGTTAATTTGATATTAAGAAAGTTAGATTTTGGGTTGTAATACACCCAAAGGTGATTTTTAAAATGATGTTAAATCAATCCAGCCTACAGAAGGCAAACAAGTAAAGCAACCATTAACCATTTATCACTTTTCTAATCTTCTAACATGAGAAAATAAATCAGAAAAGCTACCCACAAGAACTAACGGTAGCCGTCTTTTGCGTTCACAAGAGCACAAGAAATTTGCATTGTGTCTTTTTGAACTGCTGTAGCTAACTGTTAATTTGCTAGTCAGCCACAATAGCTCCAGGAACATCTATGTAATTTCTCTCTACTGTTGTTTTATTTTTCATTGTACCACTTTGTTCCATCAAAACTGATACAAGAGGCAAAATAAAGCTTGATCATCCTCAGTGGTTAGTTAGAAAAGTTCACGCAGTTTATTCAGAAGATGTATTTGATACCATGAATTCACATCACTACTAAATTACAGGATTCTCTGCAAACCATTGCTCTTTTGTGCAGCAGATTTTTTTGCAACACAGCTAATGAGCTACATAAGTTTCCTCCGCTTTGGACTCTCTGGCTCTCCATCCTCTGAAAGGTCAGCACTGTCATGACAGTTTACTGTTGGCACAAATTTATTGGTCTCCTTGAATTCATTTCAGCAGTCTAGTTGTGGCAGATCCGTTGGAATTGATTGACTGTATTTTGTTGTTTAAGTCCTGATGTTTCCAGGTGTTTATATCCTCTGAGGTTGTCATTAGGGAATCAATAACTAACCAGGATTCTCCTAAGCAATCACTGAAACCAAGCAGTTCACCTGCAACTCATCAGACACTCTCCCAAACCGCACCACATGATCTACTTGTTAGACTTGTCTTAGATCAAGGTCAGATCAACAATGACAACTCATCTTCCCATAAGTTCAAATGCAGCCATTTCAAGGTAATCATTAAAAAATCATTTGAGCAGACCTAGTGTTTCAATTATTCAAACTCAGTGTGTCAGAAACAGGGTCCTCATCAACCTGTAGAGTTCTTCATACTGTCCAAACATCCCGTAACAACACTATTAAATTCAGATAGCAGCTCTCTTAGAAGTGCCAAGGGAAATGACCTTGCCACATTAAGACATATGCTTTTAGTCCACTCTCATTCTGTAATGAGGAGAGCTGGCAGGATGATCAAAGGCTTTCCACTCGACCCTGATACTAAATGTTGCTGATGATATGTCCGAGGGGAGACTGATATGTAGATCATACCAAACAACTAGAGAGGTCCGGCTGCTTTAATCAGGTCACACTAATCAGGAGACTGGAGTGAAAAACTCACTTGGATGAGAATTCAGCTTCCCTGCACGTCTGCCTTTGCACACAACTAGTGTAAACAGTGCAAGGTGGTGAAGGAAATGAAGGCGATAGGAAAACAAAGATCATTTTGATAGTTCTGTGCTATACAGCTGTAGTGTGATGGCTTCCTGCTAGGCCAGGAACAGGCCTGTGGTGGTGTGAAAGACAGTGCAGTGATTGGTTTATCAATGAGAAGGTGGAGAGAAAAGAGTCTCTTAGTATGAAATAACAGGGTGGATGTGAATGTTAAGAGTTCTGAAGGAGCTGGAGCATGTGTAAGCTGTGGGCTAGCTGTTTGTCATGCTTCCCCCACCCTCCAGCTCTTTCCAGCTTCTCTTTATTTCCTCCCATCTTTCCAGTCACTGCTGATAGAGTCTGTATGATGAAAACATGAAGATCAGAGTTACAGGGAGACGCCAAAGCAAAGCTTTTCTACCCTGAACAGAGTGAAATCAATCCTGCTGAAATGGAAATGAGGCACAACGAGAGAATGAACAGCAGGAGCGCCAGAGGTGGGCGACAAAAGGCAGAGGGCGAAGGAGAAGAAGGGTTGGGGCTGTTACAAATCCAAAAACATGTTTCAACCTGTTGAAACTGCTTCATCAGCAAACTGGCTTGAATCCAGTAACCCCTCACACGTCCTCTTTCTCTCTCCTGTCCTCCCCCAGGACCACAAAGGGAAAATGTTAATAAACTGACGATTGCAGATCGAATCAAACCTTTCCAAAGAGCACAGAACAATAAAGATAATCTGTCTGTCCCGGACACAGTCCTAACAAGAATGGTGGAACGTGAATGGCATTTCAGAGCGGGGGTCGCTATCTATTAAGCCGCCACACGCCTCGTCTATGGACACTCCAGAATAAAACATGGGAGAACTGGATAAATTAGCTTTTCCCCTAGCTTTACTGGGAGAGAGAGGGGGGATTGATTTATATCCTCTGTGTTATTCTTCATAGAATCCATTATCACTCCTTTGTGACTGATGCTTATCTTTTTATCATCGCAGTTAAAATGACAATTTGCACTTTCTGCAAGGAAGATGTTTTAATAATGTAAAAAAAAAAAAAAAGAAGCACAGATAGTGTACAAACAAGCAAAACAATGGCACATACTCAGGCTCACAACCTCCTCTTCCTTTGTGCCAATCTCTCCTCGCTCAGTCTGTTTGTGAAAAGACAGCGAGAAAGGCGCTCTGATATGCTGGTAGATACTAACAAACAAAGACATGGAGCAGCACGCTATCACCTCTGTGTTGACGCCACAACGTCCACAGTTGTCAAAAGTATCTGACCTCCATCTCTGTGAGATTACTGCACAGAACAAAAAAAAAAAGGATGGGGAGAAAAAAGTGGATATAGATCAATGCGTGTTCAAACAAACTCGGTCGGCGTCAGGCTCAGCATACAATAAAGAACAATGTCGCCTAGGCAACACTGGCACCCTCCCTTTCACCCTTTGGTGAATATTTCCCATCTTCCCTCATTCTGTTGGTGGGATAAAATGATACTCTATGAAATATTAAACAGTATGCCATATGATCAGTTTACTGTCTGACAAAATATCTTACATTTGGAGAACAATCGAGCTTTTGAAATAGCAATAAATAATGAATACATATGTCTCTCAGAGCAGATGCAGAAATATCCGAGTTATGTCTTTTTTTTTTTGCTGTCAGCCCTTTCCCTTGTTTGCTCTTTTAGTTGTCACCACCTGCTTCACCTCATGTCCCTCCTTTCCCGTTAGTTTTCATATGATTAAAGAGAGATTTTTGAGCAGCACCTGGTTTGTTTTGATATCACAATGCCCGAGAGCAAGCACAGAGATCAGCCAGTCACGTCTACACTTTGATTTAAAAATCAAAGCATAGAGTAAGAAATGGGCGAGTTCAAACGCTGCTCGACTTTTTCATCAACTTTGTTTTATGGATGAACTGTATATTTGTTCTGCAGGAACAGAGAATAAAAAAAAGATTGATGTGAGAGGGTTGAAGTGGAGTGCTTCGGTATATTTTTCTCTGTATTGTTGACAGAGGAGTATAAAAAAGGAAGACATTTTTATGGTTTATATTTGTGCAAAATATAGTCAGGGTAGTTCAAATAATAGAGGTAAAAATGAGAATGTAGTGATCAAGTATACATGTTTGATTGTTTTTTAATAGTTAAAATATAGCTGAATACATTTTCATGAAAAATATACAGAAAACAAATACAAAGCCTGTAATTCATGTTTTTTAATATAAATATTTCACCTATTGCCACTTTATATCAACCAGCCCCTGTCAAGAAAAGTGTTTCATAACCTGTATTACACCGAGCCATTTTTATATTTATTCAGTCAACATCTGCACATAAACAAAGTGTACTACTCCGCTTTCCATTTGCCTGTCAGGCCCTCAGCAGAGCCTCTACAGAGAAAGGTAATGGCCTCACAGTTGGAGTCCTGACTGAGCTGCCATGAGGGCTTTTGACAGAGTCGGCATGAGCACCTGCCTGGTCTGCAGGAGTGTCTGTGCACCAGCCCTTCGCTGTCAGAGGTCTGGGATCAAAAGTCTTGCTGGGTGCACTGACGTCCAGCCCGCCCAGGATACTATGATCTGATCCAGAAATAGAGCATCTGGCAGTTGAAGAGCAATTTAAGTCCATTATTTCTGTTGATTCTGAGGCGGATTTGACAAGGTCTAGACCTGACAAGGTGCTGCCATGATGTTTGAGTCTTTGCTGTGATGGTAAAGGTATCAGCTCTGGTTGCTCTTTCTTCTCGCAGCCTCTCCAGCTATTCTGCGCCTCTGCATCCTCCCTGGTTTGCTCTGAGATTTGGAAGTCATTATAGTCACCTTCTGCAGAGGATCTACTCTTTAGGTGGAAGAACTGATAGAACTGGAGGTCACACTCGTACAGAGGTTTATATTTATACACAGGCACATAACTGGATGCCCCTGCAGCAGCAGGGTCCTTGTTGAGAAGACAGCAGTGAAGGCTCGGGGAGACGGGCAGGGGTGGGGGGTGAAGCACGGGGACGAGGGCAGAGGAGGAGAAGGGAAGGTCGCTCTGCAGCTCCCTCTGTCTCAGCTCCCGCTCCAGCATCACATTCTCCAGCTCCTTGTCTGCAAAGGCTCGCCTCTTCCTCATCCGGGCGCTCATGGAGGGACACGTGAAGTGTGTTTGGTCGCGTTGTGTCTGCTTTGACCAGCAGGAGGTGTCATCCTCCAGCGGCACCACCGGTTTGAGCCCTGCATAAGGAAGCAAAGCCACACGTAGCTGTTATATATTCATATATTTAATGCGTTTACGCATAATGAAGTTGTTCCAACCAATTATTTGTTGTGTTTATATTTTGAGTACTCTGTTCTTTATTATTTTAATTATGCACTTGGTTAGCTGTGTCATTTTTGCTTCACTGAGAACTCAGTGAGGCTGAGAGGGCTGTAAAGACCACAAAGCCTCCAGCAGGATTTGACTGCGTGCCAGCAGATATTAAAACACTCTATGTTTTACAGTAATGGCCTGTTGTTGTAAAATAGTGACGCCACTGTGATCACATTTGTTTAGATACATTAAGTGTGTGCAACGCTGGGTAATGACAAGCCAGACGAAGCGCTGGCAGCGTGGGAACAAGAAGGCCTTGGAAATACAGTTATATACTTTGAGCATATGTAAAGAGCATGCACAGTGTAAAGGTGTCTTGTTTCTACTGTTTATTCAGTGACACTGTGGGGACAAAGGTTAGAATCAGACATAAGTTCAGTGACACTGTGGGGACAAAGGTTAGAATCAGACATAAGATAAGATTAGACTTGGCCAGATTATGGTGACTTTTCTCGTAAGTGAATTTTACTACACAGTTTACAACCTTAAATTTAGTTTAACGGATCAGAGAGAATCACTTCATCCACTAACAGATGACGAACAAAGTTGATCATTTTCTGATCTTTACGGCAGTTCGTCAAAACTGCCGTGCATTAAAAGCAATCAAGCAAAATGTCAAAGTTGACTTTAAGGGTTTCATCTACGTCTGCTGGAAAGAAAACTGAACTTTCTATCGCAGTCTAGGAGAGACGAAATACGTTAATGAGAAGGAGATGTTAATTAAACTATACCCTGCAGGATGCTCTTAGACAGGATGCTCGGCTCGGCTGCTCTGGTATAACGCTGATACGCCGTCCTCCGCAATGGAGCTGCGCACCTGACCCCCCTTTTACCCTGGGAGAAACATGGGAACAGGAATTAGACATTTGGACATAATCATATTATACTGAGTCCATGCCCCAAGGGTAATTAAAGGGAATTAATACATTATGTAAGAGGCAAGAAGAGCTCCTTGTGATTCAAAAAGAGAGATATTTGACTATTTATTGTGTTGACACTAGAGAAATATGATAACTGGATATATACAGTGAATGTCATTTTGTAGAAGAGCATTTAAATGCCTTGTTCTATTCTAGATTTAGTTAGTATATTATATTAATTGTATATTTGAATAGAATGTATTCAAATGCATTTAATATTGAAACATGTATTTATATAATACACTCAAAAATATTCATTTACAGTGTAACAAATATAAATATACAATAAACTCTGTTACAATGAAACAAATTACTGGAATGAACTGCAAAATAAACTAAAATGAATGACAATCATCCTTCAGAAGGATGTTTAAAGAAACTTAAGAATTTGTTAGAATATATTTATTGTTCAAGAGATTTCGATTTCAAGGAGACTTGATTCAATAAAGTTGATGACTCAGTCTTCACATTCTCAGAGTAACATAGAGGAAGCCCACTACAAACTAATGGGTAAAACTTCAAATCTAACTTGTAAAAAAAAGAAGTTTTTTTCTGTTTTATAAAAATGCTGAAAAATCTGATTCTGTCAAAACTTCTGCATCTATGTTCAGGTAAGAGCTTATTTCAGTGCCATGAGCCATGAGTGTGAAGGCTGACACACATTAGTTGAAAATATACATTCTAGATTTAACTTTCAAGCACTTCTATAAAGTGTAAAATATAGAGACTCGTCTTTAGGAAAATTATACTGCATGGACAGCTCAAGAAAATCATGTAGTGTCAAATAAACATTAATAAATCTAAAAATATCTATATTTTCTCCTGTCATGTATGAGCCATCGCAATTTCAATATTTTAAAAATACTTCTTCAACAATTTATTTCCCCCTATCCTCGCGTTTTTATATTACCCATAGTTTTTTGTGCCTTAATGACAGTTCGTTCGCCTCCTGATAATCATATAAATGGAGGTCGTGGTTTAGCCATCTGTTTGTTCTCCATCATTTCTCCTTCACTGACCTGCCCTTGCGGTCTTCTCACCTCCGCAGCTTGCTGCCGCCTCAGTGCGACCTGCGCTGCCATGACGCGCTGCCGTTCCACCACCAGCAGGCAGCAGGCACAGCGACAGTCCCTCCAGCGGCAGAATCGTTTGTGGCCTTTCAAACAAGAAACGACGCCGTGGTTCCGACAGCGGGCGCATTTGGGGCTCCGGGTCATCTTGCGTGGTTTCTGCTGATGGCGCTCTGGAGACAGGGACATTTTATCCCCTTCTCTGTCCCCGCGGCAGCCACGCTGCCCGGCGCATCCGTCAGGACTCGTCAAGTCAACAACTTCCTCTGACTTTAACACATCAAGTTTCGCTGTAGTCTCCAGCTGCAGGCCTCCTTCCAGCTGAGAGGACATCTATGACTAAGAGCACTGGAATCCCACTTTCAATCCGTGATGCACTTCTAACAACGCTGGGTAGCTTTTACGCAAAACATTTTACCTCAACATACGTTCTTTACTTATTACAGTAGAATCACACTTTGAACGAAATTCTTCGTCTGACAAAATGTTCCTATTAAAAATTCAAGGGAACTGATAGATTACAGCGGCGGTGGTGTTTTACGCACGCATTTTAAACATAGCCATTAATATTTAAGAAATAACAACCCAACACTGCGGCACCTGCCGCAAGCAACAGGTTCTCCTTATTTAAATAAACCAGCTTCCATCAGACAGAAAATAAAACGACGCATTAACAGAGTGATTCCGGGCTCAGAGAGGCTGCGCGCCACAACTTTACAACAAACTAATTCCTATTGAACACCAAGCCGTGAGGTGTGGTGTCCTGCTTCAGCCCGCCGCCGCTGCTGCTGCTGCTGCTGCTTCTACATGACGGTGTTTTCAGTGTGGAAACTTTTGCAGCCTACCACCAGACGTTTGAAATGTTAAGCCTCTCTCAGCTGCTCCCTGACGCTGTTTTCCAAGAACAAGCAGAATAGTAAACCGGGCCACAATACTTGAACTCCTGGCACGGGACCCGTGAGCAAAAGATTTAGGGAAACTCGTTTGCAGGGAAAGCAACTCCCCCTCTCCCTATAAACTCCTGTACCTGCCCTGCCCTGCCCACCTTCAAAGTTATTCTCGTCTTACAACAGAGAATTGGAATCTTGCCAGACACCACATCTCCAAATGATTCCAGAGGGAAGATCATCATTTCTAAAAAGTAAAGAAATTCTTACAGTTTACAACCACCACTTTTGCAGTCATCATAATAATGATTATTGTAATAACATTACCAATATATAAGGCTACAGAGAGAGCTAAATGCGTACTTTAAAACATACATTTAATTATGTGCCTGTGAGGGTGTGAGCTGTGTTTAACAGACTGACACAATATGGACTAATTACGCATGTGCCACAGTAGGCTAGGGGGAGATACAGTTAGAGAGAGGGAGAATTACATTCTCATATTACCTAGCAGTAATATTCAGACTCATATTTATTCATACTGCTGTTAAATAATTCAGTGATTTAATGGCTCCCTTGGTGTTTCCAGTGTCACCATCTCTGGGCCTAAAACAGAATAATCCATAACACTTTTAAAATACATAAACATTCCCACTCAGTGAAGTTTGTTTAGTTGAGTGTTTTTCACATGAGTTTACTGAGAGTGACTTGTTCTAATTCCACCTTTTTTTTAAATGAATGTTGTCAGGTAATTCATTATATTATGATGCTGGTAATCATTACCAAAACTAATTATGATCATTATTAATACAGGCTGTATTTGTCCTTGGACTGTCATGTGTAGAGCTGATTTTGCATAGAGTGAATTGCAGTGCAGGCTGCACTCAACACCTCAGCAGCATACACTTAATGCTAATGCAGTGCAGTGTAGTGTAGAAAAGGGCTGCCAACTTGACCCATCACCATGAATAGCTGCAACATACTATGAAGTGCCATGCACTGCACTGAGATGGTATGGAAAGTGCGCTCCCTACTGGTTTATTTGTGTAATTACACCCAGGGTAGTTCTTCAAGAAGCAGGGTTAATTCAGTTGTCTTATCTCCATCTTATCTAATTTGATTAATGTCCATCACTGGACTATTTATTAGTCAGATTTATGCAGTGTGTGCTCCAACTCAAGCAGTCCTCTGCAGCATGCTTCAGGGCTTTTTATAATCAGACTTGTCATCACTGTAGATCCTGACAGGACTGGTTCTCCACTACACCTACAAGTTTTAACTCATGATAACTAATTATCACAATTTCCACTTTATGCTTCAGGCTAACAGTGATTAACTCATTATGTATATTACTCCATTAAAACAGCTAAAAAAATAAATTGCTTGGTGTACAGTGTATTTGTGTATTGGAAAGACTGAATGTAACATGCAAAGTTTGAATTTGAATAATATGCAAATATGATGATTCATTTGAACAAAATTCTTATATTTGCAGCAATGAGATTCTGTCATTATGAGGCTTTTTTTCTGAGTACCGAGTTTATCTGTAAATGTTAGGGTCATGAATATCAATATTCATTCCGTGTCTAAATTCAACAATGTGAGAAAAAAAAATACAAATGCATTGAGAGTAAATAAGAAAAATCTGACGTCAATGGCTAAAAAGTCCATTCTGAAGAAGGGGCTTACATATATATACAGACCTACAGTATACATGCTATGTTCTCATAGCAACTCATGCTCAGAGCCTCAGATGGCAAATGTTCAGTCACTTTTGGTCTCGATCCTTGAGTAGCTATGTCCAGAAGTGCTCTGCCAGCAGGTTTCAGGATGTTGTCAGCTCATAAAGGGTTAAAAGATCAGATATCAAGGATGTAAGTAGGAGCCAGAGCCAGTTGATCTCCAAAATATAATCACCAAAGTATTACAATTGTGAAGCTAACAGACAACCAGTACAGTGTAGCTGTATTTTGATGTTGTGACACTTTGCGCTCTTCAATAATTTGACAGCAGAATCCTATTTAATCTGCCAGAGTTTGGTTTTGCAGTATAGTATATTGTATTTGGACCTATGGAATATTTGCAGTGTTCCCAAAGTGGTATAATAACATCTGGACTATCTTCAGACTTATTTCACCAACCAGACATAGCAATGTATTTTGGCATTCTGCAGTAGAGCATTGGTAAGGTTAAAAGGAGCAAATGTACCCACCACCAGGTGAAACTGGTGGTGTTACTGCAAACAACACTGAGAGCTTGTGCGCACATTATACTTTTGATGAAATTCCTCCCTGCCAGGTGAAAAGCAGCAGCCATGGTGACTCCATGTGCATCAAAGAATACACTCAAAGGAGGCAAGGAAGGCCATATCAAGAGGAAACTTCCCTCAGGGACTTGAGCACAAAGGGGAATTGGAAATTGGTAATGAACTGGTAAACCTTTGAAAGCAAGTCCAGAATTTTCTCCATAACACATGGGGTCTTGCACAGACAAGAGTCGTTTTTGTGTTGATGGCACATTGTGATTTGTACATTGCTCATATGTGACACTATTAAAATAACATCTCCTTTATATATTTATTTATGTAACTGCTGTTCATGTGCTGTGTCATGTGAGCAACAAATCGGTATTTGAGCACAAGAGGGAGAAATAAAAAACTATGCAGGTGACTTAATAACACTTTGTGAATGCTGTGGAGTCCCTCCTCCTCTTCCTCTGTTGATATTGTACAATTCACCAAGTAGAAGATGAAATACATTGCACTACTAAATATGGAGACTTGAAGTAAAGTGTGACCATCATTTATACAATATCTGTGCACGGCAAATGCATCATGATTAAAAGTACTTGCAAATTAGAATGTTTAAATCAACATAACTTTGATAGACAGATGTTGGCACAGTGTGAAATCATAAGTCCATGTCAAAGCCACACATTTTATACACCTAATACTGGCCTTTATGATTTATTTCTTATTTGGAGTGGTGGGACGTAATGCTAATTCTGCCTTTGTTACTGAGTGTAAACATGATTACTTGCATGACTACACAATGTAACTTTGTAAATCAAATTATCCACAAAAGCTCTTGTTTTTTTCTGAGAACAGTCTACAAGTGGCTGATGGCTGCTGTTGCTTGGTACATAATGGGTGTGACGTGAATGCCGTACAGTATGTCCATGGAAACCAGGTAAGTACCCCCCTTATTAATGCCATCAGCACAGCTGCAGGTGCTCTCTCAAAGCCCTTTGACTCTCGTGGACAAATTGACTGTCATCAGCTTCGACATGGTGCTCTGGTATTCCCGTCACACGTCCACCTCTTTGCTGCGCTCTCTTCTACGTCCTGCGGTTGTACTGAGAGTTGTGCCCATCCACTCCCATTTTCGTAGCAGAGATGAAGTGTGACAGACTCCTTGGCTCCAACCATTCGACCTGCCAGCATGTCCTCCTCTATCTGCTTCTTGCTCTATGACTGATTCCCTCAATTGACTTGTGAAGGAACTCAAACAAAACACGAAAGGCAAACAACCTGTAAGTTACACTCAAGGACAAGAGTGCTGCTCCAACTTTATGTAATCTGCCGGAGTTGACGGAAAACAGAGGGAGGGGGGGGCGGGATGAGTTTTCAAACTAAATCCTGAGCTGAATGTCAATGCACTTCAAAGAGAGAAATAAAAAGACACTGGGCTGTGTTTCATGGTGCCTTTACAGAAAGGCTTTAGCACCTCCACCACCTACTTCCAACGAGCAGGAGACACCTTGGCAGTTCTCAGAGTAAGGCAGAGGCCATTAAGCTGACAGTTTTTTTTTTTTAAGGAAGGTTTAACCTGCACCTTTGTGAGCATTTCAGTTTGTCAAGCCTGTTAGGATGGAACAAACACTAGCTTTAAAAAAAAAGCACTTATAACCCCATCATATTAGACACAGTTCTTTTGGGGAATCATTTAATATGCATTTGCACAGCATTAAGATATTTACTGTATGCAACAAAACAAACTGTGATGATGTGTCAGAGTAGGGAGCCTCTGCTTATACCTGAAAGTCAGTTTTTAGAAATGAATGAACTTGAATGAATGAACTGGCAACAGATTTAAAGGATGCAGTCTGTGCGGCAGGCCTTATTTTTCATGATAGCTGCAAAGTAAACAAAGATCTGGATACCAGCAGTAGGTCTGCACCACACTTATAACCTGTGATGTCTGGGCATCTAAAGGGAAAGGCAGTGCCAAATCAGAGCTGGTGACAGGACAGTGAAAGGATGATGGTCTATGTAAAGCACAGGCTGTACCTAATTTATCTTGAAGTGATGTGAACAAGCCAAAGCATTCACATAGTGAAACAGAAAATAGATCAGGGCTGAGATTACTATTTTAAAGAATTTGTTATTTAAATGGGGTTATGAGCAGGCTTCTGCATGGGTTTTCCATTAATGACTGATCTGTATCTTTTGTGCTAATGTTAATGCGATCAGTCAGTGCAGTCATGGTGATAGAAAGACTTTGTTTAGGTTTCTAGCAACCCAGGCAAACAGACAAAATAAAAGACAGAGAGGATGGGAGGAGACCAGATGAAGACTAGACGTTTGAGGAAAGAACACAAGAGGGTTTAGACTGTGTCTGTGTATCTGTGTATGTGTAATCCTGTGGCCATAGTTACATTTGCCACGATGTGATGCTTGATGACCTGAAGAAAATCCTCAAAGAGCCAGAAGTTGCCCCCTCACGGTCCATTTGAGCCGACACTTTTTGCTGTTGGCTTCAACATCTTTCTCTGCCCTTCTGTCCATCCTGATCTTCAGTCTCTCTCCCCTTGTTCCCCCTTTACATCTACCTCTATTTTTATCTTCAGCAACCACCTCATCTATCATGCTTTTTTTTGTATTGAATACACATCATCAATGCATTCATGCCGAGTTCAAGAGAAAGAAAATTGAGATACATTGTGTAGATACAGTTTGAGCAGCCCTTATTTCATCATCCACTAAGACAGAGCCAGATAAAACAAGTCACTTTTTAATGTGAAGAACAGAAAATGATCCAGTGAATGGTCAAGGTTAAAAAGTGTAATGGTTTGGGCTTTCTTGTTTAGTGTTTCCTGTTTTATTTTGTAATTCTCCCTCTCCTCGTGTCTGTAACTTTGCTTCCTGCCTTTGTTGCGTTTCTCTCTTAATGATCTGTTCCACCCATGTCTTATTATCCTCCCCTCTGTGTGTTTCTTTGTTTCAGTATTCAGTTTTTTAGATCTTTGCTATTTTTGTGGACATTGCCTTTTCATTTGGAGTTTTGACTGTTGCCTGCATCACCACTCTGATTTTTATTTTCTGTTTTGTTATGTTTTGTGTCATTAAATCATTTTGGACTGCACAAGCTCTGCCTCCTCTAGAGTCTCTATTTAGCCCTTCCTCTTGAGTGACCTTGCTTCCACTAACGTAATGTATGTTGACAGGTGAACATTACGATTATAAAATTAATATCTCAGTCAAAACCTAATTCTTAATCAGTACAGAATGGGCAATAATTTTCCCATCTTCACAGGTCAAAATATGTTGCAGCAGAAGCAGAATGATGAATTCAAAAGTTGAAGTGTTTTAATTGTCTTTTAATGAGTTTGACGAAGCAAAGCCAACAGCAATTAAACAAAATGAGGGACTAAAGGATCGAGGGGCTCGGAGGTTATACAGATCATGAACCCCTCTGAGGGAAATTCTGGATACATAAATAACTTGCCTTGACTTAAACATAGACAAAGAATAACCTTCAGTTCATCCTCATGTAAGCTGCATATACTTTGCCCGGCTGAAAATGTTTTGTCATGATCTCATGTACATAAATCAAGACCAATGAAGCAGTATAAAATAAACTCACCTGGAGGGAAATATTTGGCTTCAAACTGCACCCACAGCATAGAATTCGTCTTTAAGGTGACTTTCCTAACACAAAGCTCCCTCTGGTCCATCAATGAACATGGGACATACCACGTTACACAAACAGACCCTGATCAATGTTCTATTTAACACATTTGGTTTCAGGCCAAATCGATGAAAGACAGGTGATCCCTGACCTACGCACAGCAGTTTGTTATCTCTTCTGAATGAATTTAACCCCCACTTTCTTGCCATTATATCTCACCATGATCCTGAAGTCTGCACACATGGGGCCGTTATAGCGTCCTGAAATGCTTTGTGTCTCTGCGTTATTGATTCAGTCTGTTTCAGGCTCAGGTTAATGAGAGCTTTTAAATAATGCAGACACAGCAGCGCCACGGACTCAGAGCATCTCATGCCCGCCCACCGCCCCTTTCTCACATTTTTTTCTTTTGCTTTTCTTCTTTTCCTCACGTCTGTCCTCTTAGCATCATCAATTTTTCCCTCTAGACAACATCTGAGTATCCATAGAGATGAGGCAGGGTACCTTCGCCACACTCCTCTTCCTTCCAGTCTCACCACCTCTGATTCATTGTCTTCCCAAATGGTGTGAGATTCAAAGGCACTCCTTACTCCCAGAGATGAGATACCTGCTGCAATAACAGGGAACAAGAGACTCCCAATTTCGCCGTTCCCTCTACCTATCAGATCGGATCTGTTTCCACTCTTTTGTCTTTCAGGTTGTCTTGGGCTATCTCACAGAAGGTGTGGTTTTATGAATGGTAACCAATATCCATTCAGACACAAAGCAAAGCACTCTCTATTGTGTAATTACCGTAGTGTAATGAGCCCCTAGATGAATAAACTCTCATTAAAGAGCAATTCATAAAACACAGTTCTGCAAAGCAAAGGCAAAAATGCAAGTTTTTACTAATTAAAAATAACGACAAGTGTTCCGTTCTCTTGCTTAGGTTGCAATTTTCCTGCAAGAGATGTGTCGACTTTTGTGAGATAAATATTCCAAATATTTAAATGTTCCAAATATGACAAGTTATGAAAACTAATATGCTCTTGCTTTTGCTTAAAATAGCAAAAGGCAGATCTGAATCCCTCGGTTAGAAGCTATTTGTTAGTCAGGAAGTCGGTGGGTTTTGCTTACGGTGGAGGTGATGAGGTCCCCGGCAGATTCAGCAGAAGCCTGTGACGGATGCTTTGCAATGCAAATTGCATCATTATGACAAAATGTGAGATTATTTTTGGATGTCTGTTGGCACCAGGGAGCTGTATTAAATGGGTTCTAATGTTGTTTTATTCTGGTGGGAGGCACAAACACAAGCACAGATACACTATCTAATAAAGGTAATAGCAGCTCTGCAAGCTTTGAAAAACTGATAAGTTATTCACAAACAGATGGCCTTCATGTCTCTTCTGGAAGTGTCTTCATATACTAATTACAGAATTAATTGACATTTGACTTTCAATTGCTTTTGACAAACAAGAAAACAGGTAGTGGGAAGAGAGAGGCTGTGCAGATGAGTGGATGCTAATTGCGAGCCGACTCCTCGCATCCATGTATTTGATCTTGATGTGTGTGTTGGTGGCAGGCAGAGGTTGAGCCTGCTCTCGCTGCTTCCTTCAGCTTAAAGTATAGTATCCTGCTCTGTGTAGACTGCTTGTGACAGCTGGGGAGAATGTATGGAGAACAGTAGCTGGGGGTACATTATAGATGTTCTCATGCTTCACTGTTTCTTCCATTAAATCTAGTCATGAATCAAATTAACTTTCTTTCCTCGTCTGTCTTATTTTTTTCCCAAAGCCCACAAAGATGCTACCCTCGTACTGTTGCTCTGATAAATGCTACAACGGAATGAATAAATGGAGAGTTTATGAATGGAATAAATAATAATCATAGTAATATTGCAGCATAATCAGCATCTACAGTGGCTGCTGGAAAACTCATTAGCATACAGAAATATGCTTTTCCACTTTATTGGGTCCTAATTGTTGATTTCTCTGACTGGATGGCTGCCTTACCCTGGATAATGATGCCATACCATCCTCCATGTGGGAAGAAATCAGGAAGATAGAGAGAAAGAGGGAGGACGTAGAGAAGAAATGAAAGCTATAAGACGTTCATTTACACCTTCCCCCCCGCAGTCTTTCTTTTGACAGTTGAAAAACAAAGTGCATCCTGGCTCCAGCATTTGAGCAGAAGAGGGAGAGAAAAAAATGAATAAATATGGTGTAAGACATCGAGGACTGGACATCACAGGTCTTTACTTTGAAGACAACTACAGAGGGGACTCATCCAGAGCAGCTAGAATTGTTCCGACTTCAAAAGAAATGAAGTAAAAAATGTATGATAGGTGTCAACTCAACCAAAACAACACTGTATGCACTCTCACTATAAGAAGAGCCACTGCGGCTTTCATGTATCTTTTATATGTTTTGGTGTAAATATGCTCTTTACATCATATTATCAGTCCCTTTCTTTGTCAAGAGATGTTATGTCTCAGTCCAACTGAAATAAAGAATTGAATCCTTTTTTGCATAAAAATGATTCAACACATAGGAGTGTTTTTTTTTTCTTTTTTGCTTTAATAGCTCAACTTTCAAAACAAAATCTTTTATTTTTAAATATTCTATAATTTAGATACTGCAGTGAAAACAAAGGTTGGGGAGTTTTAGGAATTTGCTTCCATTTGCGTCCCAGATTTTGTCTCATTTTAAAGGCACATGACTCATTGTTAACAAAAGGCTAGTGTAGTTGCAGGTTTCATTTTAATCTTTTCTTTTCTGTATAATTACAGGATTCCTGTAGGGTAGTCCAGGAGCTGAGTGAGGGACTAAAGAGGAGCTTCACTCTACGGGGTGAATGCCTGCAAAGATTCTTGCTATGCCACATCCACTTCTCTTCTGCATCTGACCTACCAGCAGAAGTCAGCAGAAGTCCCATAAGGCTTGTCACTGACTATATTTAACAAGTCCTACAAATTAAATGACAAAATATGTCATCTGTGACTCACCTTTATGACAAATATGATGCTATTTCCAAACAGTTACTCATAACTGTTCAATCTATGACAATTTTATGACGTGACAGTACAGTGGTGAAAGTTTGGTTAGGCACAAAGACAACCTGGTTAGGTGTAGGGAATGATCATAGGTTAAAGTAAATACTTTGGTAATATTAAAACACCATTTCTCTATAACAAAGCAAGCTGACATCTGCCATTGATCCCATCATAATTACTAAAAACAGGGATTTGTCATTTGTATTAGTACATCAATGTTGTTTAAGGAGGACAGGTCTCCTTAAGCACCAACAGTAGCAGAGATGGTGTGGTGTGTTGTGACGTCCAAGAGTTTTACCAGGTGATACAGTACAGTAAAACTCAAAAACCTTACATCTGATTTATTAAATGTGTATACAGAACAGATTAGTGAAAGTGACATGTTCTTAAATGGATGCACATGTCAATAGTTCATCAGGCTAGTTACATAGCTAATTGAAATGCAGGGGTCTGTCTGTAGTAGCTGAAGCCACTTCAACCTCTGGAGACATCTCTTAAACAGGATGCAATAATGTACAAGCAGCACATATGTGAAGTTAATCAGATGAAGGCACTGATGGAGGAATGGTAATTCACCTGCTAACAGCCACTGAACGACCTCTTAATCTCCTCAGTTCTGCCCTCCTCTCCTGGCCGCAGCCTGCCCCACCTAGCAGCTGGAGGCCTTTGATGGATGCTGGTTCAAAGACATCAAAACCTCTTAGTAAGTGTAGGATAATGTGGGATGTTCCAGATTCTGGCAAATGAAAAGAAAATAATTTCATCACAATTTCATAATGTTTGAAGTATTCGAGGTGAGCTTTATCGACCTTTCAAGACTCTTAAAATGCCTCAGGAGTTGATACTTCCATCATAAGAAGAGATCAAACACTTTTTATCATCAGGTTTTTGATGCCAGGTTTATATTCCAAATGTGTTCAACACTTACTTCACCCACACTCATACCACATTAGGTACATACCATTAGGATGCCTATAGTATACTTACATCTCCCCATCAGCTTTTTAAAATGGGAGTGACAGATTCATCACTTATTCATCACTTAATTTTTATTCATTTATTCATAATACAGAATAATTTAGCAATAACACTGGCTGACATTTTTGGCTTGTTATAATTAAGCAATGTTGCAGCCATGCAGGTGCATTTATAAATAGAGATAATAGACCTCAATACAATCTGAGACAAATTCCTGCAGTTTTGTATCCGAACTTGACCTCTGACCTCCTCAAAAGTAGCACAAGTTAAATGAAGTGCATCCCACGAGCAGCAATATATCATCTCACAACAGATTGCAAATGAAGTCGCAGACAGCCGAGCTGCTGAATCTTTACTGACTGAAATAACCCTGCTGTGAGCCAAGTCAAACAGTGGATAATATATTGCACCTGTGTATGTCTACTAATCTGTCAAATAGACATTAGCATTTAAATAAAGTTTTACAGCTCTGTTGAGGGAGATATTATAGTTGATAGATGTGGCTTATTTTATCAGGAACACAGCAGGATGGGTGGGCCACTCCTCATCAGGAGAGACAAGGGTGGCTATTATTAGTGACAGGGTATGTCAGTTTGTGTGTATGTGTGTGTGCAGGAGTCTAATCCATTATGTTGTATGGTAATGCTGAATGTTTAAAACCCCTTCATCCGAATGTTGGCTTTGCAGGGGCCAGAGAAGGTACAATGAATTGTCTAAACTGCGCTGAATAATGCTTTATCTTAACTCCCTCTATTTAGGACTCATGAGTAGTATATGAACATTGTGAGTTGCACCATCAGTGTGTGATACTTACCATGACAGCTAAAATGTATGAATGTGTGTGAATGAGATGTGTAGAGTGCAGCCCATTTACCATTACATATTTTCTATTTATATAAAACATGCCATTTTATATGATCACAACTGTTATATAGCTTAGTATAATGTAACAGTCAATCATTGCTTTTATATTTCAGATACAGATGTTTTACAGGAGGAGCTATAGTTGTTGACACATTAATTAATTAATAATCAAATATGTCCTCATATGAGCTTACAACATCCTTTATCAATTATTGCAGCAAGCAGGGACACCTCCAAAGGGAGAGCCACCCCACTGAGTCTCATATGCATATTATGCTTCTGAGTAATGAGTACTCTATGCATAATTCACCACTATCTGATATTTTACATTAAGTAATATTCATTTAAATCAATTAACTTAATTAAATAACGTATAAGTCAATCAGTATGTGTATAGCTTGACAGCTGACTGTCTGTCACACTACTATTCTACATCATTGTAGAACTAAATGCAGCAGATACGTAAGAAATAAGCAATTACTGATGTGATTTTTTTCCATATTAATTCCTTAATTAAAGTGAATGGTGTGCAGTCATAGAGGACTGGACTATTGGCCGTGAAGTAGGTCTGCGTTCTTCGAGTCCTTCTAGTTCACTTTGTGCAAGTTATAAATAGTAAATAAATCTAAAGTCCTGGAGGTGGAAATAGATCACTCAAACATGCATGAGTGTACTTTTGTGTATTGTTTTCTATCTATAGTGTTTGTGTGTGAAACAGTGCATACATTAACAAGCCGACAGTCTGTTAGTACTACATTTGTATGTAATAAAGTATTTATGTGCTAATATTGCCTCAGCAATGAGAGTGGATCAACTGATACTTGAGCCCTGATCCCATCGCAGACTTTGTTTCATCTTATAGCACAAAAAGAACAAAAAGCAATGAAAATAAGGCAAGCACTATAAAAATCGAGAGCGTAGCAGAGCAGGAGTAATTCACGGGGGACAGAAAAAATGATAAGAACGAGAGATGAAGGTGTTTGAGGCTGAGGCTGGTTGAACTGCTTGAGGAGAAGGCTGTAATGGCCTGCTAATAACTTGGACAAGTTGGTGCTGCTGAAATATGGAGACAAGACAAGAACTGAAGCCCACTCATAAATACCATTAGAAAGACTTGGGAAGGAGGGAACAACAGGATAAAGATGAAATGAGAAATGGGGAAGGGTAGAGTGGAGGGTAATTACTGTGAATGAATGCTGAGAGGAAGGAAAATAGGGAGTAAAACGGATGCATGGAGGAGTCAGGAAATGCAAGAAGAAAAAAAAGATTAAAGAGATGAGGATAATAATATGGTGTGGATAAAGTATGGTAGACATTTATAACATATTGGATTGTGATTGTATAGTAATAAATATGACTAATTCAGCTAATATGGAATATCATACTTTCACATCAAGATCACTTTTACTAAGTGGAGCTCAGCTGAAAAAGGGTGATGTCATAGACAGTCTAAAACATGGAACTGTGTCCCAGATCCGTAACACACAGAATATTCATTAAAAAAGCTGAAATTGTAAATTCTTTATTAAATACTTTATTAAAGTTGACTTCAAGATACACTTCCTTTCAAAATAAAACACAATGTTCATGTAGCCTATCACAACTTCACATCAACGTTACGTCATGACCAGTAGCACCAGGTGAGCAGTCAGTCGATCAAAGGGTCACAACATGGACGATGAGACTAATTGTTGAAGTGGAACAACACGCAATAATTTATGACACAACAGATGCTTTTTATAATCTCCTCCACGTCGGTGAAGCAAAGTCACCTGTTTGTTGTTGTTGTTTTCTTTATACACAGTTTATTGCGGGGTCTCGCGTACGTCCATGATTGTGATCTCACGTGAATACGGCCAGCTCACTACTAATTCACTGTTAATAATTCGTTGTGCGTGTTGTGTTGCATGTGCTAAATAAAAACCAGTGTGTTCTTCTTTGCACTTCCCGCCCCTTGGCGGCTGAAGAAAAATCAATATAAAAAATCTTTGTATAAGCCGCATGGTTCAAAGCGTGGGAAAAAAGTAGCGGCTTATAGTCTGGAAAATACGGTACATTGACATGTGATTTTGTTGTTTTTCTTTTTTTTTTTTTGCCAGTGCCATAAAGCAACAATGCCTGGGGATATGTGGTCTTTTACAGTACATATTTTAAAAGAAAATATTGTACTGTACTGTAAGGTAGTCACTTTAGTAAAATTGGTTTCTTTATTCTATAAAATATCTACAATAAATATTAACCATAGAATCAAATCAAATTGTATTGTTCTTACACTGTATCGATTCATATCGAATCGGTCTGTAATAAAAGTGTATCATTTTTTAATCAGATCTTAACCTGTGTATCTAGATGCGTATCAAATCGTTTATCACAGAGAGATGTATAACCCTAGGACATACTAAATGCTGTCTTTAAAACAAATTTTGAGGCAGTTAAAAAATGCAAAACAAACAAAAGTGTCACGTCCACAGAGTCCCTGGAGTATGTATCTGAACATGAAGTTCATGAGTACCTGGGTACCGCCATCACGGACGCTTTTGTTGATGTGACCGGGAGCCCGATGCTCAGCAAGAGCTCAAAGAAGGTGATGGATCTCGTCGAGAGGTGGCAGAGAGAATCAACTCTCAGCTGTCGATGACCAGCACAGGCAGCGATGAGTGTGAACCTCAGAGGCCCACCAACTCTGCAACGACCCGCAGAGTGAAGATCATTGGTAAGTATGTGATCAAAATGCTCAAGAAGTGTGCAGGGAATATGTCATCATGTGCGCCCACTGTCAGGACTAAGAAAGCTGGTTATGTTTAGGTTGTCTTGTGGTTTCCTGTTTTATTTTGAAATTTTTGCCTCCTCTCGTTTCAGATAACTTAGCCCCTTCCCCTGGTGTGGTTTCCACCTGCCTGATTGTCTTCCCCGCCCTGATTGTTTCCACCTGTTCCCCATTACCATGTGTATATATTGTCTGCATCTTCCTTTGTCTGTTGCCAGTTCGTCTTGTCCTATGTACCTGTGAACCAGCTCCTTGTCCTAATCAAGCCAAGTTATTCACTACTTTTCTCTGTGCCCGTGCCTTGTCAGGTTTTTGTAATTTTGTTGCTACTTTGTCAAGCCTTTGTTCTTTATAGATTTTTCCCTCAAAAGAGTGGTTTTTCGTTTGTTATCTTTATCCTTGATTTTGTTAGTAGGTTTCCTCTCTCTTGAGTGTTTTTTGTTTTTTTCAGATATTATAGTGTTTTCCTCCCAGTGAGTGATTTTCTGTTGTACTTTCATAATAAAAGATTTGTTTATTTCACACTCTGTCTCCCAAGTCGTGTGATTGGGTTCAAGCTATAGTTCCATCCGTGACACCCACCTTACGGACTGCACAAAGGAAAATGTCAGAAGAATCTAAGCGTCTGATTTCTGAAACGAGTCATGAATCAGAAATGAGTCATGAATCTGAACTCAGTCAGAAAACAGAATACAGAAATCAGCTTCAGGAAACCGGACAAACTCCAGTTATTTCTTTAGGACCAGCAGACCGGTATTCTGTAGGAAGCTTCGTTGACACCACCACTGAAATCGTGTTCTGGAATATGACGATAACATTTTGGACACTGAACATGTGCAGATTGCAAACAGCATGCTCGATGACACCAAAGATGCAGCAAGTGATATTGCAAACTACATATGGTCAAACAGAGAAGACCTAGACACCTCCTGCTGTCAACAGTGCTGAAATCATCTCAGCTGAATCCAAGGAGCTGTTCTACGTGATGTTGGTGTCTGCACTCATAAATGAGATTTCTCAAAAAGGCATGACAAATGTTTCAATGAGCGGTGACACATTCACAAACATTATACCAACACTAAAACAGATGCTGTGCACCGAAATGGCAGGCTTCGACTTGGCTGTCACACTAGACGGAGCCAAAATTAAGAAGATAGCAAAGGCCGTGCACAAGGAATTGTTTCAGAAGATGGGCAGCAAAAGAACTATTCCCAGTGTTCTTCCAAACAGGCTTCTACGTGTGTAAATATGTTACGTGGTTAATTAGTTTTGCTTTTGTCTGTTTTTATGACCAGCAGTTTGCATGGGGTATTTTATTTTGAAAATCCACCGGCTTCTCTTGGCTTTTTCTGTGTATGGCTTCCTCCTGCTGGAGGTGGTCTGTGTAAATTGACGTGTGCTGCTCGTGTCAAGCGTCAAAAATAAAACAGATTCGTAATTCACGTGTAGCTGAGTGTAGAGACACTTGCGTCTGAAACGAACCACGGCGGAGGCGGTGGGGTTTGATACATTGACTACAATGACTGCGTATTAGTTGCGATGACTTGACGCTCACGCAACATGTCGCGGAGGGGCCCGGTGGATTTTGGAGGTGACAGTGTTGCTCTGTAAAACTATACACATCACCACTTTATTGAAGATGTTTGATCATAATAATTCAGGGAAACTCTAAAATAACAGTGTTTCTCTGTAAAACTGTTACAGGAGAAAGATTGTTTTTGTGCATCTGTGTTTGTGTTCGTCTGAAAAAGAAGGAGAGAGAAAGCAGTGCTTAAAAGACTAAATCGTGTTAGTTGCAGAGACATCCCTGGTACAGTGAAGCATGTTTGTACACGGTGACTCATTTTCCACTTCAGTGGTAAGTCATGTTCAACACAACACCCTTACGGACATGATCTAAGACACACAAACACACACACGCACAGACTTTACCACTAAAAGTTTCACAGACAAATACAAAAAGAAAAGCTGAGTTACAGAGGAAAGTCAGAGTCGTTTTCAAGAAAGCTATTATTTCAGTGCTGAGCGTGTGATTGCCCCTGACCGTGATCTATGAGATAAAGTCCTGACTCTCTTACTTTGAGATGTAATATCCCCCAGGACATTTATGACCAGCGTGCTGTCGCTCGTATATTTCATCAGTTGTTGCCTTGTAATAGCTGTTGTTCATACGGCCTTCAGTGTAGTCGTATTTCTATCCACACATTTTACATATTTCTATATTAGGGGTGGAGAAGACTTGTGAGTTCCTCCTGCTGTGTCTCTTCAGCTGATGCCATCTACCACTGCTGCCAAAAGCAGCAGAGTGCAAAATGACTTGATCATGATCGTAATTGAGACGAGTCACCATCAAACATGAACCGGCATTTCATCACCGTCTGATGAAAACCACGTATATCCAAAAATCTTTTTTCTCAGAAACTAGTTGATAAACTTGAACACTGTAATGAGACACATTTAGTTTGCACAGTCATCAGTGAACTGTTTAAAATTTTAAATGGATGTATGTGGATTGTGAGCGAATGTGGTTATGTGTTTTGTTCTGTTTTTTGGTGCGGCTGGTTCCAAATCTCAACTCTCCTTTGGTTTATGTCCACCTCAGTTGATAAATTATTAATAATAAGCTATGTTCCCACATAGGACATTGGCCTAATCAAAGATATTTTACTATTTTAGAAATCAGCATAATCCGTCTGACTCGGCTCAGAGAGATCTCAAAGCTTATGAGTCCAATATTTACTAGGGATGAGCGAGTACAGCATTATCTGTATCTGTATCTGTATCTGTTAACCATATGAATTATCTGTATCTGTACTCAGAGTGGATGGGGCCTAACCTAGACGTGGGCAGGATTTAACTACAATGAATACAACTGAGTGTGTTATGATCAGTGTGATTTTTTTTTTTTTTTTATGGTTCTTTATTATTATTATTTTATTTCCACTCCAGGTGTGTGTGCGAGTGTGTGAGTGAGCTCAACTCTAATATTTACTTTCTGGTGATTCTGGGGATAGAATCGTGAACTGTGTTCATGTTTACTTCTCCCATAAGAGTCAATAGACTGAGGACATGCTGATAGTCCTCTATAGGAAGGACATCTCCAGTGAAGTATTACTTTTATTACCAGTCTCTGGTTTCCCCTGTCCCTGATAAGTTTTCACATGTGTCTTGTTGTCCTGTCTTCACTTGTGTATTGAGTTCTCCTCTTCCTGTTTTTTGTTGGATCTTGCATATTTAATGGACTTTGGTTTTAGCCTGCTTCTTTACAGATTTGTTTACCTGCTTGAACTGCCCTTCCAGGTTCTGAACTGACCCTGCCTGACAATCTGTAAGATCTGTAAACCATTGTTCTGCACCAGTGCTGCCCCTGTAGTCTGCGTTCAGTCCTATTCCTCCTCTTCATGTTTACCCTGCTTGAACCATGACAATTTCTTCTGCCAATAAACTGGTTCATAGCCAAACACATCAACTCTGCTTCAGCTCCTCGCTGTTTATGACAAGAAACCTGTGACATCACAGGCAGGGTAGTGTCATCGCCATGTCAGCCAAACCTTGTTGCTAAACAACCAGAAGTGTTTTGAGCAACTAGAAGAGTTTTAAAGTTTGACTTAAAGAGAAATACTGTCACAATCTGCTCCTTTGGCCCAGCACTCATGTCTGGCACCGGCATCTGTGACTGTGGGATAGACTAAATATAGTTTATGCCTCATCTCTTCTTTAGTTAATGACTTGGGGTGCATATCTTATCCTGGATGTTATGTAACACAATCACCAGTGATGAACTTGATTGTGAGAAACTAGGTGAGTGAGCACCCATAGACGCTTACTGGAGGTAAGCACAATAAATCAGAAGATATCATATTAAACATCATGTTTTCAAAAAGCAGGTGGTGCAACTACTGCCATCTGAAGCAGAGGAGAAGAGTGAAAGGGTACAAAAGAAGTCAGAACATTAAAAAAAACTCATTTGAGGCATGCTCTTCCTCTTAAATGTGTTTATGCATGCATCCCTGCTGCTGCTGCTCTCTGCCACCAAATCCATGCTGCACCAGGATAAACTTTTAAACTTTGATATGTCTTGTATAATATCTGGGCCACTGTGGTCAGGCTAGTAGCCTTTCTAAATATAACCAATGCATTAAAGGTAAAAAAGAAAAAGCATATGGACTGTATTTTTATCACGCTTTATCCAAAGATGTGTATGTAGCATGGTGCAGAATGAAGCTGTCCTCCACTAAACATTTAATTTAAAGTGGTTTATGCAAAAATATCATAACATTGTCAGTTCGCCATACAGTAACTGTTCTCTTCTCTAACTGTTCTCCTTCTCGTATATTAACACAGAAAATTTATGAACATCTTTAAGCTTATCCACTTCAAAACAATAAACAATAATCAAAACAATAAATCACATATGTTACATCTATATTTCAGACCAATTTCATCATGTACATTCAACATCTATCTAGCGCTTGCTCGCTGTAACTAGGCAACCAGTGCTAACTGCCCACGCTTTTGGTATGTTAACGTTCACAAGCATCCTTATCATTAAAATCTAACCAGGATTTACTATTTACAGAAATACTAATTTCCAACTCTCCCTTCCTACCAGCAAAGAGCAAAAATATCATAACATTGTCAGTTATTATCAGTTGGCAACACAACGGTTAATCCCGTGAAATTTCCCATGTCCCTGCACACACAACGTAGCAAACGCGCCTTCTGCTGGTAGACGCCAGACAATGCATAACTGCCAGATAACGCTACATTTTTCCAATCAATAACCCTTTAAAACCCTAAAACCAACCTCTTACCTTAACAGAACACCCAGAAAATTATCACCACACTCTGAACTAAATGAAATGTAAAATAAATATGTAAATAATAATAATAATAATAATAATAATAATAATAATAATAATATAATAATAATAATAAAGGTATGTTACCCCACTGATGGCTCTGTATGCCACATGTACAATTCACATACACCCATGCCTGACCATCAGGAGCAAGTGGGGTTTGTTGGACGAGCTGGGGGACGAACCTCCAGTCCTGCACCTAATGGATGACCTGCCATACCACCACAGTCCCCTCCACACATACTACACATACAAATTGTAATTGATGCTGGTCGTACAAATCATTTCTCGCTCCTTTTCTGTGTGCTGGTTTTGATGCAAATTTTACTGGAGGCCTGCAGTGAAAGGAAAGAAATTCATTTGACCAGCTGTGAATGCACTCATGGCTCTGCCTCACCTCCCCCCGAGGTCCATTTAGTTTTAAATTAGTTCATTCTACTTTACGTTGCGATGGTGCACCCATCACAGTTAGCCATTGTTGGATGTCTAAATAAACATTTATTATGGTGGGGGGAGACAGTGATTTTGCAGTTTGGAGGTCAAGCGAGAAGAATGAGGTGACATTATTTGATAGGCAGATGGGAGGCTATGGAGGCGGACGCTTTTGTTGCAGTTGTCAAATAAATAAAAAAAAGCATAGGGCACATTTGCATCTGCCACACACTCTGATGACTGCAGACTAATTCAAAAACATATGCAAGTGCACAGAGTCACACACACAGCAAGACGTGTTTATCCACAAACACACACACACACACATTTCATGCCCAGAGTCAATTTGCTCACTCAGTTTGTTCGCTTCCTCCACCATCCTCATTTCATCGTTCCCTCACTACCTTATACAATAACAACAACCAAGAATGGGATGTGTGTGAGGGTGTGTGTGTATTTTGACCAGCATTTAGCCAGTGTAACAAGGCACTAATAATAATGGAGTCCACTCAGGCCTGTCTGACAGCATTGTTATTAACCCCCTTCCCCTCAATTACCAGCCAAGTCACTAGGGTGTGTTGGCTACACTTTGACACACACACACACACGCATATTTACTCATGCAGGCATGAATGCAAACAAGACACAAGAAGATGAGAATATTTCAAACGGGAAAATTGGGATTGGAAAGTAATCGCTGTCCAACAAAGTCAAATATGACAACGAAAACTCAACCTCTGCTTTGGCCGTCGAGTGTTATCCAGTGCCGGCTGGCAGGATATATGGGAAATTATGCAAATTAGGTTCAGGCGCATTTCCAGATGACTGACAGGTTCCCTAACTGGCAATTAGCATGCGTTGGTTTCTCATTGGCCAGAAACGTGTGACTGTCTGGTGACAAGTGAAATGGATATACCCTCCCGGCTCTTTGGCATTTAATCACATCTGTGTGTTTGACTCTCCCTGTCTCTCCTCTTTCAGTCTGTCTCCACATTCTCAGTCTTCCACCTGTGTCGTTCTTTTACTCTTTGTTTTTACACTCTTGTCATTATTTTTTTTACTTACAGCTGAAACCAGGAGCTTTCCTTCAGGAAACAGACAGTAACTGTGATTTAGTAATAAATAAAATATTGATGAAATCTCATAGCACTACTCCAGTGATTTAGTGTTGCACTCTCATAAAGTTCTGAGACTCATAAGATACAGTTTAAGTCAAGAACTGACAGATTTCCCTGCCCATTAAATGTCTTTCAAATTCCATTCTTCCCAGATTGTATTGCCAACTTTCTGTTCATAATTTGTTGCAAAAACAATGAAGATAAAAGCTAAGAGGGCATTGGACCGTATTTTTTGTGTGTACCACTTGGAAGATCTGGAGTTGAAGGTATAGTTTGTGTTTTCCAAAAATGTTTTTTATATGTTGGATATACTGTCTGATGAAAAAAAATGTATATATATATTTGTAGCATTCAAGCCCAATATGATAACAGTATATTGTTAGACCTGAAAGACATAAACTAATCTCCATCACTAGTAAACTGACCTTAACCACCTTCAAACAAGTGGCCAGAAAAGTGTCAGCAGACATTAACTGATTGTACTCTGGTTTCCCCTTAAAGGTCCAGGTAAAGGAAGAAGGTAAGTTTACTTCCATTATGTTGTTTAACCACTTGAAAAAAATTGAATTAGGCGAAAACTGGTCTTAAACACGCAGTTCACCTACTTGCTGCAAGCTAAGGTCACATTATAAAGCACGTGCAAGATGGCTACACTACCACTCAGTCCCCCTTCAACACAGCAGAAAACTTGTTTGAGAGATGTTTATTATTTTCTTTTTCTTTTTGTCCTTTTTCAAGCTTTTATTTGACAGAGACAGCTGAAGAAGTGACAGGGATGTGGGGAGAGAGAGATGGGGAATGACATGCAACAAAGGGCCACAGGTCGGATTCATACCCTGGGCTGCTGTGGCAAGGACTGAGCCTTTGTACATGGGGCGGATACTCTACCAACTGAGCCAACCAACACCAAGAAATGTTTATTCAGCTTTATATTCATGCTGTAGTTTATATCAATAATGGAAGTCAACCACACCTAAACATATTATAACCTAAACACTTGAAGCTTAATGAAGAAAATGTATAAATATTAACGGATCCTGCACAATGTCACCACAAGGCTTAAATCAGAATAATTCAGCATTATCAGAAAAAAAAAAATATTTTGACTACAGTTTGTTATATGCTATATGTTGCAACATATGCAGGCTAGAGGCTTAAAACATTCACTCAGTGCTTAGAAGGTTAAGTATCATGCATAAGTGATGTTTCCGTATAGCACCCCATGGTTTGATATCATACACATGAATAAATTATTACAACATTTGCACAGTTGACTTCTACTTGTACATATAGCCAAGGGAACATAACGACCAGGAAACATGAGGGGAAGGAGTAAAGGAGCAGAGGCCATGTCTCGTTTTAAGACTCGTCAGATGTGTTGCCTTCTCGGCTATGAACATGTTATCAAGGATTAGCCCTGCCTACAGTGGATTTTATCAATGCCTTGTAAGTCCAAATCCTGATTTTAGCAAGCAAGCCTATTAATTCACTTAGCATGAGTAATCATCGATTGTTAGAGCTGTGCTCACAGTAGTTTGTTAGAAGTGTGCTGCTGTGAGCAAATATCTTAATCGGGGGAACAACACGATGTGCTCTGTGGCCACAGTGGTCCTCATCTGTCACAATGGTGCAGATTCCATACAAATGCTGCCCCAGGGTGGATTGAAACCCTCTGAATCTGCATGAGCGACTGCTTAATAATTAGTAATAATCTGGATGAAAGTCACATCCAGTGGAAGAGAAGCACCTCTTATACTAGCGGCAGTGAGAGCCCAGTGCGTGATTATTAGGACATAGTGTGACATGTAAATCGTCTCATAATATACTGAGCATGTAGTTTTTCTGCATGATTAAGTGTGCACTTTACACACCAGCAAAGTGGAAATGGAAATATTATTGACTAATCGCATTTCATGGATAATTTAAAGGCATCTTAAGGAGAACTACAGAAAAAGCGACACAATAAAAGGTTTAAAACCCTTTCTGTCTCTCTCTCTCTCTCTCCAAACCTCCATGTTTCCCACACTGCATAATTTACAGTGGAAGCTGTTATAATTTTTGGTCTGCATCTGCCATCTGCACGGTACGATTGATGAATTTTACACCAAACTCTGTGTGTGTGTTTAAACTCCCTCTTCTATCAAATCTGCTGAATCTCCTCTGGCGTTTCAGTCAAATCCCCCCACAGCAAGAGCAAACATTCGGTTTGATATGAAATTCCAGGCCCACTCCCCTATGTCTAAGCTTGCGCCCAGGCATATCATTTTACTGTCACACTCACTTGGATGAAAAATCTGACATTATCTCTCCATGGAAATGATCATGTCACGGTGTAAAGTTGTGGGTCTATAGTTTTATTATGAAGACAGATTCAATGCAAAGGTCAGATTTCCGTATGACAGAAAATACAGAATCATTAACATTATCAAAAAATGGTAAAGCAGAATAAAAAGTATAATCTAGTAGTGTTTATGCCAACATTGCAATACTGTGTTTTTAAAGGTCCGATTAGCTCAGTTTTGCTGGTCTTGCAATGCAATGGTTAACACCTCACAGCAAAAATGTTCTGGGTTCTAACCCCCCAGTCGATTGGTTTCTTTCTGTGTGGAGTTTGCATGTCCTCCCTGTGTCTGTGTGGGTTTCCTCCCTCCAGAGACATGCAGGTTATTTGGCGGTTCTAAATTCCCCATAGATGTGAATGTTAGCAGGAATGTTTTTAGTCGTCTCCATGTGTCAGACCTGTGATGACCTGTCCAGGGTGTACTCTGCTTCTCGTACAATGTCCTCCTCTCCCGAAACCATCCAAAGCATGAGTGCTTATTGATGATAAATGGATAGATCACCACCATTACAGAAAAAGATATTGCCTCAATCATTTCGAGCAATTTCCATTTGAACTACTACACTTTTTAAAAGAAATAGTCCCAATGATAACAATTCACTGGAAAGTGCAGTGATGTTGAACTTAAATGTCATTTTTCATTACTGCAATCACAAATCAGATGAATTGTTCCTCCATTGTACTGGGGTGGGAGTGATTTTTATTATTTTAATGCAATTTTTATTAATTAAAGAAGTGGAAATGGGATGGAAAATAGAGAAAGAGAGAGAGTGACTGTCTGACTCAGACGGAGAAACAGAGGATTGTGAGCTGCGGTGCACAGATTGCCCAAAGCGTAAGCCGATTTAGGACTTGTTGAGGTCAGAGATAGACCCCTAGCACTGGGCATATCTGAGAGGCGTGTACCCAAGCAGATGGAGAAATAAAATGAGATAGAGAAAATCAATCCTATCAGACAGTGGTGGTGGTGGTCATGTCATTTCAAATAAGGATCATATAGTACTCTGATACTCTGCAGCCCCACCCTGAGCCTCTTTCTCTTTTTTCCTGGTTAGCTACGGTGTATGGTTATATCTTGGCATTTCAAAATGAGAACAGGGTTGTCCAAATTTTAATCTTTATTTGCTTTCCATAAAGCTCAGTAAGGATTTTTTCATTATCCCTCATCTTTTATCACATTTTTAATGCCACTACACTGTCTATATTGATTTATTGTGCACTCGAGCTTCTCACAGGAACATTTTATATGATCAGCCTAAAAAGTTTGGCAAGCGTTTTTTTGGGGGTAACTTTAAAAGATAAAAGAAATCTTGCAGCTTCATTTGTTAGTCTCCCTGCTCTCCTTCTCTCCTGAAATGTCTTACTTTTGTTCTATCTCACTGCACGGTCTTCCTTGAAACAACAATCCTTATTCTCAGTGGAACTAACCTGGACAAAGATCCATTTAAGCTACAAAAACACACAGACACACACAAAAACAGCTGGGTATGTGTCTCCAGATCAGCAGACACCAACTTTTCTGCTGTATGCTGATACAAAAGCCACATATATCAACTTTAATATCTCCCTTAGCTGTAAAACTTTATTTAAATGCTAAATTGTGTTTGACAGATTAGCAATGCTTAAGTACAATGTCGTCTATACTGTTTGCCTGCAGCAACACAGCCTTCTATGATGATCCTATGATTCTATTGATATACCTCACTGTTATCACTGTTGTTGCTGCTGGTATGCAGTACATCAAAAGATAAATAGGTGTTGTGTTTATGACTTTCATTTACACACTACACCTGAGATGTGTTATTTTGTCAGGAAAGCAAAGAAATAAAGATGTGAAAGACAGAAACAAAAGAGAATAATAGTCTGATCTCAAGTTGCACGTTAGATATTTGCCATATGTCAGTTTTGATCCATCATACATATATATATATATATATCTTATTGTAGTCAGGAGTATTTTGCTGCACTCAGCAACATCCAAACAAAATAACCCTCAGAATAAGTTATCCAGCCTAAGGTTTTTGACATGGGTGATGAATGACTGTCAGTTTTAATAAAATCTGTCAGCAGAGCCTTTCAAAGTAAATCTGATCGTCTCTAACTGCGCAAACAGCATCAGATCTCTTATCCGCTGAGTGTAGGAGGATCGCCTTTCATCTTCCACTTTGATACAATACAGTTTTAATAAAGGCCTTCTGGCAATCAGAGAGGCAAAGGCAGCGTAATTTTATTTATACTGTGGAACATTGGTATCTTCTATCTGATATCTACTGCTGTCAGTGGATATGGATTTACAGAGGTCCCAGAAAATACATCTATACAAGGGGAAGATGACAAGTCCAAATCATTTGAATATGTTACCATGTTCTCCTGATCTTTGCACATGTAACCTAAAGGTGCTTCTTGGAAAAGTAAAGGCAATAAAGTTAAAGTCTTGCACAAATAGATGAGAGGTTAACATCTATAGATGACAAGAGTTCCATCCATCTTGGACTGCAGATCTTGTTCTTTGTGACAATAAATAAATAAACGCATGCAATTATTTGGGAGTCGCTTCATCCTGTCACGTGAGTCTATAGTAAGAATGTCATTTAAAGTAGCATTTCATTCTGAAAGAAAGGTGTGTAGGCAGAATTATATTTCTGTTTTAACTGAGCGAATTAAGTGAAAACAAAATGAATCCCTAAAAAATTAAATCTTACAAATTTCAAGCAAAATCTTGTTGCAGCAGTGATAACGGGAATAGATGTTTTTTTATTTGTCAAAGGAGCCTAGAAGCTCGATTTTGTTTTTCTTACACTGAGTATGAGGGACTGAAAGGCTTTGGGTTGTTTTATATGTCAACATTTCCACACATCAGATGGAGAATAGATAGTAAGAACACAAAAAATATTTTTTCCAACCCGGATTTATCTGAAGGACATTCCTTCCTGTAGCTTTGCAAAAATCCATTGAATTCCATCAAAACATTTATTTAGAAAAACAACAGAAGTAGTGAAATTGAGTGTAAATGATGGATAACATTAGGTGGGAAGTTGGCTGATAATAAGAACACAAATCTGGGGTGTCGTTTAGCCCAGTTGTTAGAGCAGCCGCCCCATGTACGAAGGCTCAGTCCTTGCCATGACAGCCCAGGGTTTGAATCCGACCTGTGACTTTTCCCGCATGTCATTCCCCATCTCTCTCTCCCCACATTCCTGTCACTCTTCAAGCTGTCTCTGTCAAATAAAGCTCAGAAAGAAGAAAACTGAGTTTCAGTGGGACTTCAGTTACAAGACTATACATAAAGAAGAGGAAATAAAGATTCTGTGCTTGAGTGTAAGAAATAAGGTTTTAATAAAGTTTTGTCATTGTAGGTTTGCATTCAGGCAATGAGAAAAGTAATCTGAGATATATATCGTTGTTACTTTTCCAGAAAAGTAAATCACATCCACTTGGACCAATACCATGACATAATGGCAATGATGTTTCCAGCAACAAAAATGTCCATAAACAGCACTGATGAAGCACAATGAGTTTGATAAGTGCCACTTCCACTGATCCTTTATAATTATAGAAAGATTGAGACTATGTGTGTGCAGGTGAGCATCATGTCCATCTGGTTCTGAAGCATGATGTTTCAGTTGTCAGGTCTTTTCAAATGAAACATGTTTTTCCATCCTGCTACACAAATAAAGCTCGAATGACCTTGGAAGTTGGTATAGCTACATTTCTTCACGTAGACAGGAAAAATCACTGTTAGGTTTTCAAGACAGGTGTGATCTGAGGAAAAGGAAGTCGGGAAAGAGCAATAAAAAGAATAGAAGGGAGGATACATCCGATCATGGGAGGTGAGAATTGGCCATGAGCACAACTAACCAAAAGAAATGGTGTAGAGGTAGAAGTCATTGAGTAAGAGTGAGAGTGTCTTGTGGAAAAAGCTATTGAAGGACAGTAGATGTGAGGATGTGTATTTCTGTATATGTAATTGGTGGGAAAAGGTGTATGCATGTGAAGTTAGGGTTCATCCCAATCTGTCTGCAGCTCAGTTAAATTTACTCATCGACCTATACCTGCCCAGCAGTGTGTGTGTGTGTGTGTGTGTGTGTGTGTGTGTGTGTGTACGTATTTGTGCAGTTGAAGCAGAGACTTCTTTCTCTCCACTAACTCCTTCCACATGTCACTGAAGTCAACGGAAAAACTGAATAAAAACTTTATTCTGCTATTAGAATTCTGTCTGCTGTCAAAACATGCTGGCAACATCTTCTCCGGAGCAAACTGAGCGCAGTCATATTCCCAAGCTGTATACAAAATGACACTGGGGCATTTCTTATATGCCAGCACACACAAACAGTGTGCTGCAGGGGACGACAAAGATGTGACAGGGAACAAGGTTATAATGCTAACCTCAGGGCCCAAGTACATATGTCAGTCACACACTCATGCCGTCATGATCAACACCATCATTTACTAGGGAAAAAGGGGGTCACGCGAACTAAAGATGTAAATATGTCAAAGATAGACACACACAGACTGTGAAGCTGTCAGGGTGTTCCCTCTGGGTCATCAGTGTATATATTTATGTGTGGGAATAAACACCCAGCAGTGTTTTTGTGTATATGATTATATAGAGGAGTTATGCGTTATGATGTATGTCTGTGTGCTTTTCTGCCAGAAAACTTCTCCCTCTTTCTCTCTAAACAGTCTTCCTACATCTATCATGTGTTACAGCCAGAATGATACTGATGGATACTGTCCACAAGATCAGTTGTTTCAGGAAATTCCCCACCAAAAGTCCTCCAGCTGTCTTTAGTGGATGTCATACTACTTCCTGCTTTGCTGCCAATGGACAAGAGTCATTGTCCAAGTAATGTAACGTCAGTCAATGTTGGTTTCTTTTCACCACAACATCACACATTCTGCAGCCACTAGACGGTGCCTATTCTGTTTTTGCATACTATTGGTTTCCCTTTGAACCTAGTAGGAGGCCATTTTGTTCCTTACACTCAGAGGGAACACATGGGTATATATATGGCTATATGGCTACATCTCTTTTTGGGATCACATAGTATATTGTCTGTAAGTGCAGCTCCTTATAAAATGCCTATATTTCCACTGATGTTCATATTTTTATGTAAATGACTAGGTTAGGCCATGTTTTTGTCTAATGTACTTTTCATTTCCCACCATGTCACCTGTACTGTTAACAGCTTTCACCTATCTGTATTTGGTATATTACATAGGGGTTTATGGTGTGTATAATACATGGTGCACACCACGTAATGCACAAAAAATTAATCATTCTTTGACTGTGTGCTTAAGAAGTTATCTGTCTCTTTACTTAAGGAGATGGTCTCTCTGACAAGTGGCTATTAGTGTAACCATGATGTCGTGTGGAGTGTTACAAAAGTAGCAAGTTTCACTAATATATTACTTTTAGTGGTAACAAAGTAATGTTACTAATTACTAATAGGATTTTAGTAGTGTGTGTTACCACTGGGGTTGGACGATTGGAAAATGGCGATTTGGATTTTGGTAATTGAATGGTCTGCCTCCGAAAGAACGAGCAAGAGCAGTGACAGACTCTCTTTCAGTGAGCCAAGGAGCTCAAAGAGGCAACTAAGAAAAACAGCTGTAGAGACAGTTTAGTTTTAGTTTTTCATTCTGAAGATTGAATGAAATGTGTTTTGTGATGAGTTAAACAGTGTTTATTGTCTGTTTTAATTAAAGAATTCATCCACACTCATTTTTACCCGTGCATTTTTGTATTTTTAAAAAGGACTAGGCTATTTAATTGTTCATCATCATTATCACACTATTAATAGTTAATTGGCGGGCGATTTTAAAACAAAAACAACTGCATGTGATTGCATGAGTGGGCCACATTTTCACTCCTGGATTTTTCATGAACAGTTACAAATTTGAGCTTCTGTGCTCTGATGATCCACTATGAATCTGTGTATTAGTCATACTTGGTGGCTATTTCGGTGAAAGAAGCACAAAAGTAATTGTTAATTATTAAGTTATTGGATCCCAGAGATATTCAGCAGCTGATGTTTGACATAACTTCAGACTAAACTAAAAACATAAAACAAGATACTCTGTCCTAAGTCAAGTGTTTACTGCACATGTTATATAGATGCAATGTTCCTGGTTCAGTTCCAGCCACAGACCTTTGTAGCACGTCATACCCTGTCTCTCTTCTGATATTTCCTGTCCATGCATAGATGCCCAATAAATGCAAAAATGCTAATCAAAATCTTTAAAAAATAAAAGAGGTCCCTCCTGAGGCATTTATTAATTTATTAGTTCCTGACTCTGGGAAAGTGGGAAAACTTGAAAACTTCTCTATCTCTATAACCAAAGCACACACATTTAGGCTACTCCATGTTATCTTCTTTTTATTTTACACTCCATCATTGACTGAGCCTTCCCTGAAACTGTGTAGACCCCTTCTGGGGAGACCCGCTGCCCACTTTGAAAACCTCTGAGCAACACAACATTTCATTTAAATCCTAAAACCAATGAACACACAGCAGGACATCATACTATAAAGCCCTGCAAACCCTTGGAGGTTTTCTAGTTTCTTGGACTTATTAGCCTTTTTCTCAGTGTAACAACTGTAAAAAGAACAGAGCATAGGTCTAATCAGACAAATGCCTGTGTTGATGCCTGTGCTGAAATTTGATTCAGTTCTGCGTGGTTCAGCAAAGACTGACTTGCATTCCTTCTCAGATAGAGGCAGTGTTGTTTTAACAAGGCCAGATGAAAACATGATGCTAGCATACATATCAAAGTGAAAATGATACCTCTCTCCCCTCTGAATCTGTGGAGTTGATCCACTGTCGGTCTTATATCGCGTGCAGCTCAAACCTGGCCTGTCTGCATTGTGTCCTTTCTTCTTGCATCTTTCATGATGAACCAACCAGCTCCTTGTTGAGTGTTCATGAAGAGTCTGATTTTAAAATCCATGTGTTATTTAAAGAAAGGGCTGCTCTGAGCAAGCACCCCAATGTCCCTCTTTAAAATGATAATAAGGCCATGTGGAATCACCGGTGAAGCCAGTGAAGATGGAGGGAAGGATGTGTCGATGACGTGGGGATATTGGTGATGGGTGCATACAGAATAGAAGGATACATGTTGGTTGACAGATGGACGAGTGATTGACAGAAGAAGGAAACATGGCAGATGTGGTAGACTGAATCAAGAGATGGACAACTTAATTTATGGACGAAAGGAGGAAAAAGTAATTGCAGATGGATCCAAGAAAGCAATACTGAAATGGGAAGATGGGTGAAGGAATGAAAAGAGAATTGATGAGTGCCCTAGAGATATTGGACTAAGTGGACTTTTTATATATATCTACTCTCTCTTCTCTCCTGCTCTTGGAGATAGTGACCGTCTGGATACCCAAACGTCCACGGAGGAATAACAATTTTGCTGAATTAGCATATACTATCATTTAATGCATGGCAGTACACTCAATATTTATGAATAACAAAACAATTTCCTACCAAAGTTATACATGCAACATCCAATGCTTTCATCTAATAACCTGGAGCTATGCCATTGACTAACAAATAAGGGACTCACTCTGTGACTCATGCAAACTTTATTTGCACAGATACTTATGCAGCTTTACTTCAAAATAAAACTTTTATCTTTGTGGTCTTGTTGTCGCCATGATTTTTTTTCTATTAGTTTCAATCAAGATGGATGAAAAAAAGATTATTAGGACACTGAAAGGTTAACAGTGATTGCTATTATCTGGTCTTACCCTGACGTTAAGTAGTTTTAGTTGACTACACTCGCCCGTATTTTTCTTGGACACACGCAACTAGTTAACAAAATTTGGTTTGGTTTGATTTTAACATACTGTTTAACATGTGTTTCTAAACAACTGCACTGGACTCCTTCACACCTCTGACTTTATATTTCTGAAGAACTGTTTTAAAGAATGACCAAAGTTAACAGAACCAAATTCTGAAATGTCAGATTTAACAATCCTTCAGAGTTTTTGCAAACTTGGCCTCATCCATAATATGGATTTTTGCTCATGCTTTTGTCCACCTTGTTTTCATATCTAAGCACTTCATTTGATAAGTTGTCCATGTCTTTGAACCTGTGCACATGTGAAGTCGGGAAGGACTGAATTCTACAGTATTTCTACCTGAGATTCAGATTGTTTCTCAAAGGCTGTCCAGCTAGGCAGAAGTGAAAGGCAGGCATAAAGGAAAAAAGGATATTAAAATGCTCTTCAGGAGTTCTTGAGATAGATAGATCCAAATAATCGTGATTCATGTTCTAAAATGAACTAAGATAAATTGTATTTACTATTTACTGCTACTTTATTATGCAGTCTGGATGATGATGAAGGTCACAAATACCTTGATGGGCTCCTCAACGTGTTGCCAGCTCAGATGAGAGGCTTTGTTTGGAGTATCAAGGAGAGATGACAGCAGTACTACCCAGGTTTATATTTATCTCTATTTGGGCACTTGTACAACCTCATATCTCTCTCTGTGCAGCACTGCATCCCACTCTTAATGATTTTGAAAAGGAGGGCTGTACGCCTAACAATCTCAGGTTAAAGCCGCTAAGTGGGCAACGTTGCATTTATTACCACATTATTAAATCAGACCTTTACAGAAGTACAATATCACACTTAGGGCTGTATCTCATGATACATTCTGTTATCCATTACAAGTTCACAGAGTCCAAAGAGAAATCCTTATTTTGAGCAGCAAACATTGATACAATTTGACATACAATGAAATAAACCAGAGACAAGCTGAAAATCTTCACATTTGGGTATCTGCAAACGAATAGATTAAATAACAAAGTAAATCCAGCGATAAGAGAAAAAGCAGTGTACCAGTACAACTCATGGTATGTGAGCAGCTCACTAACTGTGGAGGTTTCTACAAAGCAAAAAAACAAGGTAGACCGAAATGTGTATTTAGCTGACATTTTACTTTATCTATGTGAAGCAGGCACTCAGGCTCCCATACATTACTTTCCCCTCCACACTCATGCCTACTTCTACTGCTGATTTGCATCGACAACATATTCCTCGCTCCTCTACATCCATTTTCACCTCAGTCCCCTCAACCTCTCTCTGCACTCGGAATAAAAGGACTCTTTGCCCTCTAGTTGTGTGTCAGTCCTGAAAACGTGTCTGTGCGATGTAGTCTTAATTATATCGCATTAGCCGCCATATCATGCGGAAAGGCGTCTGAGTGAAAGGAGTCACTAAACACATTTGGCCTGTAGCTTTAGTCCTGTGGGTGTTGGGAATCTGGCTCCTATGCGGTGAGTCACTGTTGCATAGAGTTGCATGTGAGCGAGTGACAGCTTGTGTGTCCATCATACAGTATATATTTGTGTGTGTGTGTGTGTGCAGGTGTATGTGTAGCTTCCTTTTTTATGATGTGTCATTTGAACTACATATTCAAGTCTATGCACACAGTCATATAAATGCATATTACTTGGCTAGAGGGTCTATATTCGTGTGAGTTTTTGTGTGCCTACTATATCTTCAAGCGAGTGCTTGCATATTGTCAGTCTGTTGGCCCATGATGCATACCATTTGATCCGCATTTCTCAGTTAAATTGATGCAGGCAGTGTCATACAGATGTGTATTGCCCAGGGGTTTCTATCCGTCTCTTCCAATTCCCTGCTACTGTGCGGCTCTGTGCTATGTGCACAGATGTAAACCAAACAGGTCATCTGAAATTAATTTTCCCTCTGTCCTTTGAGATTTAGCTTTCAGTTTACAATGCAAACTGATAGGGTTTGTTTCAACATATAATCCGCTCTCCTGTTAAAATGATCTTTCAAACTGATGTGTAATCTTATTGGGGATTATTTTTGGTAAAATCATCGTAGCTATCCTGCCACCAAATCCCCCCTCGCACACAGAATGACAAAAAGATGGTGAGAAACATAATAATCGTTTTAAAGCAGTGATAGAGAACTACCAACTAACTTCCATTTTGTATTTCATAGTATAGGGATTGATCTGAATAAATAAAACACTATAGATATGTAGATAAACTTCTAAAGCACTGGTTCTCAAACTGTCTACAAGTACAAATCATGGTATGTGAGCTTCTTCCAGTGGTTCACAGAGGAATCAAAATTTTGAATGAAATGCTTAAACTATGAGATCACAGGAATGAAATTTAAAATATGCTTTGCATCTCCTGGCATACTTCATTTTATGTTAATATCGTGTTCATGCAGGTAGCGTGTAGCACACATACAGCCACGATTAGTTATAAGCTAAAATGTGATGTGGACATAGTAAGTGGAGGTAAAACAAATGGTTTAAAAACACTGCAATCATGGCTCCTAACAGGAAATATATGGAAGAGTGCAGAAAAGTATAGATCAGGAGTAACCCTTTACCAACAAGGAGTTCTGGTTCTGGTACCAGTTCTGTTCCAGTATGGTATGGTACTAGTATGAATAATAAACCTGTGTGAACTATCTGTAGTTGAATAGGGTCAACTGCATTTTAACATCTGTTATAATAGTACTTGGTGAGCTGAATATATTCTGTGGTGGTACGCGGTGTAAAAAGTTTGAGAGACACTGATCTATAGTGTTGGTTCAGTTGTGTGTAGAAATGAAGCTGCTGCATGTATATTTAAACATCAAGGCTATCAAATTTGTAGATATACACAGTGTGTACAGAGCCGCCATAATGAGTAAAATGACTGTGAAATCTCATTGAACATCAAGTGAAATTATGTTTTATTAGGATGGCCACAAGAGTCACAGGGTCAGTCTTCTCCCCTGCAGGCACTGTAAATGAGTCTGAAATGCAAGTATATTAGACTTCAGCTTAATTCCTTTTTTAAATAGGTCTTTTAGACCTAATCTGTACTGCAGTAGTGAATAAATGGATGCAATAACTGCAAAGTTCAAAATCATAATACAGCTCCAGTCATTTGTATCATCGTATTTATAGCTAATACTCTTGTTAGTGGTGGTAATCATATGGCTGCTTACAATACATTAACACCGTCATTTCTACTCCACCCCAACCTCCCGTATAATGGACTTTCGCTCTGTGTAATAAGTCACCTGACATCCTCCATTCCCATCATAATTCCTGTGTCACCTTGTGGGCTTTGTCACGTGAACGTAAAAACAATGCTTTGGGGAATTTGCTGTTCTTCATGAGAGGTCAGTCTTGCACAGCACTGTCTATATATAGTGTACTTTTCTATATGGCTTTGTTTGTGTTCATGTTTCAAAGAAAGGACACTTAAATGCTACTTGCCTACTCCTGAAATCATTTTCTTTTCTTCTTTAACAATCCATGCAAATAAGGTTGAACGAAAAAAGCAGATGAAATGTAAAAATTAATAAATAACCAACCAGAAAAGACCTGTGATCCATTTTGGAAACCTTAGCTTGGTTTATGAATAAGGCTTTATTGTGAACGATCTGCAGCTTCAGCACTTACTGACCCAGTCACAGTGTCACAGCCTTTTCCACCAGTAAAGCCTTCTTTTTGGTCCAAGGAGCGATTTGTTAAAAATCCAAATGGATGGCTATAGCAAGAGTTTTTGCTGATAGTCATCTATTGTGACTGGGTGGGGGCATTTATACTAACGGGGAGAAGTATGAATCACTCTTGCTGCACTCAAATAAACTCTATTCCAGCCTTTCACAGTCTTGCTGCTTGTCTCTCTGTGCTGTTTTTCTCTGCTAACAGCTTTGCAAAGAGTTTTTCTTTGCTCGCTTCCACATGCAGTATTATTAGTCTCAGCTTTAGCGTTCTATTTCCACACAAAGCCCGCTGACTAATTCAAAGTTGAAACTGTAGGCAGTTTCATTCATTAATGTTCCCTCATTAGTAGAAAACCTTGTACAGTTTGTGAATGAACTGCTGTAATATTCTAGCGTCTGTTTACTTGCTTTTCTGCTTATGTTGATTACTCTCTACTGAGAGACAGACAAAACACTCTGGAGGATGTCAATTTATGTTTTTCTTTCCTCTGACAGACTCCTTAATTACGCACAGTCAGCCTCTTCAGTGTTGATTTACTATAATAAGAATCAAGATCTTTATTCCATGGATTCAGGATGCCAGTGAGTACTTGTCAAAAATCACTTGGGCTGCCACCTGCTTTTCTTCCTGTCAATACAGGGGTGTGATTAAAACCGCAATTTGTGAGTGCCAAGTACCTTGATGGAGACGATGGAGCTCCAGAGGAACCAAAATATTGACATCTACGTTTTAAAAGAGAAAAGAATCTATCTATCTATCTATCTATCTATCTATCTATCTATCTATCTATCTATCTATCTATCTATCTATCTATCTATCTATCTATCTATCTATCTATCATCTGTCGTTCTATCATTCATCTTCAAAAGCATCAACATTTCCTCATTATCTTAGGCTCGTCTGTGCACCAGCTGAGTGATGGATGGAGGGAGTGTTTGTGCTGGCAGATGAGTGTAGGGCTAAGGTCTTTTTTATCCATCCACTACCTGTCATTCCTTCACATCAGTCCTTTCATCTGTTATTTCCTTCTGTAGCACTCTATCCTCCTCTCCCCTCCTGACTTGTACGCTTTCATTATGTTGTGGCAGGGTTAAAAGGTGAGAGTGCTCAGCCCCCTTCCATATCGCCCAGCCCGGCGCTACAGTGCGAGTAGTCATCGTTCTGGCTTTTAAACGGACTCTCAGCTCACCCTTGGGTCTGTAACACTGACACTGAAGAGTCACATGGGGGCTGAGAGATATGGTCACTGTCTGCAAGCTGATGGACTGTCTGAGTACTGCGGCAGCAGCTATCTGTGGGGAGTTAAGCAAGTGTAGGACAGTCATGTCAACTTGGCGGACATGCCCCTCGACAGGTGCTACTGAAATTATTCTGATTTTGTTCTATTTGATTTGCGTTTTAATTATCTTTACTGCAAGATTACAATTTCAAACATTTCACATTGACAATTCATGTGTTACAGTAGAGTAACTTCAGCGAGCATGGGGATTGATATTGTAAAGAAATATAGCAGCCATGCACTCTTACCTTCAATGTGGGTATTGATCAAGTTGTTTCTGTTACATTAGGCAAGTGTTTTCAGCACCACATTCAGGGACGCTCCCTTTTAGGCCCATTTCAACATACCATGATCCTAACTGCTGTAAAGTCCATCCGCCCGCTTTGCCCTCAACCTTGTTGCTTCTCTTCCATGTTTATGGATGAGATGTAAAGAAAAGGGAGACACAAACAGAATGTAAATCACCAGCATCCATCAGAAGTCTTGTATCTGCCAAAAATCCATGCAGTCAACATATCAGAATACAATTTCAATGTTTTTTTCTGTTCCCCTAAATCAGTTTGTAATCTTGGCTTAACATGTGTCTGGTAAATAGAAAACAGGCAGTAGAGAAATTAAAATCGTTAACTGGTAGTAAGAGACACAAGCTGAGTGATAGGAAATAAATCATTCTGTCACCAGTAGTTAGTATCCGTATCTGAAGGCACTTTCTCATCCTTTCATTGACTACTTCCTCTCTAATGGACGCTCAATAGTTTACCGTTTAGAGAGCAGTAAATTAATTGTCTTTTATTGGTCATTACTGATAGGTGCAGTGTAAAGTCATAGTGTGAAGTACAGGGCATTGCAATGTGGAAATGTTAGCTGAAAGCAGTGCACATGTTATGGACACTACTTCTTCTACTACTACTATCAGTTGGACACAGCAACATTTGTTGTAATAATATCTGTAGGCTCTGTATACAGTATAAATTTCACACTTGGAAACCAGACCCTCAAATAAAATGCCGCAGGTAAAACATTGTTTAAGAAAAAACAGGGAGCAATTTCATACACGGCATGTGTCTTGTCTTGGCCTGATAGGAAACGGACTCTTCTGCCACCAGCAGTTGGTTTCAATTGGGCATGCTGTTGCTAGTAGCAACCACTACTGCCTCAGTTCTCTAGCAGTTTGACACCATTACATCCTGATCAGACCTGAGCAATCAACCAAATATTGACTGGCATCTTTTATCTACTTCCCATTATCTGTAGGTGTGTCAATTATATGTGGATGTTTTGTGGTTGTTGTTATGTGACAAGTTTAATGATAACCAAGCCAGCCATTATACTAGCTCTCTGAACCTAATGTGTTGCCAATATAACCTAACTCTAACTAATTCATGTTTGGCTTAGTCCACAAGGGTAAAAATGTTAATGTTTACTCGATTAAATATGATGATATTTTACTGGGGCACTTGACAAACAGTTTTGTAAGTTGACAACTCAATCTGTGTTGGAAGTGTGTTTAGCTTCCTCACACATATAAAGGCCATACACATATAAAGAGGGCAGAAGACTAAGAAAACGTAGTATCTCTACGTTTTCTTAGTTATTTAAACCCTCTTTCCTGGTGTCATGCAATGTGTCTACTGGCCCAGTTCAGAAAGGTGTACTGTAAATTTTCCATCATATGGAATAATCTTTAGAAGACATATATTAGTACGCTAAATATAGCATTTGCTTTCAAAATATTACCCACCCCAAGGAAGAATGCCAAACACTGTTTTTAAGGTTTCAGAGGGGTTTGAAATCCTGGCTTCATTCAGTAATTTATACAGAATTGATGATCATCAATAATTGTAGCTACACATATGTAATGTGTAGCATTACATTAGGTCAAACAATGTCAATAGAGACGTCAAAAGCCTTGTGACCTCCAAAACCAGTGTTTCCATGGAGTCTGGAATCAATTTATATTGCTTTCTTGTCCTGTGTGTGCATGTGTGTATGTTTTTCTATTTTGTATATGCTGTATTCCATGTGACATACAGTACATACTCAAGGACTCAAGGGCTCCATGCACATGTACTGTTCACATGTGCCTGGGATTTAATAAATACAATCCTATTCAAAACTGTTTGTTTGGGACTATGTTTTTCAATCTCCATATAACTTTACTTTGTTCCCTGCCACAGAACACTCAAATGCAGGTATTATACTGTACATGTTGTGTAATGTGGGGAATATTATAAGAAAAAGTCAATGTTTTCTTAGAATGTATGAAATGTCCAATGGAGAAAAAAAAGACATTACAGATAATCATTTTCTTCACAAATCACACATATTCTTCTTGGATATTACCTTCACTGCTGGCTGCCTACAGTACTACAATTCATACCACAGTTAGCTCATACCAAGTAATTTGATTGGACAAATTAATAACGGTTAAAAGACGTTGTGTAACTCATCACTAATCATCATTATTATGAAACATTTCCAAATCAGCTAAGCAGTTAAAGTGACATTACACAGAAATTTGATTTAGAAGCTTCAAAGTGCAAAAATGTGGTAAATAAGGACAGCTGTACACATCCAACAGCCAAAGTGGGTGCAACAACACAAGACATAATAGTCAGCTAGTATTACTTATTACTAAGCAAGAAGCCCAGCTCGACATCTGTTTTTATTTCACAAAGCTCACGCCACCAACAACTAAAAGTTGTTAACAACTAAAAGTAATTCTCGCTTGTCCTCTTGCTTGGTTACTTTCCCTTTCTCTTCTTGGTTTCCTCTGTCACGTCCCCTTCAGTCCCTTTACCTCTGACAATATGTCCATATGTCCGGTTCTGGCTTGACACCAGTTCACTTTCTGTCTGCATTCCACCCCACTCCCCGCCTGAAATCTCCTTTTCCCTGTGGTCCAAAACTCCTGTGGTACCAACACTAACATTCCCCTTGTGCGATGAGCTCACACTCTACACTAGAGCTTACACAGCAGCTAGAGGTAAAACCAGAAATGTTTTACTTTTTACTTAAAACATGATCCACCAAAATCAGTGAAATCGGTGGTGTGTGTGACAGTGCTATAAAGCGTTACGCACTTCGGGTGATCATACCCAAAGCACAAAGTTACACAGCGATACAGATGTCGCAGAGTGGGAATGAAAGAGACACCCTTCACATTTCAACATTTTTGGAGATGTGGTCATATCATTGCATTATACCCCAATGCTGTAATAGAAAGGACATCTATTATTATTTTAGTCACCAAATTAGACCACCGAATATGACTTTGAAATGCACATGTCTTTCTGGACATTTTCAGACGTTTCAGGCAGACGGTGGATTATTTATTTATTTATTTATAGTCAAACTAGCCAGTTCACATGCCTGTACTGCTGCTACATACTCTAGTGTGTGCATGTGTGTATGTGTGTATGTGAGTCTATGTATGATTGTGATGGTCTCTAATAGGCTGTGTTTAGATGTGTCACTGTTTTTGTCTGCATGTGATACCAGAGAAAACAGTACAGAAGGAACATTTGAACTGTTTTCTCTCTGAACAAATTTTAAGATGACAAAGTGGTCAGAAAAAGATCAAATGGAGATGAAATGTACAGTATCAGAGAAGGCCAGTGTGTTTGTTTGTATCTTTATATGTATATATGTTTGAGTCTGTTTAAAGGTGTTAGAGCCTTTGTGTAAGTAACCCAAGTCACAATTAGTCTGTAATCTTTATTTTGTGGCTTTGGTATATTTTGTCACATTAGAATTGTTGACACTAGATAGGCACCTAGTCAAGACAAATGTCAAAGATTTTTCAGAACTTGCAAAAAGTTTTATGCTAATGTTTTTTTCCAAAAAGCAAAATCTGAAAATACAATGATTATATGCAGATGACAGTGCAATTTAAGTGAAAAATGAAGCTGTAAGTGGTGCACAGCAGTTTGTGCCAAGAGAAACCATGACTCAGAATGACACATGGTATTTTGGAGCTTCCATTTAGGGAAAGCTCTCTTCATAATAGTCCCCACATGTCAAAGTCTGGCATCCTCTGTATCCTGTAATGTTTTTGTCAGTGCGCTGAGGCATCTGTGCGTGTGAGCACACCTGTGCTTTCAAGTGTCTATCAGTGAATCCCGGCGCCTCCTGACCAGCACCTTGTCCAATTACAGCATCTATCAGGCTTGTCTTCTCTAAGCTCCCTATTCAATTCCCCTTGGTGTGTCATTTTTATTTCTGTCCCAGTCCCACCTTTGTTTTGCACTCTCCTTTAATCGTCTCTAGGTCACAGTCGTGTTCCTTTTTTTCCACTCTGTCACTCTGCCCCCTTTCTGTTTTCCACTTATATTATATATTGTACCTTCTGTAGTATATAGACGTTTTTGTTTTTTTAATTAACTGAATGACCTCCTGTGTATAGTCTGTAGATATTAATCTTGTTTCTTAAAGTTCCAACATTTTGGGAAATACACATATTCACTCTCTTAAGTGAGATGAGAATATAACTCTGATCTGTCCCTTGGCAAGAAATTCAGTGAACATCCTAAAATGTCAAACTGTTCTTTTAAATTTTATTACTTTTACATGTACGCTTGCCATCTAAATCTTTTGAATTTTAGTCTCCACAAAGATTATGAGTCATGGATTACATTCTTGCCTCAGCCTGCACTGAAACAAGGGAAGGAAGGATAAAACATGAACAGATGGTTGGTGTGGGAAGGTGCATGTATCTGCATGTGCAAAGATATGTTCGCAGTGTGATAAAATGTGTGTGAATACTTGCACATTTATGACACTGTGCTTTCTGCAGATATTTTGCATTCTCATCTCCATGTTTAAACATTCTCAGCTTTGCTTAAGTCTAAGCAGAGTTGAGGCTAAGATTACTGCAATAAAACATGCAACAGAAGAAGAACGGATACTGCAAGTCATGCTTCATGTCTGCATAGTGGTTTATAGTATTTGGTTTTAGTATCTTCTTTTTGCCCCAAACCAGGATTATAGCTTATAGGATAAAGTGCTGATCATGCCCTCATGCAGAGGGTTCAGGACGCAACCAGATTAAATTAAACATAAAATACCAATTTCAACCATGCACTGTATTTTTGCTAAATAACTGAAGCGTGTGAGTTCTTGATAATAACTGTTGATATAAAAACAAGCCTATTTCCAATACATGTTGTTTAAGATAGTGACACAGCATTGCTTATGATAGGTCAGACAGGTTTTGTATGCAGTTTTAATTTTTCATGGGCACCGGTTAGCTCAGTAGGAAGAGTTTGTGCACTGTGTGTGAATGCTCAATCCTTGCTGCAGCAGCCCAGGGTTTGAATCTGGCCTTTTTCTTGTCACTCTTCCGTTGTCTCTATCCAATAAAGCTTGGGGGGGGGAAAAGCCCCACTATAAAAAAATTAAAAAAAAAAAATCTTATTATTATTAAATTCTTGTTATTCTTATACTGACACATCACAGCAATGTATGTCAAGGAGTCGGCATCAGCATTCTGCAAAAACTTAACATTGTTGACGTAGTCAAGTCAATTCCCTCAGAACATTGTGAATCAATCAATCATGGACAATCATCAATAAAAAAAGTAATTCTTTCCAAAGGGCTTGACATTTGAATGATTCAAATTTTTTTTGGCAAAGTCTGCCTGATTTGGCAGTGGTTGTGGTTCCATTTCCTCTGAGTCCGTATTTTCACATGAAGATTGGCTATCATCAAAAGTAATCGCCTTCCTCCTGGCAATTTCTCAGTCCATGTCTTTTCATCTTGCCATCAAATAGGATGGATAGACACTGAGTGAAAAGGGAGGAAAAAAAAGAGCTAATTTGCGTTTTTCTATCTAGAATTTAGGCAGGAAAAAGAATTCAATCATTATAAAAAGATAACCTTTAGATGGCAGCTGTTTGCTTGCCAAGTAATTGTTTCCTTGAAAACTTGTTTCCTTGCTGAAGCTTCTTCCCTTTGGGTTTTGTAGAATACTAACTTATCAGTTCTATCTCCCTGTCCTCCTATCCATCTGTCTCTCTCTTCAGTTTATTTATCTGTCCAATTTTTCTCTCTCTTGCCTTTTTCTCTCCCAAAATTCTCACTTTCTCAGTCTCGCACACTCACACATTCCCTAATGTCTGCTGTTCAAGCATAATTGGGAGTTTTACATCGTTTTGGTCTCGATAATGGCCACACATATCTTCTTTTCATTCTTTCTCCCTTCTCTGCCAACTTGTTCCTGTTAATCCATCTCTTTCTCTCTTTCTCTCTTTTTCCATTTTCACTCCGTGTCTCTCTCTAAACATTACAACCTCTTTTCCTGCGATTTCCATTTCAACCTCTCTTTCTTACCATCAACTACCTTCCGCTCTCCATCATCACCCTCTGTCTTGTTTGATGATGCTTTTGATGGAAGAGAAGCTGGAGGGAATAGCTGATGGCTTCCTTTTTCCTGTGAATGCAAATAGTTTCATCTGTTAGGATGAAAGAAACAGATACTCTGTCTTTCAACGCATTATTATTTTTTACACCGATTTGAATATGAGCTTGGTAAGCAGTTTTTCCCACACACTGAGGTTTGATGGCAGTCATTTATGGGGAAAAAAAAAATCTTTATCATAAAATGGTGCAAGATGCGTGCTTAGAGTCATCTAAAGTTTGTATTTGTTTTGTTTTTGGAAATTTGATTCCTCCTATAATTTGCATATCAATGCTTCTTATCAGTTTTGCCGAGAATATGTAGGCGATAACAACAATATTATGTTTGATAAAGACAGGAAATATGTGGGGTTCAGTAGGAAAAAAATAATATTAATAAAAAAAAACACAGAAATCTCTGCTGTACCAGTAACCAGTAAACACACAAGTTTCCTCACTGTAATCAGAATACATGTACTACTGGTGGCAAACAGTACAGAAGACTACAAAAAATAAGTATGCCAGTACAAAATATTGTAACCAGAGTGTAAAATACTAGTACAAAAGAGTGCAAAAATAACTATAGAGGCTAATCGCGACGAGTGGTAGGGGTTCAAGAAGCCACAGTTCTAGATTCATCCAGACAAATTCACAATCTTATATTTTGCAGTGTTACGATGAATGTGCAGCATTTTAATACATGCTAACTTGTCCAACAGAGTACAAACAGAGAGGCGATGACTACACTGATTACATCAGCTTTCTCCCATGAGTATGCTGAAGACATGACGTGTGTATACTTGTCAACATCCAATAAATCCAGACACATTGGTATACAACACTCTGTGGTCTCTAAGCACTGCCTGTCACTCATGACTCAAGATATTTACCTTCAGAAAAATATTCTACAATAGCCTGAAAAACATAATGTGGCAACCTGCTTCCATGTTTCTTTTTACCTACTATTCTTGGGAGTACCTGAATTGAGACAGGGCCCTCTGATGGAGTTAATACTCCAACCTAAAATCCAGCTACTGCAAGTCTTTTGACCTCATCAAATGACTAAATAAAACTCATCAAAACCTTTTTGGTTAATCTTTTTACTTCTAAGTAGAAACTACCAGTTTCGGTTTGGTCAAAATATGCATACTGTACACTGTGTACTGAGAGTCTGTCACCGAGTAACGTCACTCGCATGGCCTTTGGAGGCAGACGATTAAATTAGCAAAATAAAATTATGGGAATCATCCAAAAAAAACACAATAAGACAACAAAAACAGCAGTCAATGGATTCAGACGATTGCAGATGGACAAAATATTCATCCAATCACCCAACCCTGCTTCATACGACACAAAAATCATAGGTAGATGGTGGGTATACAAAGTGTAGGGTTAAGACTTTGAAATCTAGAGAGTGCTTTGCACCCTACTACAGCACTTTGAATAAGGTCAGCAAAAACTGTGGTTTTGGATTTGGCTTTAGCTGCCTAAACATAACCACTTTTAAGTGGAGCCCTACTTCACTCAGAAGTGCGTTGTGTTTGACGTTCACTGTGCAGAATGATGCATGTGCAGAGTTTGACACTGGAAGGCTGTTTCATTCATCTGCTGAAGGGAAAAAGTTTGACTTAAAACTGCCAGTGCACAAACATTAAGAATAGAGATGTAAACATATTAAACACAAATTATTATTCAAGCTGCATATCTTTATATGCACATATACAAAATAAATAAGAAACATAAACTTTTTGCTAAACTTTTACAACAAGATATACCAAACTTTTCTCATTATGTTGGCGAAAAACATAAATCAATAAAATAGTTTTATTTTACTACAAATATGTAGAGAAATAGTTTTTCTCTACATATTTGCTGTTGGAATAGTATGAGCGGCACTTTTTTAAGGACAATACTGCAAGAACACACCAACAGAAGGCAAAACTTGTTTTTCGATAAGGCCAGACAAATTTGACTGATTAAACCTGCTGCTGCATATTTTATCATCCACTAATACTTGATAATATGACTAATATAGATCATGTTTAACTAATATGGTTGTGTACCAGACAACTCTGATAAGCAAATCATTGTCAGAATATGGCTCTCAGTTTTAGCTGTATAGCAACACTTCAATAGGCGGAAAATGCAAGATTCAAAGTCAGATTGTCTCGGCAAAGCAAGATTACTTTCCAGTCAATTTGTCATGAAAAAAAGAAAATACAGAAAACAATCGGCATAACCAGAGGAATTGCACCCTGGGCAATTAATCATTCTTATTTCCTTTGTCTCCACACTTGTGGTTATGTGGTTATTCCACCCTAAATCCCTCCAGCAATATAACAGTACCACCGGAACCTGCTATTTTTCTTAGATGTCGACATTTCAGTCAATAATTCACCGCCACCTGTAGCGAGTGGTAAAAAGCGGGACTAAAACACCCTTATTATGTACGTGATTGAATTCCACGAAGGTGGCTTTCATTCATCTCCATCAAACACGTCATTAACAGTTTAGTTGATTTTGATGACTTTCAATTAAAGAACTACAGAAGGATCATTGTATGAGTATATCACTACTCTATAAATTACTAACCGCAGCCACATTTACAGATACACCACAGCCCTGAGGAGATACTGAGGCCAAATATGGGTAGCAAAAAAAAAAAAATAGATTGAATCCGATGTCACATTATTAAGCTTCAATTTTGGGCCTGATGTTACGGTGGTGTAGCGGTAGGATTGGGGCTAGGAAAGGGCATGAGGGTGGATGCCTGGATGAGTGCCCTGGCTCAGTGCTAAATCCCATCGCTCATCCCCATCAGTATGGAAGAGATGAGAGCCGGTCTTTAGCCCCCCCAGAGAAAGACATAGGAGCAGGAGTGAGAATTAAATGTTTAAATGTGAAATGGGTTATTAGTGAGCCACTAGAATACAAATGCATGTTTAAGATGCATGCAGATTGAGAATGTCTTCCATAGATGGGAATGGTTGCATAGCAATGGCACAGCTACATGCTATAGGGGTGTATTTAAGCACCAGCACGTTCCCTGATTCCAATCCACACCTCACAGTTTCCTCTTTCCCACCGTTGGAGGGCTGAAATGGCTTAGTGAGGAGCCATGGAGCCAAGCCTCAAAATGCTGCTGGGGTTTTAAATAGATGTCTGTCATTCTCTCCTCCTGTTTGATTCTTGCATTGTTTCTTTCTCAGGTTTTTTTTTCTTCCTCTGTAACATTAGTCTCAGATTGTCCCTGTTTGTCTGTCTTTCCCTTTCTCTCTCTTCACACTCTCCTCTTTTTTTTTTATTTGTCTCATTAGTGGAGGTGCCCTGTTTGCCCATAGCAACTTGATGCCATCCTGTAACCCTGTGTCTCAGCAGGCCTCCAATCAACACACTGCAGGTAGCAGAATGAATGACCATGTCTTTCTTTCCCCCCATCCTTCATTTATTCCCTCTGCTCAAACTATTGCACCTTCCCTTGCTTCTCTTCCCTTGCCTTTTTGACACCCCCATGCACACAAATACACATAGACAGCACACAGTAGTACATCTGCCTGTTATCACATTCAAATTAGTGAGATAATATGCAACACGAATAATAAATCTGTAGCTCTTAACAGGCAATACTGCTTAGGAGTGGTGGAAATCTTTCACATAGGTGGCCAGATGGGGGACATTAAATATTCCAGACCCAGAAGTGGAACTCTTTTCGAAGTTCTAAGTATCATGCAAAGCATTCAGTAAAGCAGCTCTCCTCATATTATGCCACAGCAGGACTTGTGAGTTGTTTTTTTATTTTTTATTATTCAACAGCAGCATAAAGATACCAAAGCAGGACAAGCAGTAATATAGAGCTGCAGCTATATCTGTGCCACATATCTGTGAAAGCAGCTTTATTTGGCTCGGTTCAAGCAAGTTGAGGCCAAAACAAAGTGTGACAGAGACAGATTAAATGCTGCTTTATCAGCCACGTGGAGCAGAGGACTGTGGAAATCCCATGGTATCATTTTCAGCGTTTTCTCACCTGATTCCTGTTTATTTCTTTATTTTTCTCTGATGTCTCATTACAGGGTGCAGATGCATCTAGATATGAATACATGAAGCAGGACGAGGACGTTTAGAGCTTTTGAAAAGAGGGAGATGTTATAGCTCACACTGTACCACAGGTGCCATTTGTAATGGAAAATTTATATTACATGATTGTGTGTTCTTTTATAACCATATATAGCCATGTTTGATCTCAGTAATATTCAAAAGTTTTTGAAGTATAACACTGTGTGCCTTATAATTTTGTTTAGTTTCACCCTAACCCTAACCTTGCACTTAGAAATCTTTCTCTCATTTATGCAAGTTGTTTGAAGAAGTAGTTTTTTGACGTATAAACTTGACCTTGGTTCTCACGGTCCAGCAGAGCTTGTTAGTGAGGTTTGATAGGGATGAGCACACTCCATTGTAACCACCTGGTACAGTTAGATAAGTAAATCATAATAATGACGAATACTCCTTAGAAATGTATAAGAATCAGTGTGGGACTGCCCCACCCTGAACATTTTCTGCAGACTGTCTTGTGCATTTGTAGAACTGTTCCTCTTGCAAGAATAAAATGACAAAACCTTTAAAGACCAATTGATTGATTCAAGATCCTTATTTTGTGTCGGTGAATTGCTTCCCAGACATTTCAGCAACACATTTTACTCCCCTTAGAAGCATCAGACATTTAGGTAAAAATACAGTACTCTGAATAAGTCATGTTTTGTAGACACCTGTGCTCACTAACCTGCTGCCTATTACCTGTTTAGCAGTTTGCATATTAGTGTTTTATTACTGCTGTGCATTGCTATGTGCTTAACACTGTTTTAGCTATCTCTACTGTGTGCTATTGTCTGTTGTACTTTGCAACAGCCATTTCAGTTTTTAGTGTTCATATATTGGGTTTGGTGGAAGAATTGAACTCAGCCAGTGCCTGCTAATTATTATTATTGTTATTATTATTATTATGTAAAAAAAGGGGAACAACTTATTAGACATTAAGTCACTACAGATTATAATTTGAAATGAAATTGAAATGAGTCAACATGTTTTTTTTTAAGTAGCAGTCTCTGCACACTTTTAGTCAGGTAATATTTATTGCAGGGCTATTGCATTGCATTACATCATAACACAATACAATACATCCTTTCTGTTTTTTTCTGGTCACCCAGTCTATATGACAAAAGTCTGGCTTGGATCAAAACTTAAGAAACTTCTTTTTTATATTTTCTTTAGGAGCTTTGTATCTGATGTGGGTGAAACTAGTCCAGAGCTGACAGAGAGATAGTGCTTGATTGATCATGTCATTGACGATTCTTGATTTTCAGTTCATTTCTCTGTCCCATGTGAATGCATGATTAACTGAACCAAGCTGCTAGTCTTTATATTATTATAATATTTCTCTCATAACCCAGCACCTATCCATTCATCCAGCATGCACACATACACCAGCACAGTAAACACGATCGTTTTAACCCCAGTGGAAACATTGCCCCAATTCAACCGTTTGCAACATCCTCTGTAGAGCTACAACAGCAGGCACATCTGACATCTGTGCTGTACACCAAGCATTGAGATTTTCAGGTGATGTTGCTATTTATAGCCATTTTTTTCTGTACTGCATCTTCTTTCTCTTAATAAGGCTGCTGGCTGCATAACCCAAATATCAAGACTGAAGCTCTGTGTGTGGCGGTCTTTCTGCAGCATCCAGTAACACTGATGTCTTTACTTGATTTGTGCTGTCTGAGTTTTATGCTTTTTGCAAGAATTGTACTCAACAATTAGGTGTCAAAATTTCTTGATCTAACCATAAAAAAATGCATGTACTTACTGAGATTTTGGATAAAACTATGTCAGAAAACACATCCTTTTCCCCATAGTCCATAATTCTGTGACAGCTGGACTGTAAATAAATGTACATTACAATGACAAACACCAGGATTCCACCAGGCACGGCTCTGTGACGTTGCGGTGGTGACTCTGTTTTGGTCTGTTCTCCACGTGGTTTTCATACCTCACTGGGTGCTTTTCAGAAGTAGAGTATTTTTGCCTGCCAGACTTTGTCAACTTAAATAGTTTCCCTTTTGTCTGTTTTTATGATCGGAAGTCTGCACGGGGTCAAAAAATGACCTATGCAGTTTCTGTGTCTCTTCGATCTGCTCTGTGCTGCTTGGCATGACTGGATGCTTCACTGTTGCCACCTCTAGTGAAATCACAATCATTGTGATTCACCGCAATCAGCTCCGCCGGCCGCAATGCAGGCCAAACGTGTCGCAGCCGTGCCCAGCGGGATTGAGCCTTTTAATCAGTTTGAACATTTGGTAAAATGACAGAAATGTAAAATGACAATGATGTTGTTGTATAATTTCCACTGGGTGAGAGGAGTAATCAACAATCATTCTTGTGAGAGTCGCTGAAGATTATTTAAGGAGGAAAAGGACTCTACAGCCATGGTTCCAATTACCAAGTTCTTTGATATTAATTTAGATAGTTGGCAGGCTTGTTTACTTTCTGGGGGGGCTCTCAATTTGAGGCAAACCAAGATGTCGGAAATGTTTTCAGAAACTATCTGTGTGCACCCAATACACTCTCTCCACCTTTTTCTCTCTCTTTCACACACACACACACACACACACACACACACACACACTGCTGCCTGTTTACTTGGGAGCTCCAAACTAAAAACAAAGCCTCTGTCAAGTGGGATTTAGCAGCAACATGGGCAGAGTTGGCTGGAACTGTGAGTGACATCATTTGGAAGCAGAGCCTCTTCTGCATGAACAGGAGGGTTATAAAAGGAGCTGGAGGAGGACAGGGAGCAGTGTGACGTGTTAGACGTGTGTGTGTGTGTGTGTGTCTGTGTGTGTGTGTGTGTGTGTCTGTGTGAGAGAGAGAAGAGAAAGAAAGAAAGTGCAAGAGTCTGTGTGTGTGTTTATATGCCCCACTGTGCATGATTCTTGTCTGTCTGTCTGTGACACTTTCAACATGAGATAAGCCTGATGGATGTCGTTACAGTTGTCTGGCAGCTTTGTAATCATAGTCATTACTGGGAGTGAAAGATACAGAGAGACAGAGAGAGACGATTCCACATTCCAGGTTATACACAATATAAACACCAAAACAATGTCATCCTTGTCAGAAATCCTACTGTGCTCTATATACCAATTATATCCTCAGTTCATGCTCACACCAGGATCATGTTTGATCTGTCATTCAGAGAGTTCTTTGTAGAGTTCTGTGGAATGATCCCATGGTGAAAATATTATGAGATACAACAATTTAGACAAGGTAATTAATTGCAGTATCCCAGACAACATGCAAGAAGGGGGTTACGATTCTTCTCCGCTTGAATTTCGCTGTAATAGACTCGAGATTTGAGATGAATGAGCTTTATAACATCCCCACCGTAGAGTGAGAGGAACGCCAACAGGGCATCTTGCATGTGCGAGCCGTACGTCAAAGCGTCCGGCACTGAATCTGTCTTTGCTCTGCCACGTCTGTCATTTGCAAATCCACGGCGCCCTAAAATTGTCACTGTCTTTCTATTAATCTCAGTAAACACTTCCTGAATGCTCACTGAGCTGTTCCATTATGATGACAGAATAAACACAGCGCAGTACTGCAGTCCATCAGTCAATATGCATAGGGGCAAATTTGATGGAAATGCAAACAGCTGCAGTGTGATAACAAGTGATTGGGTTTTCCCCAAAGAACAATGTGTCTCAAACTGTACAAGTGAGGAATCTGGTAATCACTTTAGTAAACTTCTTTTCATCTTTGGATGATGATGCATAATAATGATTTTATTATAATTTATGATTTGCTTCTTATACAACCATTTATATAAATACACGTCAGTTTCTTGCTGTTAGTCCAACGCAAGCACTTTTTTCAATCCTAACGTCATTTCTTTGTTGTTTTCAGATGCTCCACTCACTAATATGAGTTTCAACTGGCTGATTGATTCATTGATTGATTCACTAAATGAATAAATGATGGATGCCTGGACAGACTGGATTGAGACAATCACCCTGAGGTCATGAAGGACAAGCAGTGGCAGTGTCTGAACCCCCCCCCCCCCAGTAGCGCTCATTTGCTTTTGGTGCTTGTTTCCCACACACAAGTGCAAGGCAACGCAACTTAGTATCGATTGCCCAGAATTGAGTTCACAAATAAATTGATTAGCTGGAAATGTTCCACAAAAACTGCCTCAGAGTAACAGAACATGCAATGAGCTGCTGGACTGCTGGAGGAGAGCTTTCTCAACTGGAAGATTTTTTGGTGAAACAGTATTGATTTTCCTGGAGTTAAAGTAAGCATTTACTTGCTCAGTGGGCACACTGGTTGGGAGTACCTGTTCCAAAGCACCTGGTGAGAAGTTAAGAGGATAATGGAGGTTAGGAGGGCAAAGCCTCTCACATAGAAGGGAGCGACCAATTCCAACTGTGTCAGGATCCTGAGATAAACTGGCTAAACATCACTGCGATGTGTAGCTGAGGATCACAAAGTTTACTCTGTAACAATGTTTGTCTTATTTTAACAAGACGGAGTGAAATAGTTTCTAGATTCAGTCGGCATTTTTTCCACCCACCTCATTATTATACTGCTAAGATTGGGATCAAATATTTATGCTTCTCCCCTGCAGTTATGATAAATGTAGAAAATGAAGTGGTGCTACAGGGAGCACACCTCATATTGTCTTTGTAAATACATTCATATTACAAGACTTGTTTATGATGTGAAGCATCCCCATACCTTGACTTTTTGGATTCTCTGCACTGTGCAAACACCATATGGTCGGGATTTCTCAAACCAAAAGAAATTTAGTCAGTCATCCTGGGAACCAGTCTAACGAAACAAATGTTGTCATGTGTGAGACCCAGGAGGAATATGCCTCTGACCCATTTTTTTTATTTTTTTATTTCTTTGCTGTAAACCATTTGTTAAGTTGCTTGTAGGGTGAATTTCGTGTTTGGGCTGGGAAAACAGTTTTGTTTAGAGGCAGATGTGTGTTGTGGTATTATGTAGCCTCGAGTGAAGGTTCCCTGACTAAAAATCAGTCAACCACTCCTTTTTCCTGACAAAGACAAGCCAGCATGTGTGATTGCTACTATTAGAACCATAAAACAGACGCTAAAACAAAATCTGATCAAATGTTTTAATATTGTATAAGGTTGTTATAAGTACAGCTCCCACATCTTCAAATATGTACACTCAATGTTAAAGAAAATCCTTTTGGCTGCAGTGAACAAGTGGATGTTTGATATGTTCTTTTCCCACCAATCTCCTTTCTTTAAGGTATTCAGACTGAGTTTAAGGGTTGTCAAAGACCATCTTGCCAAAGCTTCACTTGACCTATTTTAATCTCCTCTTGTTGGGCTTAGGCACAACGGTGCCAGCACATGGTGATCTAAACTGACCCCTATCATAGAACACAGGAGGGGCTCAGCTGAAGAACAGAGCACAGCCCCGTTCTCTCTGTGTAAATCCTTACACTTAATCCCCCAAGGAGGTTGTTTGTGAGCAATATCATGACAAGAGTATAGCAAAACCCCCTGTGGAGAAAACCAACCAAAGTGTGTTGCCTGTGCATCACTTTCCCCTCTCTCCTGCTATTTCTCAATTTCTCTTTTTCCAACATCAACTGAAACTGAAATATAATCTTCTTCTCACATACAAAAACACGCCACACTTTCCATGTCACAAATCCATGGCTTGTGAACACTTTCACACAACCTCCATCAATCTACCTCCGTATCCCACCATGTACCCGTCATGTCTGGCTCATTGCCCCCTCCCCTGGAACAAAATGCACACAAATGAGGATACACGTGCATGCACACACACCTGCCAAAGTCTGCTAAGTGACATCACTCACTTTTATATGGTCAGCTGAGTCAGCAGCTCTCTCTTTTACTCTGGCGTGGGTTTGACCAGAGTCCGTCTGTGATTTCCTTCCTGAGTCCAGCTCTACATTAATCATTCTTCTTCTCTCTCATTCTCTTCTGTTGGACCATCTACACCGAGGGCAGCAATATCAGGTCTGGAAATGTCAACTTTGCTAATGTATTCCATTATTGATTATATGTAATCAGTCTGCAGTAAAAAAAATAAATAAAAATCAGTCAGCCTGCAGGGTTCAGTGTTTTGTTTGAAGACACTAAAGGAGGTCAGAAGAGCACAAAAACAAATCCTCACATAACATTGAAAACAGTTAAGCAGTTTCAAGAATCTAAGGCTCATAGAGGAAACTTTCAGCTCTACAGAGAGATATAAAAATACTCAGATTGCTATTACATTCATGAGAGCAAGGATTTATTTCTTGTAAGTTTTCTCTTGCTTAGTGTATAGAGAAGGAAGAGACCATTACTTCTTGTTTATTGCTCTCCTGATGTTGTTTACTGCTTGGACAGAAGGATTAGGACTGATCTCAATTTTCCGTCTTCATACCCTTGTTCTTAATTCCATTTAAATGCTTGTCTGAAGACAAGCCAGGTCGTCCCTATAGCCTACTTTCCATCTCACTTCATTAACATTGTTGCTGCTCTCCAGCTAAATCCCTGCTGAATAGCACATTATTGAACGTCCCCTGCTGTTTTAGTGGGCGAAGACACATTGCACACTCATGGTGTCGTGACTTCTGACCTCTGATGCATGGTGACCGCCTTTGACCTCTTGTATCAAGAGCACAAAGACACAAGGATGCGATAAAAAGAACCAACAGAATTCAGTTTATGACATGAAAGTCTTCTTAACCACATAAAAAAAGGAGCGAGCTCTTTTTCAGCATCACTGTATTTGTTAATCTTAAGACAAATGTTTGTGTGTTCAGATAGGTGTAAAGGACAGGAATATGCTGACATTTTGGATAAGATTTTGAGCAACAAAAATATGAATGGAAAAAAGCCTGGGGTAGAAAAAGTACAAACTGAAATTCTAGTACAAAACTACACGTCAGTGTTTCTCCTATTTTGGATGAAATGCAACAAAGTTTCATGTGTGTACATGGAAATTAGACCCAGCGTGTTAGGAAAATAATTGGAAATGCCATTTATGATTTGCATTTAGATGAGCAGATTTTCATTTTGAACTGATATTATTATGATCAGGCCTGTGGGAAATAATAGAGAAGGTGAGAGAGAGAGAGTCAGCAGTGCTGCCCAAGCAAAGGTTCAGTGCAACAGAAATAAGATATTTCTCATTTATACATACTGTACAGTCGTTCTTACAGAGACCGCAAGCAAATAATAGATGTATTTGCTGGTGTCATTGTTAGTTAAAATGTTTGGAAGCAAATAAAGGTTGGTAATTGAATACATTGCTTGGAGCAAAAGCATTGTGAGTACTGTATTCTGATGTGTGTTGGTTAGGTTCCAACTGAAATATGATTTTTAAATCACTGAGGCTGAAATCTGCTGTTGTTGTATCTCTTATTTAAACACGACAGTGAGTGAAGGATACTGACAGAAAGTTGCAATTACTATTACAGCCATCACAGAAAGCACACCAGCCAAACTTCTGTATTTAAATATAAAAAGGGAGACAGACAGTTTTAACTTTGTGCTGCCTAACTACGTACAGGAAACAGCAATAAACACAAACACAAAGTCAAAACTCATCAAAACAAGAGAAGAAAGAAATAGAAATAAAGAATATGATCAATTCTCGTCAAAGTCACATCAAGGAGCTTTACAGAGAAAGAAAAATAAGTCAGTCACAATAAGGCAAACATGGATGATCAAAGAGTTTAAGTACTAGGTACAGGGAATGTCTGTTGGTTGTGTACTTTTACTAAGTAAAACTTGAGGCATCCAAGTAGCCTGGATTTCACCTTCTGAATACATGTCTCCTAATCATGCTGCTCTAAGATTAAGAGTTTTTAAGTCCTGTTAGACATGACATGAGGATGTGCAAATCAATATTTGGTAAGCCTGCTCAAGCTGAACAGGGAATTTTTTGATCTTCTCCTCTCCTCTCCTCTCCTCTCCTCTCCTTTCCTCATCTCCGGTTCACTGTTTCCGGTCTGCCCCCTGCTGTGGCCTTTCACCTTTTCCTGCCTAATGATCTGATCTCTCCTTTTACCTCCTTCCACACCATCTCTCTAGCCCTCTCTCTTGCCTCCCAGGGGATCATGGGATTGAGGACTCAGAGGGAGGAGGGCAGACTGGGTCTGCCCTTCCTGGTTTTCTTTGTCTCCTTTCACCTTCACCCCTGTCTGCCTCCTCTGGTTGCTCCTCCTTTCCTCTCTTTCTCTCTCTTCTATTTACTATCTCCATCTACCAGAGTACAATCTGAATAAGCAATGCTGCTCACTCTTTACCCTAATGTGTAGGTTGGGACCCAATGGAGCAGGTTATGTTGGAGGAATACTGATGGAAGTGGGAGAGGGGGGTGAGAACTAAACCAGTCACACAGAGGCATCTGGCAGATGGACAATAGGGAAAAAGGAAGCAGCCCGTATTTAATTCAAACAGTGTGAGTGTGTGTGAAATTGGCTCAGATGCTCAAAAGATAGAGAACAACAAGGTTTATTTGTTATTTGGTATTATTTGTTGCTTTGCTCCTTTTCTTTTGGCATTATTTTTGAAGCTGTAAATTAAAAGCCAAAGAATTTACAGGATTTTTATTTTTATTTTTTTTAACAACCACGATGGCTCCTGATTAAAATGTCTGCGTCAAAGTCACAGTTCATGCGGGGGGATGGGGTGAAGTAAACAGCCCTATTAGCTGTTAACAAAGCTTCCTAGATATGAAACCATCCTTGCGTTTGGTGCTAAAGCCAATGGGAGATTATCCAAACTGCAAATACATGGGTGACTGAGATGCCCTTTGTACCACACAACAGAGGGCATTTCATGGGCAGAGCACTGATCCCCTTACCGCCGTGCAGCTGAGGCAATGTAATCCCAAATTATTTAACCAGATTACTAGAGCATGAGAGAAAAATTCTGCCTTTGGATTATGTAGGGGGGGGTTATGTGGCAAGATATGAGTTCCAGTGTCAGTGTGATTATGTCCCACTAAAGCCAGACACTGTTCTGCAATGGGAGGTTATGCATATGTTGTCAGCATACAGGTGAATGTTGGGGTGCATATAAAAGTTCGTATAACAATAGAAAGTGCAGGTCTTTCATAACCATTTTTAAAAGCCTAACTCTTGTTCTGGGCAGCCACTTTACAAAAGTTGCACAGCAAAAATAATGAGGGATAATAAGAGATAAGAATTTAAAAAATACAGTTTGGAATTTGATCATTATTTACTTGGCAGAGCCTCACAATCAACAATATTCTGGCAATTTCACTAAAAACGCAGTGATCACACTGCCAGAAAAATAAAGGCTTTTTGGCGGCGAGGTTCATTCGGCCCTACTCATGTATGAACCATTACAGACTGTTTGGCAAGAAATGGCACTATTGGGTTCGTCCCAGACTAAATTTGCCTGCCAAATGAACGCCTCTACATCCTGAAGTGTACAAGTTAAAAGCGGGGCTTTATTTGTTCAAAAAATAAAGACAAAACTCTACTAAAGACGACACAGTTCTTTCATTCTCAAACCATGCTGACAGCAAAGTCTGTCTGTGGCATGGCATGTGTCATTTTCAAATACAGCATCACTCTCGCTCTCTGTTTACCTCTTAGTTGTGTCTCTTTTCTCTCCTCTGTGCCTACATACAGCTGCGAACCCCTCAGCATTTGATTGAAACACTAGCTTTGACAACTCCAGCTGTGGCCTGGCTGCTCTCACTGCCTGGATGGACTCATCCTGGCAGCTAGACACGTACTTTTTCACTGCCTCGCCATCCAAATCCTGTGTGAAGAAGAATTGCATGTTAGGAGATGACAGTAATCTGATTCAAAACAAAACAAAAACGGGGTGAATGCCAATGGGATCAGGTGAAATGTTGAACATGTACAGTGGGTTGAGTCCATCAGCTGAAGTCAAGAATGAAGTTTCAATCTGAACCTTAGTTGAAGTTTCATTCATCTGAATACAATAAGAATAAAGGATTTGGCAAAAAAAAAAAAGTGTTAAGTAATCTGATTACAACATGTTGACTGTTGACCCATAGTGATATACAGCATAGTATAAGATGACATTAGGTTATGGTTTAATATTTTTACTGTGAGACCATGATCATGAACATCATTTAAAGAAAATAATATGGATTAATATTATACTAATTAAATTCATTATAAGATTAAAATAATAGCCATTTTGATGGGATATTAGGGCAATAAAGCTCACCGAAAGAAGTTTAGTTTTATTAATTTGAAAGCAATCCAAAAACTTAAATTCAAAATTATTACTTTGTTTTTTTTAAAGAGTCAAACGATTTGCATTCAAATTAAAATGACTCTGTAATTAGTGATGAATCATCTGTAATGTAACATTTGACAGTAAGCTTCCCAACCCTGCTCTGCCTCTGCTGCCATATTGTCTGATGATGCAATGATGTCCAAGTCTCATCCATTGCCTCTCCCTTTGCAGCAGGCACCTGGCCAGCTATCGACTGGACCTCACTCATGGTTTTTGGGTCACAAGCTGCGACAGGAAAGCGGATGACTCTCCTGTCCTGTATCCAGCACACACACACACATACACACACACACACACCCACACACACAAACACACACACACACACACACACATACAGCGATGCTCCGCAGGAAAGACAGAAGATTTGCTGACCACCGACTCTGTTGCTTTCTTTCGACAGCACTATCTGTCTCAGGCCAGAGTGAGGGAGTAGAGGAGTGAGAGAGGATGGAAGAAGGGAGGGAGGAAGGGATGATGAGGGAAGAACAGAATGAGAGGAGAAAAGCCAGAGATGGTGATTAAAAGACAAGGGAAAGGGGGAAACAAGCCCGCTTAGACCGGGCACAGACAAAGAGAGGCGGAGAGAGAGATAAAGAGGCAGGAGAGGAAAGTAATCATCTGAAAGGTCTGAAGGTCTCGGTCAGACTCACTCACTGTCCTGCGGCAAAGATGAATGCAAGAGTTTGTTCCAGCTGTGTGTGCAGGGATGAAAAATGAACACAATTCCAGTACTGATCTCAAAGTGCTAAAAATCAGAGAGAGTTGAATGTGAGTATAGAAACACAATGACAGTATGGTACTGCTGTGACTGACCTGCTGCTTGGCCTCACCTCAGACACACAATAACACAACCTCACACACATCCTCTCTGTTGTGGGTTCTCTGTATTTTGTGGAACACCTGAGCTTTTTTTTTCTAGCTGATGAATTCAGTTGCTGTCAGGTTCATCTCCACCTCTGGGAACTAAAAATTTAGCCAGCAATTCTGGCATACTACAGCCTACAATAGGAGAAAATGTCATGTGGTAGGAAGGAGCCACTTTATGTACAATTTTGTACCAGCATAAATTCACATTTGAAAGATTTCTTTTAATGACATTGTGATGAAGGACTTGTTCATTCCAGTCCCTTGTTATTGTTTTCGCTTGCTTACATTGCATATGATATTCATTGTTCTGTTTTATTGTCACTTTTTACGTGTAGCTAAGATCGTCTCTGCTCCGAAAAAAACTATGCCTCCACATATGCAACTCTATGATGATAATATGCTGTATGTTAATAATACTTTATTTGAATTTTAAATTGAGGTACTCCTTCACTGTCTCAAAAGCTGACCCTCTATGTCCGAACATTTCATGGCAGTCTCAAGGCCTACCACACTTGCACCTTTTGCAATCCATGCACATTTTCCGCTGCTTAAAGTAATTTAATAAAACATGTAAAAATGTATATTCACGAAGCCAGTAATGCAGATTTATGCTTTTGCACTTCTCACCCAATGAACTATTTTTTTCAGCAATTTTCCAGCACATTGCGGCTGGCAGCTGTCTAGCGAGTCTGGACAGAAAACTTGCTCTCGCTCTTCTGCACTAATTCATGCCCATCCCTCATAGCTTATTCCTACTGCAGGGATGCATTGTAGGTACAAGTACAACATATTGTACATGGTGTATTCCTCTGGGCTTGATGGATGAAAGAAGACATAACATACATGTGTAGTAGCTGTGCATTCATTAAACATATTGTGCACAATTCAAATGTGTACAAGAAAAAAAATGTAGGATACAACACCAGCTGTGCACATATTATTTTTTCTAGTTCATGTCACAGACCATATGATACATCAATATAGTAAAAATAAAAAATAGGGTTGGGAAAAAAACATTTGTAAATTAAAAAGGTTACTATGCGTATATTGTGTGTATATCAATATACAAAGTAGATTTTGCACACAAACACAAAGCTTTCTGCTTTCCTTGCTTTGAGAGAACTGGTATAAAGGCCATGGCAATAACACAGGACTTTCCTTTTGTGGTGTATTTCTCCCTTTTCAGACTTTACAACAATAGACACAAGAAGCAGTTAATGTGAAAGTGATGCAAAGCCCTTATTTCGACTAGTTTCTGCCTCTGTGCCAGCCTTTTAATGTTTCATTTACTCACTTTTCATTAAATAATGTATAAGAGGCAAGAATTGTGTTTTCCCCCTATTTTAACAGTAGTTTTGTTTATTATTCATGTGTTGATTCATGTGTTAAAGTCATTTCATGCACATAAGCCATGCTGAACTGCAGCATATCAAAACTGATCTCTTCCTGAATAGTACAGCAGTGCTGACCTGCCCATTCCCTTTCATTGCATACACTTTACATACAATTCAAATTCTAGCCTGAAAGTTTTTGGTTGCTTCAATGCCTTTATCTCTTCAGATATGACTGTACGTGCCCCCAATTCTATTTCATTAAATGATGGTCATTGGCTCCTTTAATGATTATGATTATTCTAGCCAACTGAAAATCTGTTAAACCCATATAACAGAGAACATATGACACATGTCACGCTCATAGTTTATTTCATCTCTGGAAAGCCTATTACAGTTACACAACTGTTTAATAACGCTCCTTCAGAACATGTGAACTGAAAATATAACCCTTATTAAATGCCTTCAAAAGTAAAAAGAAACAGCTTCAGCTTGAGGCGAAGAGAAAGTGGATAATACATTATATAGCCCCTGTTTCTATGATAGTTTGTGTCGTTTCCCATAGCAACCAATGTAAAGGATGCTGGAGCATGAGAGCAGCAGTGCTAGTGTTATTGTTTACACATGATTGGATTAGGGATGGCAGTTTTTGATGTTACTGACATTTAAATTGAAATTTATGTAACATATTACATGATGAGTCTAAAACGAGCCAGCAAGAAAGAACACAGGTGGCACAACAAGACACCTAACACCATATTGCTCCTATTTTCATGTATGGCATTTTATCTGGCATCCAGTCCCATTAGCTACACTAAATTGGCTCTTCTAAAAAGATAGAATTGGATATAGTTTATCAATAATATACTCAATAACTAAAAGATTTCACTTCAGCCTTTGAGAAGCAGTAGTGCAACTTGGATAGGCCTACCACTCTGCAATGTGCATGTGAGGTCACAGCCAGGAGATAGTTAGTTTAGCTTAACATAAAGACTGGGCTCAGTGGGAAACAGCTCCCCTGTCCAAAGGTCCACCCACTGACATGTCTGAAGCTCACTAATTAACACATCTTGTTTGTTTAAACTGTTGACTGGCTGCAAAACAGATCAAAATGTAGGAAACTCACAGGTGTATTAGTTACAGCTGCATTCCACATCATTGGTTCACTGCCACTGTTACTGGAACTTAATGAGCTGCAGTTAGTGTTATTAAATCCACTTGTGTTTTTGCAGCTTTGAAAAGTCAAAATGTCTGCAAATAGTGCAAATAGTCTATACATAGCCATAAAGGTGTTTTATGGGAGTTATGTGCAGGACTATTTCTTGGCTGAAGTCTTATCACCAGTTGCCAGGTAACCAGTAAATGTACAGTATAAAACCATTTCATTTTTTTTTTTTTAGAAATAACTACTATTTTTATTTAAATGTAAACACACTGTGTATTTGAGCAACTCAACACCTGAGTGTTGTATCTCATTCTCAATACTTCTTTAATGGTTCTGATTAATGTGTCTTGTAATGTTGTGGTGAAGAAGCTGTAAACCCCAGTGTTAACAGAGACCGGCGAAAACCAGTTTCATGATACCAGTTATTATCCAGCAAAGCGGCTGGTAATATGGAAATGATCTGCTAGCCAACTTCTACAGTACAAACTTTTTTTCTTGACCCACACGGACTCCGCTACCAACGATATGTTTTAACTTGATACAGAGGCATGAGGCATTATTATAGCAGCCATATTGTTGGTGGTACGACACTTCCCTTAAGTACAACTAACTAAACACTGAAACGTATGAGTTTACAGCGATTGTGCGCATGCTACTGTCAGGGTTCCCACACCTTTTTCATGAACAAATTCAAGCACTTTTCAAGCACCTTCAAGCACCAGTTTTTCCATTTTTCCAGCACCTTTAAATAGGTAGCCTACTAGTTGTGTTTGCCATGATGGTCATGGGAAGCGCAGCGGTGCCACTGTATGGCATAATAATATGGGTCTAATTAGCATTATTTCATATGGTGGTAGATTGACTGTTTTGATTTTGAACTAATTGTGAATTGGCTTGTATTCTCAGCTTGTGAGCGGTGTATTTCTTGGCAGAACACCAAGCGAGTATGATAACTGAGTTCTGCATGTAAAGGCATCGGATCAAGCGCGTAGCCGCTTAGGAAACATTTTTGTTTTCTCTTGGTTTATTGAGATGGACATCACACACAATTTCAAGCATTTTCAAGCACTTCACAAAAAATTCAAGCATTTTCACAACCTTGAAAACACTGAATTGAAATTCAAGCATTTTCAAGCACCTGTGAGAACCCTGTACTGAGTGTAGCTGCATATTCAGCTAGCTGTTAGCTGGCTTAGCTGACAAAAAAATATTATGACATTAAATAGCAGGTAAACAGGTGTTACCAATGACACTAATTAAGGTTCAGTTCCATTCAGCTCAGACAGAGTCAGGGAGCTGCTGTGGTGCATGTTGACTCACTGGAAAGACTCTGCTACAATAAATGGAACTGAACCTTAATTAGTGTTATTGGGAACACCTGTGTTGACCTACTAGTTCATGTCAAATGGACACCATGAAAAAGTTGTATACTTCTGTGTAACTCGGTAAATGTAAAAAAAATGTCTCAAAATGTTGAAAATTTCTTTAACGAAGCTTTTTAAAAAAAATCCTTTTCAAGGCTACATGAAATGAGAGCAGTCTGCTCTGCGTGACTCAGCAGTTTGTGCAGAAATACCTGGTTAACAACCGTTTTGATGTAGTTTTTTCTACCTACTACAATAACCGCAGGCGCCGCGTCAAGCTATCCCGCCCATAAGCGTCACCGATTCAAATTGCAGCCGAGGCAGGCAGAGGGGGAGAAAACGTAGAGCCAGGCTGATCACACACACTCACTCACACACACTCTGAGGCAGAGGCAGGGATAGGGACACACAGAAGCGAGTCAGAGGCTTGGGGATCCTTCACTGGTTTTTCACTTGTATGAACACAACCGTAGACCCCCACAGGATCTAAAGATGTGGACAGAAGTCGGAAAGCTTGTGCTATTACATTTGTTACTCATGGAGCTTCATTGCGCTAAAGGTAAGACACTTGTCTCAGCGAGGAGGTGGATTTGCGTGGCATCACGGACACGGGAACGCTTCAGGGGGATCGCTGTCTACTGAGAGACGGATTGTCTCTCACCGTAGTCCTCATAAAGTGCTGCGCTAATACGTGGGATTGCATGCAATGGCTCACACCTGGATCACCGCTTTTGTCCGCTCAGTGAATGCGATCACTGGTGACATGAGGTGACAATACACGGAAGAAAAGATCCGGGCAGTCAAAACACGTGTTTAAACGCTGTAGACTGATGTTATAGCGAGAAAGGGCTGTCTGTTGTGATGTGGAGTCAAAGTGCACGCTGCATCAGTCTGCTTTTAATGTTTTTTTGTTTTGTTTTGTTTTTTTAATATAGCAGCAGCCACAGAAACCCGCCTAAATTGATTTGCCTAAACAGATCTTTGCGTTTAAGTGGCAGCAGGACACTGGTGGTAGGCAGTCACAGTCGCACCAAAGCCTATTGATGCAGCCCATCATAAACCTATAATAACAGCAAAAGGGGAAGTCATGTTGTGGGAATGTTGGATTGGCAAAACGTGAACTTTCTACAGATTACTACAGTCATTTTTGGAGAAAGGCAGTATCTAAAGAAATTAAAGCGTTTTACCACTTTACAATACTCCAAGACTGTATGAAACCTTCTATCTGTAAAGACATGTTTGTCATCTATTTGAAACTATTTTAAAAAAGTGGAAATAAATCGGTAAACATCCAAAGTTGAAGAAACAGCCATGTAAACAGTTGATAGTGCCATAGGCTGCTCTTAATAAAGTACTTACCCGCCTCTTTGCTGTAAATGCCTGTAATCTACCATATATCCATGCTTCTAAGTTGATTTATTTAATATACTTTATGGCATTCTTAAATCTCATATTCTGTGAATCTCACACCCAAGATGTAGTCCTGTTCCTACCACTAAATGAACCAAAGAAGATTCACAACATGCTTTATTTCTGACAACACAGGAACTCATACGGAGTCGGAGTGTGAAACCGGGCAGTTTCAGTGCAAGAACGGACGGTGCATCCCGACCCTGTGGAGATGTGATGATGATGATGACTGCTCGGACAGCAGCGACGAGGAGAACTGTCGTAAGTAACCCAGAGTCTGCCACATTGGCGGATAATGATAATTTGCTAGTATTTTGCTTGGTGCCCAGTGGACCTTGAATACACCATGTGGAGTCTTAATCTAGGACAAGGACTCCCAAACATTTTCATTTGAAGGATCTATAAATTCACACGGGCATCAGACTTTTATGTCATGAGATTATGCATTTTGCTATTTGGTATTAGCTAGAACATTATTGTAGCAATATAAATTGTATCTGCTTAAGTAAATTTTTTTGAATGAAGTTGTACTGGGAATAAGCTCCTTATCATTTTGCTTGGGGCCTCTCTGGAATCTCCCTTTCAGTTGTTAGTCTGCAGACATGAGTGCAGAAACCGCTGATCCTGGGTCAATGGTCAGGTCACATGTCCACAAAGAATTCACTAATACTAATTTCACTCTTTAAGCAAACGACTGACACAAGTAGAGATGTGGCCCTTCTGGGTCACAGCAAGGCCGTTTCATAATATTATCGTTACTCCACTTATCTTGCTTTGACTGTGTGGCGATAACGTCAGTCCTGTTATGAGTGAGATAGTTCACCCTGCTCCCTGCTATACTGTCTCATAATGCTTTGGGTATATAATGGCTTCATAGATTATATCTGAAATTGTGTGATTTAAATTGCAGCATTCTTTGTCATGACATCTCAATGCTGAGAAATGCAGAATGCTCTAACACAGATACTGTGGCTTGATATGAAAGTGCTTTGTTCACGACTCTTTCAGAATTGTTTTAGAATTGTATCAGGCGATCAAATATTGTATAATGTCTTTGGGGGATGAATGAAAAATATCCTTATTATGCATTTCCAGTCTGTTCTGTTCAGCAAATTGCACGGACAACCAGCCAAGTAATCATCGCTTATACATTTGTCATGGTACTAATTGCTTGAATGGCTACATTAGCGGCCAATTGATCCATCACTTATCTTTGGGACTAGCACACCAAACCCATGATTCTTTCCTCTCACATGCTCACCACGATGGTGGTTGCTGCATATCTCGTGGAGTTCCCTGGATGAATGCCGTGGCATTTACAAGCACGTCTCGGTGCCTGCAGAGACTGATTGGGATTATTCAACATTTTAGTGGGTAATACTTGATGGAAGTGGAATTAGATTTTAATGATGAAACAGGTGTGGTTTATTTTTGTTGCTTGGCTTAAGTGTTGCTCAAGAACAATATGAAAAATGCCACTTAAACCACAAGGTGACTGCTCTTTAAATGAAGCCACTTTGTCTGTGGCAGAAATGCCGCTCTGCCTCTTTCTTCACTCACTCTTGCTACAGATCCTGTAAGATTCAGATGCAGTCATGCTTTCCTCCTGGGCTTCTCTGTCACTCTCTCGATCTCTTCCCCTGTTCAGTCCCTCCCTTTATCTACTTTTTCCCCCTCTTGCTGTGCCTTACACTCTCTTTTGCTACATCCATACCTTCCTTCCTCCCTCCATTCTTACCCACTTTGCACTCTCTATTCTCAGCCTGTGTTGGAAGTTGGGTGCTTCTTTCTAAAAAGCTGTCTCACTTCCTTAGCATTGTAGCACCCACTAAGGGGCTTTCCTCCCCCCATTTTTAAATCTCCTGTGGCCACCTTGGCAGTGCGAATGCCAGAGGCTATGCCCACTCGTCTTACGCCCACAAAGAGCATCAGCTGACAGGTTGGTTGGAGATAAATCCAACAGCGTGACTCTGGTTGCCGGAGTGATGCTCGGTGGCTGGCAGCGTGCCAGTGCTTTCGAACAGATGCCAGCACTGCCACTGTGCCCCTCTCCCCAAAACCAAATATCACCAGCAGAGCTCAGTGGAGAGGAGGAGGAGGACGGTTGAGGAGGAGAAGGATGAAACAGATTTGATTGAAAGTAACCAGTCAGTGTAAAGCGGAGGAGGAAAATGAAAGTAAAGTATTTTTGAGGGGGAGCAAATGGAGACAGGAGAGGTGATATTGCATAATTGTGACAAACATGAGGGGAAGTTTAGCCTAGCAAAACCAACCAGTTCACTTGTGGTGGCCTTCCAGCACCTGATTTGTTTGAGTGACACTCCTTTTGGCTGTCATTGGTTTTTGGTTGTGACTTTCAAAATGAACGTACATGTTGTCTATCAAAAGCAGTCAAATGTCTCTAAACAGAGCTAAATGATAGGACCTAAAATAATATGATAATATTATGATAATATTATATTACATTTCATGGTAACATTTTTAATGTTAATCCTAACTAATTACAGCCTGACGAATTAAATCTTCACTTGACTGTGAGCTGATTTTAAACTTGTGGTTAGATGCCTCTTGTTGTAGCTATTTCCATTTGGATGTGATTTAGTATTTATTGAAAGTTACGATATAAGTAAATGAAAGTTGCTCAGGAAATTAGATAAATATAACACACTGAAATTGAACAAATCTGAAGCAGGAAATGCTTCATGCAGCTTAGAGTGGTCATTTAGTTTCTGCGACACCTACTCTAAATTCTTGTTGGGGAACTTTAAAAATGTTAGCATGGTGTAATACCACCGCACAAATACAAACACACTATATCAACAGTGAGTTGATCTGTTCTGGCGTCAGTGTGCATGTAAACAAATAAAACATGATTCTATTACACACCCAGCCCAGGTATATGCAAACAGACCTGTTTGCATGCTTGAGTATGAACTATAGTATCTGTGTGCGTGCTTATCAGTTAGCTGTCACATCTCCTCTCTTTTTCTCTGCGCACACACACGTCTCTCACAGCTGGCATTACCCCTATAGCATCCGTCCTCCCTCGAGCAGCTCCATTAGAATAAGTCCTGGTAGATTGGGTTGTCTTTTGTACCTTGTCTCTCCCCTCTTTCATTCTCCCTTCTTCCTCCTGCTCCTCTCCTCCCCTCTCCTCTGCTTCATTCTGAACATGCCTCTTGGTAGATTTCGCTCTTGTTGCCCTGGGAGACTGTACAGTGGTGGTGGTGGGCTTTTTGTGCATGCGTGTGCTTTCTTTGTAGTGAGCATAACACTCCTGCACATGTGCCTGCATATACATCGTAACTCTCCACCTCTGCACGTCTCTGTATGACCTATATTTTGTGTGGAACATACAGAAAAAAACGGTCTTATGATTTTTACAGTGGATTTAAACATGCCTAATCCAAAGTGCCACTGTAAAATATCTGAACCTCATGTTAGCTTTCAGATGTTTTTACTTTCTCACATCGCTGAACTGAGTCTTCTCCTCTAAATGGCCTTGGTATGCTGCGCTGTAAAAATACAATTTGTGAGAATTCATTATAAAACATAGAATTGTGAAATCAGTCGTTATGATTGGTGGTGCAACTATTACTCACTTAACGAAACAAGTTGATTGATAGAAAATGTATAGGTACTCATTTTAATAATGTTCTCTATGAAGAGAAAATGGCAAATATTGTCTGGCTTGTCTATTAGCTGGATAAAACAAACAACCTGAAGATGTCACCTTGGAAACTGTGTGAGCATTTTCACCTTTTTTTTGACACTTTGTACGCTAAAGGAGTAATCAGTTGCCAATAAAAGATGAAGCCATAGTAATAATACACACAGTGTTAAAAATGTTCTAAGTTTCAAAAGGAATAGGAATAGAATACACAAGGGTGGGAACAAAGTTCTTGTTGAGCTGTGTGTGTCCGTGTGTGCGCTTGTGTGTCACAGCAGGACAATAAGTCTAAACAGGTCTGAGAAGGGGAGCGTCTCCTCTGCAGTGTGAGACCAGCTTCCCATAGGGGAGACATCACAACACATTTCACGCCACTGATCTGTGTGTGTGTGTGTGTGTGTGTGTTTGAGGCCAAGCTCTCTCTTTCACACACACCATCTTTCTATCACACACACACTCACATGACACTGTAATAAGAGACTGCAGAGAAGCGCTTCGGGCATAAAAGGCATTATACTGAACAGCTCACAAAAACACATTTTGGTCACCTGCTGACTCTCTCTCACACACACACACACACACACACACACACACACACACACACGCGCACACGCGCACACACACGCACACACACCCTGCTCTCTGCAGCACAGCTGGGGTCAGACTTTTAATGGGAGTATGAGGTCAAAGGGACCAGTAGCTTAATCAATTACACACAAGCACAGACATGCAGACACAATGAGTGTGTAGTGGCTGGACTGGAATGAAAAATAAAAAATAAAAGACACACACTTACACAGTTGAACTAAGAGGCTCAACACTTACACTGATCATATTTATACTTCACATTCTGCCTTGTCTAACTCCATTAAATGCATACACATTGACATGTACACCCTTTTGTCCATTAACAGCCACACACAAGCACATGACACCCCCCACATCATTTGCTATTCTGACTCAGGACATAGTGTTGTGTGGATGTATATGTGTGGAGTGTACGCAGCTGCAGTTCTCAAGTCTCCAGAGAAGGAAATCCACTGTTGTCCTCTGTGACTACTGAGGCACTGTGGGACTTTATTTGTGTGCATGTATTTGTCAGTGTGTGCAAGTATGTCTGTGTGTTTCATCTGTTTGGCTTGTGTGTGGGGAAGAAACATTTCACGAACAGATGACAACACACAAGATGCACTTCACGGAAAAGACACAGCAGTTTTGTGGAAATTTGATAGTTGGTAAACTCGTCAGTTAAAGGATAAGTCTATATAAAGTTATTTTTATTCTAGTTTCTCTGTGCAATGAGCATTTGTTACCAAGATTTCCAGTGTGCCCCTGGATTTTCGTATACCTCCAATGCAGGCACAAAGAAAAAGTTGCAGAACTACTTTTTTAAGTGATGAGGACATAGACATTAGCACCAAGCATGTGCCCTGGAGAGATTTTTTTTATTTTTTATTCAGTGCCCTATGCTAGCACTTTAACTTACACTTCAGCATATTGGATGACATTGGGGAATCAATATTGCAGTAAATGAAAACTTCTGGCAGGCCTGAAGCTAAATTCTATCAGTGTGCAGTCTGGACAGTTCAGTGTAGGAGTTTTGAAAAATGTCATATTATACAAAACAGTTTTTAAATGATGGACTATTATCTCTGCATCCTAAGTAAATAAGCATGGTGTTTAATGACCAAAGTCTGTAAAATTGTTCCAAAAAGAGCATGAAAATTACAATTTGTTACATTTGACCAGCTATACTGATGCTTTGTTGATGGCGTTTCACTTTTATTTACATTAATGCATCAATCTACACCAGTAAATTAAAACAACCAACTTTAATTAACAAAACATCAGGCTTATTTTAGATGATGCTAGTCTCCTCTGTCTCTCTGGAGACACATTAAAGGGTAAGACCGGCAGCTGGCCAATCCTCCTTCAAACATGATGTATTCCTTGAAGAGTGGATATTAAATATAATCAAGTAGACACATGCAGTGCTGCTAGCTTGACAGATGACAAGGCCAAAATGTGCCGGGGCACCACCTTTGTCAAACGCTGTATCGTGCTCTACAAGCTAACAATACCCGGTGTGCTGAATAGGTGTTGGGTGCAGTGGTGCAAAACAGCAGCAGGGTAATTTTAGCTGAGGTCAGTGCGGGCCTGAGGCATTTGCTCTCTCTCTCCCTCTCTCTCTTTGTCTCTTTCTATGGTCATCTATGTGTCGATCTCTCTTGCTGATTTTTGCCAACTTTCTACCACTTGCTCTGTTTCTGCATCTGTTACCCATCTCTGTCTTTCTTCAGACCTGGAGTAATGTCGCTGTATTGACAAGGGCAGGTGTATAAAATGCAGCAAACCCACAAAGAGGAAGCAGACTGTGTGTGTGTGTGTGTGTGTGTGTGTGTGTGTGTGTGTGTGTGTGTGTGTGTGTGTGTGTGTGTGTGTGTGTGTGTGTGTGTGTGTGTGTGTGTGTGTGTGTGTGTTCATCTACGTACATACTTCTAATTTAATTAGTGACTGTCTCAGTGGGTGAGAATCTGCACTGTGTGTGTGTCAGAGAAAGTAAGGATAAGAAGAACTTCCCTCTGCCTGAGGCCTCATTTGTCTTTCTCTGTGTATGCTGGTACACAAATAAAAAAAACATCAGCATTGTCCTCTCTCTCTGTCTTTGTCCATCTTTCCTCATTGCTTCTTTCAAAATAATGGTGTATTTATCAGCAGAAGTGTTTTTTTTCTTTCTTTTAGATCTGACAGCCACCAACTACTGGGTTATTTTTTAGGGGGAATTAGTAAGTATCAAATTTAGAAAGGCATAATGTAACCGGAAGAGCAGCAAGAGCGACCCATTGCAGAGGCGCGGGATGGTGACCTCCAACCTCAAACTCATTTAGTTCAAATTTATCTTTGAAATATAATACATCTCCAAGTCATATTCAATGTACCATTCATTTAGCTGGTATGGTGTATTACCATTTAGTTGAGTGATGCCAAAAATATTTTTGATTTTGACTTCTGATGAAATTACAGTTCATACCAGATCATTAAAAGCACTAATGTGTGAAGGTGTCATATGGGAAGAGTTGTACTTTAGTGATGAACCCACAGAATTATTACCCAACTGTGCAGGCCCCTGCAGCTTTAAGGGGATAGTTCAAGTTTTTTGAGGTACTTGCACATAGTCAGTGTGTTACTAACAGTAGACAGAAGTCAGCACACTCCCAGTTTGGATTTGGAAAAGCAGACATAGGTCCTAGCATAGAGCAAATCATTGCTGTGGACAGGGTCAGCAGAATAATCAGTTTTAGCCACAAAAAAAGCCCAACTGCAAAATCAATATTTGTTTAAGTGTATGCTATAGTGAGCATATTCTCACCACTTTACGCTGTACAGTTAGACTTAAGTGTAAGGAATAAGTTCTCTGATTGAGACAACTGAAAGGGCTGTCTGACCACTAAAGTGGAGGGAACACACGGACACATCCCTGCCCACAGCAGTGCTTTGCTCTACTTCCACACTGGGACTTTGGCCTGCTTCTCCAAACTGGGAGCTCACTGACTGCTGTCTACTGTAGGTAACACAATGACTGTGCATAAATACCTCATACAACCCCATTTTAAGAAAAACTTGAGCTATCCCTTTAAGGAGCTTTGCAGTTTGTTTTAGCATATTGTTTTTTAACCACAACATACAGTAAAGGCAGCTGGTTTCAGTAAAACATTCTGATAAATCCAACTGTACCCTACCTTCCCAGCAAAAAAAGGCATTAAGCTGCTAAGGAGCCATATATTTCCCTTATGAGCTGATGTCAGAAATGGAGTGAATATTGGGCTTACTTACATTTACCATGTGGCCAGAAACACAATGCCACATGAATGCCAGTGTTGCTATGAGTAAATCCTCTGCATGAACAATTGTTTGCCAGCACATTCACTAAATAAACTTTATAAGGTGATGATATGTCACTGTTGTGTTTACAGCTGTTGTGCTGCTCTGAAGTAGCCAGAAATGTCAGACATGCAGGCTCAAGATTTGCTGTTGAAGAAATGATAGAAAGTATAAAAGTTTGTATGCTGGGGGCATACAGAAAGTCTGCTGATTTGCCTCTACCCAAATGACTATTGGTCAGCCCTCAGTATATGCATGAGCAGAAGGATATTTAAAGATAAGAAGAGGATGTGGTTGCAGATTTAAATCAATTATCAACCAATAACACCAACCACCAACATTTCGTCAGCTGCATGGCCAGGATTGGTGCGGCATCATTCCCACGCCGCCAATGAGAGCGCCCCCGCAGCAGCATCACCGGGCATTTAAACCGCAGCCGCCCGAGCATCGTGGCGGCTTCACTCGTTGTTTGTGTGTTTGATGCTCGCCTCGTTTGTATGTATCTAGTGATACTCGTTTGTTGTTCGTATGTATCTGGGGATACTCGTTTGTTTGTGTTTTGTAACTGGAGGTTTGTGTTTGGTTTATTGGGACTGGGCAGGGTTTAGTTTAGATTATAGCTACTGATTACACGTAGACTATTTCTGTTAGACTCATTAGTTAGAAGTGCTGGTTTTGATGTGTTTTTGGTTATCTGCTAGAAGCTTAGTTAGTGAGGTTTTCTTTCTCGTTTTGGTTTCTAGTTAGATAACATAGGCTCTATTTTGAGTTCTCTTTTTGTTATATGTGTTTGTTCGTTTAATCAGCACTTGCTCGCCCTTAGTTCCCTTTTGCCTCACCTCCTTTTGTTAAAACAATCTAAAAACTTTGGTTTTATGTTACTTCCTTTCATACCCCTTTATTGGGTCGTAACATGAAGCATATGAGAATGTTGTGTAATGTTGTGTTGTGTATGTAAGATTAAATTGCAAGCTCGAGTTCCAAACAGTGGAGCGAGTCCTCTAATGATACTCACGCAGGGTGCCAGGTTGACGCCACTGAACCTTCACTAGCGCAGGATGAGCGAAATGTAATGTAAATGTAACTATCTAAACTCTGATACTCTACCTGTTGTGTTCTGGCTTTGTTTATTTCATTAATCAGCTTCTAAAGAGGAGTCTGACTTGCAATTTACACTGTAAAATATTGACAAAAAGACGTTTAGTTTGGTTTGTAATGAGAGAGAGAGAGAGCATTGGTCGAGATACATACGCGGTACGAGTGAGGGAGATTGTTTCATAGCGGTTATGTCCAGCACGCATAAACACAGAGAAAGGGCTGGCTCAATTCGTGGCAGCAGCTGCTAGTAGTGGCTCTTCCCCACTGACCTGCTGAGGCAGAATATCACACCCACACTCACATCTACTTTCTTACAAATAAAACAGCGAGTGCAGCTAACAGACAGCTGTGCCTACAACAGCATCCTGGTGTCACAGACAGTCAAGGTTTTTTTTTTTTTTTTCCATGGCCTCTGCTTTCACCTGAAGAACAATGTGGCCGACCCTGAACATAGCATAACTGCCTCGTAACTGATGAATGCTGTGGAAAGGTAATAGATAGTTAAAAAGAATATTCAAGGTGAAACATACTGTGGACAGAAAGGGAAGTTAGTTAGCTGGAGGAAGTTTGTGAGATGTGTGAATACACAAATAATAACTGACTTCTGCTAAAGAGAGAGGAAAAAAAGAAACGCTGAAAGGTAGAAAAGTGGTACCCCCATCTTCATTTTCTGTAGTGTTCTTTTTCTTTCTCTCTTGCTCTCTTTATCTCTTTGCCTTTCTGCATACCGTACAATACCCAGCTCCCTTTTGTCAGAATTAGCTCGTCCATTTTCGACAGATTACCTTGTGTTTGTGTATTCTCTCCTCTGCTGCAAAGTCACTCATTGTCTAAAGTCAAACTCCAAAAACGCTACAATCCTATTTCCCCACCGTGTGTGTGTGTGTGTGTGGTGTGTGTGTGTGTTTGGCTCTCATTCCTATGTGTTTATGTCTGTGTTGTTTTGTTGTGCTGTTGTTGTTGAACCAGCTGTGTCTGACAGGGTATCATGGCATTAATCCCCAGCTCAGATTAACTGAATATCTGCATGTGCCTCCGTTTTATTATTTACATTTGCTGTAATCCTGTTTTTCACCTTGCACTCCATCTTTGGTATACGCAGTCAGGAAGCAGCGTATGAAACGACAACTCTGGATGTTGATGAATAAAACATGGCCTCTAATACCAGTCTGCCGGGCTGACATTGAGATAGAGCCTTGAGTGCTGCATGTCAGAAGTTTTCATGAGAAGTTTTACATGGGAGTTACAAAGTGGAGAAAAGAGAGTTTAGTCTGACTTCCTTTCCTGATGATGTTGCCTCAATTTCTTTCTCCCCAGTTGCTAACTCTCGGCCTTTCTCTGTTCTATTTAATTTCTTTCTTTATACTTTACTTTTTCACTTCATTTGTCTTTGGTCTGCTGCTCTAAATTCTGCTCTTTTTGTATTGTCTACCATTTTTCTTCCCTCTCCTCTCAGTCTTTGTCTCCCATTGGAGAACTAACTGTTTGTTCAGTTTGATTCATTACATCCTACCCTGCTCCAGTGTCTTTTCTTATAAAGAAAACAAGACATTTTCCACCCACCATAGCCGTGAAGCAGGAAATCAGTTTGGTACGAGTTAGGGGTGTGTGTGTGTGCGTGTGTGCATGTGTGTGTGTGTGTGTGTGTGTGTGTGTGTGTGTGTGTTAGAATTTGTGTCTTGGTGTATGTTTTTTCTCAAATACTTATAGACACATTTTTTTTCTTTGCATTAGGCACCAGGAAACACTAACTAATGCAGATCCTGGAACGACATCCGAATAATACAAACTGAGATGTTTGGAGTTCTACAAGTCTGATAGGCCAAAGCTAAATTGCAGAGCTTAATAATAATAATAATAATAATAATAATAATAATAATAATAATAATATTATAGCACTTGTTCCTAGCCATGTTAGTGTAAAAAATTAGATTAGATTCAACTTTATTGTCACTGAACAGATTAACAGGTACTTGGACAACAAAATGCAGTTTAGCATCCAACCAGAAGTGCAAAGTAGTAAAGTCCAACAGTATGTACATATGAACAGGATATATAAATACAGCTGAAGGGAAGAATCTGATGGTTCTGGAACGAAGGGACCTGTAGCGCATCCTGGAGGGTAGGAGGGTAAACAGTTTGTGGCCTGGGTGAGAAATGTCCCTGGCAATGCTGCGCGCCCTCCGCAGACACTGCTTGCTGTGAAAATGAGAGGCCAACAATTTGTGTAAATTGTGTTGTTTCTTTCAACAAAACAACTTCGTCCAACAAATACCACACCAAATCTACTTTTCAAGTGCTGCACCAGTATTGTGGGTTCTTAATTCTTGAACAAATTCTTGTATGAGAATGCCTGGGAGATGGGACGTTTATTTGAGGGTGACCTGGCTCTAGGATATGCTGAAACAATCAATCAGCCAACTGACTGAACAAATCTGTCAAATATCTGTTTTCTCAAATGTGAGGATTTGCTGCTGTTTTTCTTGATTGCAAGAAAGGGAACTTGAATATAACTAACCTGAGAAAGTTGAGTTGAGGAGGTTATGTTTTTAAAGACATTTGTTTATGGAACAAAAAAATTACATTGCAAGATAGGCCAATTATAATACAGTCATATAGTGTATAGAAGTTGCACTTGCCCACTGGCCATGGCAGAGGTCTGAGCTCAATGAGTTCTAGTTTCATGTATTTTCCTTTTCCATGTTTGTTCCTGCACGAGCCTGCATCTTTCTTACTTTTATCCTTATTTTGCACCCTTTCTCTCACCCTCTCCCTGTCTTTGTACCCTTCTCTCCATCTGGCTTTTGAATGAAGCTGTTTACAGTACGTAGATTACACACACATGCCTAGCCAGCTCTTAAGCCTAGGAACAGGTCTTTTACCTTGAAGGGGATTTTAGTCGTCATTTGTTGCAGGATGGTGGGGTGAGGCAGTGGAGGGGGAGTCACTCTTTGATGATATAGCTAGCATTCTGTAATACCAGTTATCAGAAAATGGCTGGGTATGTTTTGAGGGGGGAGGGGGGATTAAAAGATGAGGATATAGTGAAGGAATTTATGGTAAGGACTACACTGCTAATTGAGGAGAGACTGTTCTGATCATCTACTAGAACTCCTCATAAACAGCACTTCCTCTTGGAGTTACAATGTGTGGATTACTGGAAGTGTGTTTGGAGTAGAATATAAAAAGCTGATGCACTGTAGTTGCTAGAGCAGCATCCTGAAATCTCTCAGGACATATTGACGTGCAAAACGTTCAGCTGTTTGGGATGTTGGCTGCCTTGCAAAGTTTTTTAAAGATGCTTCCGTGCAGCGATGGGTGAAATGTAGAGAGAGAGCATAGACTCTAACATGCTTGTTACATAGTGAAGTAAAGATGTTTTTCATCAGATCTCCTTCCCTGCTCGGCTCTTTCCCTCCATCTTTGCCATACTCAGAGTCTCAGTCTGTTTTGTCTTTCTACTTTTTGGCATGTGTTCACAGTGCGTTAAACCAAGGACGACTCTCTCTCTATCTCTCTCTCTCTCTTTCCCTGTGTGCCCTCCACCTTCCACCCCCACCCCCTATTATGTGTCAGTGCTTGAATGTTTGGAAGCAGGGTGACACCTTCTCAATGGGGCCTGAGAGGCCCCCTCTCTCTCGCACATACACACACAAAATCACACACTTAAAAAGATGCATTGACAATTGGTTTTGTGTTTGTGTGTGAGCATAATGAATAGTGCTGTGACCTTGCATGCAACATCTGCATTATTCTGCTGAGTTCAATACTCCTTGCAAGAATTTTCATGTTTTCCATCTTCACAGAACTCCTCATGTTTTATATTGGCTTTTTTTTTTGTTTGTTTGTTTGCATTTTCTTCCATGTGTTTACATATATTTTCCATGAGCAAAAATATATATATCCTGAAGCTGTATGGTTTGCCTGCTCTTGATGTTGTTTCCGTTTGTTTTAGGGATGCACTGATACATCGGCTGAACATTGGCATCGGTTGATGTTCGCCTACTTAACTGCCATCGGCAAATAAAGATTCATTCACCGATGGTAGTGGCCGATGATTATATGTTGATTTACATGTGGCATGAACGCTGTACTGAGGAGAAACCTTTTTTTTGAGGCTCCGAAACCCCACTGCACACGTCTCTGGCACGTTGTGTATTTTGTGGTTTTGGTCCATCCTGCACGTGACTTCAAACCCCACCGGGAGCGTTTCAGAAGCGAGCGTTTAGCCCGCCAGACTTTGTTTACTTGCTCAGATTTGGACATTATCCTGGTCTATGTTCTTCTAAATATGCTTCTACATGTGTAAATATGCTATATAGTTAATTAGTTTCACTTTTGTCTATTTTTTGGCCTCTGGACTGGCAGTTTGCACAGGGTATTTTTAAAATCCACTGGATTCTCTATGCTTTTTCTGTCCGCCCGCTCGAGGTGCTCTGTGTAGATTGACGCATGCTGTTTGCGTCAAGCGTCAAAAATACAACAGGCGTGTATTCAACACGAAGCCAAGTCTAGAGACGCTTCGAGAAAGATCCATGTTATGCAGTTTGCAATACATGTAATAGAGAAAAAACATCGGCCAAGTTGTTATTTTAAACAAACAAATCAGTATTGGCCCAGAATTTTAAAACTGGTGCATCCCTAGTTTATTTGCATTGAATAGGTCTCAGAGGTATGATTAAATGAAACAACAAGATGATCGGCTTAAACGTTTTACAGTGGACTTTAGTGGGAAGAAGAGAGACTAATACTGCACACACACATTATGCAAATACACAGGTATTAACAGGGCTGCACATATGCAAAAACCTGCCACATACCTGCATGTTCTGTCTCTTTCATGCTGTCTCTCCCACACACATACACACTTTATCACACGCATGCATGCGCTTTAGCATCATTTTCTTGGCTGCTGTAGCCAGTTGAAGACTGAATGCTGTGACCTTTTCTTTGACATACTCAGAACAGAATAACTGTCTTTGTGAAACCAAACAAAAGGAAAATCACTTTGTTGCTGTTGATGTCTGCTGCGTTACCGCAGCTCACTAATGCTCTGCTCTTGCTGGAGATATAGATTTATACTTGACCTGTGTGTTTCATGTCTTTTGATGCACGGACTTTGTTTTAATGTGTTGGATCACTTTTCAAAAGATTTCCTTTCAGTGCTGTTACCGATGAGAAGCTCCAATTTTTGTAGCCAAGATCAAGGGGAAAATAATAGAATTTTGAGTCTGATGAGTAAGATAATATGACTAGCTTTGTTTGGCCAGGTTTAAGAGTGAAGCTTTTACTGTCACACCAGAAACACAACCAGAATAGTGGAATAAGTGTTCAGCCAGAAAAACTAGTGAGGGGGTGAATCCCTGGCTGCCATGACCCATCTGCAAGTTTTTATGCCTTGTTGCCCATGAATTTCCACTTTGCAAAGCCTGCTGTGCTCAGGTGCAGCCATCACTAAATCCCATAACTATATTTAAAAAGCCATGCCCACAAGTAAACATCCAAAAGAAACCATCCAAGCTAAATCCCAAGTACCTTTTCAAAGTTACAAACATGGGAGCCAAGTCTGTGATGTGTTGATAAGGCCTCTAAGGTGAAGTACTTTGATACTTTGGTTTCCACAGACTGCTTCACTGCTCCTTTTTGTTAAAAAGAAAAAACAGATGCACAGGTTCCCATTGATGAAAAATAGAAAATAAACCAGACCCTGTAACAACATGCACACATATGCTCACTGCACTCTACATGGAGAAGACACATTGACCCAGTTGTGACAAAAGGCAGTAGTTAAGTATAATTGGCCCACGGTGGTCGTACTGTGGTGTTCTTTCTGTCTTTACTGGCTTGCTTCCACCTCTGTTGACCCAGATAATGTGGCTTTGGTCCAGTTTTTCGTGAGTGACGATGCTTTCATAAATTATCAGACAGCTTAATTAAACCCTGACACTATCTGGATTGTTTGATGAGGATGATGATGATGATGCTTTGTCAGAGTGGACCACCCCTACTGCCCAAAAAAGTAGAGGTGAAAGACTATTTTGTGGACAAAGTCAATGTCCTTGTTTTTAGAGAAACTGTATTGATCCCATTGACTGTGAAACAAAGAGGTGAGTAAAGGTGAGTCGCGATTAAAGCAGGCAGACTGGTGTTTTCTAAGATGCTCACAAGCCTTACTTACTTTTTCCAAACACATCCCAAAGACTTTTTCTTCACTTGAGAGGCTAATTGAACTGGTACCTTTGCGTCATTTTATATCACATGTAGAGATATATGATTGTGACATTTACCTCTTTCAACAAGGAGACCATAGAAAATACTATTGATGGAAAGCATTAGTTTTCTGCCATAGTTAGTCCAACAACCCTGCTGTCTGTTTGAAATCCTCCTTCCAGAGTGAAGTGATGTGTAACTACCTAATTTCTTTCTATCAAGTGTCGTCCCTGTCCTTTGACATAACTCTGCATGAGCTCATGCTGCACTGTAAGTGCTGAATAATTGTCATTTTATTGCCATTTGCCTTTTTGCTCTGCCAGGCATAGGCTGAGAGAGAACAGACAGTCTCAGCTCGCCTTCTGTAATTAAGACCCTTCGCAGTTTGCCTCATTAATTCTATTCACTTCTAGCTTCCTCAGAAAGTCATGAATATTGAAATGGCACAACGTCTTCCTGTCAAAAGGCCCAGACCTCATTTACCCATAATCCAATTTGTTAGATGCCATAAAATGATGATTCCACCCACAAGGATGTTTTGCAATATAAAGAAACTGGATTTGTGCTTGTGAACATGAGTATGTTTTCACAAACTTCAAAGAGCCTCAAAATGTTTTTATCCGTGCACGCTCAAGATACGTTGATCCATCTCTAATCAAGAGACTCTTTCACCTGTTAGAAAATCCAGAGGGAAGACAAAGGTTTTTTTTTTCCATGCTTGGAACTTGAAAGATTAAGTTAAGTAGAAATAAAGTTGGATGAGGTAAGTATAGCAGAGGATGAAATCAAAAGCAGGGGAAAATAAGCAGAAGTTTTGCAGGTGATGCAAGGATAACAGATTGTGTCCTTTCATATTTGCTTGAGGGATTGTTCAAGAGATGAAAGCCTCATTGGTGATGGAAGAGGTGCCCCGAGGGATCACAACTTTAAGATAAGACTTCAAAATGTTTGATAGTTAATAGTAATTCTTCCTTGCAAACTTTTCTTACTCTGGTAACTTACTATATCACAATCGATACCAGTGCAGCACTTCAGGCCCATCGACATTGGCTTGACACATCTTAACAACTTTCACAATCCAAAACCAAAAGATTTGAAAGTCAAAACAATAACCTTTTGGTAAATTTGTGTGTTTGTTTCTTAAAGTATTAGTTGATTATCAAAGTTGTTATCAAATCACTTTCTCTCACATGACTTCAGCCTTATTTCTGTGTCTGATCTAGCATAAAAAAACACATGCACATACTCTGTTTTATATGTGAGGAGTTTTCATCATTTGGCACAGCTAACTCTACATTTGGCAGTATTTTACAATGGTAATTGGCTGAGGCTGTTGTTGGCCAGTGGCAGTCACAGCTGATCTCAGGTCAGTTGGCATAATCTCATCATGTGGCTGCACTAACAGCCACTTTTATTCCTCATCAGTCTGTTTCAGGTTTTTGCGTTTTCTGTGTAATGATATGCTCGCTAGAAGTAAATAATGCAAACATGGGTTAGATCTATATGTTGTTAATGCCAAAAGCAATAGCAACAAACCCATAGTGTGTGTGTATATGTGTGTGTGCACTTGTGTGTGTATGTGCTGTTGACCTTAATTCATCACATTAGCACCAAGTCTCCAGAGGATCTATGGAGATGTGTTCAAAGTTTGCAACCTCTGGCTAATTGATTTCAATGACTGGCACATTTATACTTCACTTAGTAAATTACACCAACATACAGTTTGGTGTGTGTGTGTGTGTGTATGTGGGTGTTTATATGTTTGTGTGTGGGGGGCTGCAGTGGCAGTCTGTACAGTCTGAGTTTTTTAATGAGATCACTGCTTTCCTTCCTGCATCCCCAGATGGTCACAGTCGTAGAAGGTGTGTGTGTGTGTGTGTGTGTGTGTTTATCTGAATTCATGTGTGTGGGTGAGGAGAAAGGGGGCTGCAGGGACCTTGGGCAGATAAATCTTTAATCATGTGCTTGCTCTCATGTTTCATTTAATTGCCCCTCTAAATCCATAAAAGGATGACGGCATTATGGTTTAGAAACACGAAACGCGCGTGGCTCTGTGTTTGTTTGTTAAAGTGTTTGTGTGTGTGTACCATTAGTAGCAGGACAGATGTGATTATATTTGTTTTAATTGCACATTTAGGTTCCTATGTGTGATCTTTTACATACGGTAGCAAGGATTATATTTTTTGTGTGTTGTGGATCTGCTGTCTTTTCTGATGTACATTTGTTATTGTTATTGAACAAACAGAATATGGATGTCAATCAGTGGTTGGATTGAACAGGTTTGCACTGTGATTTATCAGCCCATAGTATGTTGAGCTCCTTCGTGATCCTAAAATATAGTAGTGCTAATCCTAGACCAGCCTTCGATTTCTATGTTGAAGTTTTCAAAGTAGCTTTCAGAAAGGCTTGATTAAAGCAACACACCTGTTAATTCATGCCTTTAAAAGACATTATTGTGCACTTGACACTGAACAGGAACTTCTGTTCTTATTTAAATCTGAGCGCATTTAGATGTGAAGCTTCCAGTTTCTTATCTGTGGCTTTTGATTCCTTGTATTCCTGCTGTATTTAAATGTTGCTCAGAGCTTCTTTGTCACTCTCTGCCCTGTCTTGTTGAACCATTGTACAGCATTTTGTTCTCCATCTACAAAACGCTTCACACTCTTCATACAAAATAACATATGTTTGCAAAGATAACTTTCTACAACCTGATAACATGAAAGACCAACAATGCTGAGTAATCCTCTCAACCGCCTGCCCATACTCTCTTGTGTCAGGGGATCAAACTTTTTAGCGTACATTATATGTTATACATCACTTGAAATAGGCAAAATAATATGTATATGCATGTGTGGGGAGAAGGCTAAATTCCTGGGGTGTTTTCGTGCATCTTCTAATCTGAGACTAGTGAGACAAAAGACCTCCCACCAAAAGTTTTTTTTTTTCTCTCCCTCCTCTTTCTTTTGCTTCATTTTAAATTCTTCTCTGTGTCATCCTTCTCTCCCTGGTGAATGCTTTTTAATCAACAGTGAGAACTGTGCAGGGGAGGTAAGGTTATTCATGTGTGGAAGCGACGTGGAGGCGTTGTTGTTTTGGGGTAAGGGGAGAGGCTAGAGACAGATGTTTAGATTTGTTTGTATAGGTTTGACTTTTAATGTGTGTTTGTGGTTGTTCATGTTTTCAGCACTTATTCATGCCTACCTGAAATCAATCTAACATTTGTGCAGTGATAGAAATAGATCGATCGATTGATTAAACTGATAAATGGGGCTGTTTGCCTCGCTCAATAATGACATAAACTGTGAGTGTGCGAGAGAGACGATCTTTGTTTGTCTCTGTCCATCTCTCAATCTGCTGTGATTTAAAAACTATTTCTTATAGCAGATGTATGAATTATGACAGAGCTTGCATCTTGAGTTTTCATTTTGTTGTGCACATGTTCACATTTACCACAACGCAGTGTCTTGAAGCTGCACAGAAAGTGTGAGGCATTTCATAGAAGCATGAAATGGCATTTAGAGTTTTATCGTTCTGTTAATTGACGTCTGACTGTTTTTTAAATAAAATTAACTCAGCACATGTTAGTTTTTACTGGACAGGAACATTAATTGAAAAAAAAAATGCCCTTGAGTAGAGGCAGATGTGGTTTCTTTGTATAGTTCAGAATTGAAATGTTTGCTATCACACAAGGAAGAATGAACAGGAAATCTAGTGGCAGTTTTATCACAAGTATTCAACAATACATTCCCACAAATATACAATAATAACCTTATTAAGAAATGAACCGAAACACTATAGGGCTTTTAATTTGAAAGAGTATGCATTAACAGCATAATGCAGCATCCTTAACAGGGCAAATGGAAACACTACTTATTACTAACTGTAATAGCTGGATAACTACCTCACTAACATAGCTTACAAACTGTGTTGCTACTCTGCTAATGCTACATGTGCTACAGACAGAGCTGATAGTATTGTAACGACGGCTAAGAGCTGAGAGAGCAGCTCGTACTGTAATGACAAATGTTTGCATAAACACAGACCGGTTCAAACTCTGGAACTGCAGCCCTACAAACCACTAAATTATTGCTTTTTATAAAGTGAAATTAAATTAAAGGTCAGTCATACTGCAGAAAGATAATTGATTGTTGCTAAATGAGAAACAAAATGAGCCGCACAACACAACAGGTATTCTTGTGATACCAGACGATTAGAGATTTCGGTGCTTCCCAATTGTCTGGGGATTTCTAAATGCCTTAACCGCATAATTGAAATGAATGAATGTAGTGACGTCTTTGGCAGGTTTATAAAAAGGTGGAAGTGCATGCATGTTCTTGTTGTGGAATTTAGATGTCTTTGTATGTGGAACTTTATGTTCCCTGCCTTCAACTGTAACTTTCCGTAACATGAGTCATTCACGTCATTAACAGCAAGCAGGATGACCAGGTTCTAAACCATGTAGTCAAATTTCACGTTGTTTCCTGTTCCATGTTTTCTTTAGTCTCACCATGTTTGTCAAGTATGTTGAATTACAGTAACTGTTAAGTGATTTACATAAGTCTGTGTTTGTATTTCTTGTGAGAGTCCTGCATCCTTTCTGTTTGTGTTTCTCTGTGTGGTATGAGTGTGTATGTGCGACCGCTTCCTACTGTTAGTGTCACCATGATGAAGAGACTGGATTGGTGTGTCGGCTAATGAGTCTCTATGTGTGTGTGCCTGCATATGCTTCTGAGGTGTCCCAATGATGAAGAGTTCCCTGCTTTCTGTGTGCATGTGGATGTGTGTGTTTGTGTGAGCACATTACAGAGTGTGCTCCCAGAGATGGTCATTAGCTGTGAAGGACTGTAAAGCCAGTGACCCCACAGTTGGAAATGGAAGAGCCCGACCATTCCACGTTCACCCCGCAGACCCCAGACCTCAGTACTAATGGTCTAAAGCAGCCATTGATGAGGGAGGGAGAGACACATGGGGCAAAATTGGAGGAGAACACACACACATGCACACAACCTGCTGTTCAGCTTCACCCAGATTCAGGAAGCTTTCTTTGGCTTTGGACAATATCATAGTTTGTGTGTGTGTGTGTGTGTGTGTGTGTACTGAGTCAAACAGTCCAATAGATGTTTATTATAACACACACAGAGATGTGTAATTTCCTTCTCAACATGCACAGAAACTGCATTTTTGTGTATCTGTGCTAAAATATTCATGGTTACTGTCCTCATTTTGCCCAGACTGCACTGAGTGATCAGTAATCAACTTCCCCCATGATGGATGGTTGTATTTTGATGATTGCGAGAACACCAGGTTTTTGCCATTACAGCGAGAATTAACTGAAGTGCCTCCCTTTGTAATAAGTAGAGCGTTCACGTGCAGGTAGCACCAGGGGTAATCTAAAACATTCCAGTGGATGGGGTACGCTTCGGTGAAAGTTGACCGGGACTCGTGTGGAACGATCGAAGAACATAATCCGTTTTCTCCAAATCAGCCCAACTAACCAAGGAAGCATAGTAATGAGAAAATGATTAGATTTTCTTTTCTGCTGCCTGGCTGCTGAGGCTCTCTTCATCTCTCTCCTCCTCCTTTACCCCCCCTCCTCTCTCACGCGCTCTCTAATGCCCATGGCCACTGTGGATTTGTTAAACAGTTTGTTTACCTCTTGCCTGGGTTTCTTGATTCTACACATCTTTTTTTCCTGTTTCTTCCCCCTCCTTATAGGCTGTTTTTCTGAGAAGTGTGAAGATGTCAGACCAGAAGAGTTTCTTAACTCTTTCAAAATAAATCATTGTACAACCTCAGCATGTCTTCATCTTCTTGTTCCAGCTTCTTTTAAAAAAGAGCTTTTCGTCTTTTCTCTGGTTTTATAGCATTATCAGTTTAAAACTGGGTTATGGGTTGTGGGTCTGACGAGATAAACTTTTTGAAGACCTCACCTTAGGCTCTGAGAACTTCTGACAGAAATTAAGCACAATTTGCTGACGTTTTATAGACTAAATTATTGATTAATCAAACATAGGAAATGAAAAGAATCAGCTGCAGCGCTACTTTTGTTATCTTTCTGACAACTGATGACAAGGATTTGAGTTAATACGCAGTTGCCCATATTCTCAGTTTAAGGCTGAAGGATGAATGGCAAGGTGAGAGAATAAGATGATGGCAAACAGAATTTTAAAGGATGTTTACTATCTAAAATGTGAGTGGTAGTTTAAAGTCTCTAGTAAAATGCTTTTATACGACTGCAGGGTCTTGAGAAACAGATTAAACAGTCGCACATAAACTCGTGAAAACGGAGTGTTGGTGGTGGTGGTGGTGTAGATTGTGTGTCTGCATGATGCTGCACTGTGTGCTCTGTGAGGGTGCACCTGCAACTTTGGAGAAAATATGATAGCTCCAAAAGGCAGATGAACACTGTTTCCTAATGTGTGTGTGTGTGTGTGTGTGTGTGTGTGCGTCTGTGAGCTTCTGTGAGCGTCTGTCTGGGCTCGGGGCTAAAGGGAACGGGAGAGCAGGCGAGCCACAGATCAATTTCCTTTTTATTGTGGCGGAGTGGAGACTTGAGATGCATGGCCTCCTGTGACCCAGATGCATTTCTTCTTTCTCCTTCTGCTCCTCCTTATTGGCACACGGCATAAGATCAGAAGGGGGAGAGATGAAGGAGAGAGAGTAGCAGAGAGAGTGCATGAGGGAGAGCCTGTTGAATCGCAGCTGATAATAAAAAATAGGAAGCAGAGAAGAATGGAAGTACAGGGGGTTACTGTAAGGACAATTTGAGAATTTCACCTGAGAGCAGAGTTAGACATGAAAGCATCACTTAAGATGTCCTGCACATCAGTGAAGAGAGTACACATGCAGGAAGATGGACATTTAAGAACGATGAATTAATTCCAAAGTGAATGACTGACAGAGAGCAGCCAAAAAAAAGAAAGGAAGTAGGATACAAGACACCAGAGAAGGATGAATTAAAGCCCATAGTAAAGTGATGGAAACTGGGCTACATCACCCAGGAGAGAGGGCCTTTAGCAAGCATACAGCTATTATGCAATGCTAATTATCATTAGAAGCAGGCTGTATCTGCTTTGCTTCCCCTCCTGCTGTTTTTAAAGAGTAGGTTCCTGGCTCACACGTGGTGGTCCAACATAAGGCTCTGTGTGCCCTGCATGCCTTCTGTCACTTGTTCCTGTTTTAATACTAATCTGACCTTCTGTTTGATGTCATAGTGTCCTCAGGTCTGACCTGCAGCTGGATCTCTTTATCTTTTTTACTATGATGGATGTTAACATGACACAATTGTATTTTAATATCGAATCAGAAGTACGTATACAGGTCTTTGACATAGCTTATTGTTAACTATTTTTGACTCATAAGATGGAAAACAAACACATGGCAGCCACATTGATTGCTGCTTAGAGTACAATTCTCCATCTGGGCTTCTTGTTATTTGTGTTCAGGGGCAGTAAAAAACTTGCTCAAAGCTGAAAACTGTAGAGTTGTTAATTATATGTATTGAAATGATAACCATCTGTATAGCATAACGCAGTAAAACTGGTTAGAGGCGCTCACCATACTCTGCTTTTAAAAAAGTTAATTGGATCGTGCATGAAACATGTCATCGCTATTTCCCTCTATTTCATCACTTCTGTGAATGTAATATATTCACGTTCGTATTACCTTGTCAGTCAAAAGACATTTTCACTGCATACGAGCAACAATGAGGTGAAACTACCATATAAAAGAATCGCTGTAGAATATGTGATGTGGAGTAGTTTGAGAATGCTGAAAGCCGGATTGGATCTTTGATGCCCTCAAAATAAATATAAAAAGCAATCATTAACAGCCGTAATATATTTTTCACAAATTGTTGAACAGTCTTTTTTTACTTTTCTAAAACAGTGAAACACTACACAGCTTCTGGTCAAAGTGATCAGAAATAGTATCAGAGTCTGTCTCTTTTTGTTCCTGCTTTGCGGTTCACACGCATAATGACTGGTAGTAATGCGTCTTAACACTGGTTGCCAGTGTTACTCCTACATTTCACTGGGCACAGCTGCGACATGTTCCGGATGTGCCATGGTTGGAGGAGCTGATCACGCCTGTTCTAGATAATGATTGTGATTCCACCAGAAATGTTGTGGTGAGTTTCACAAGTGTCCCAGAAGTGTCTACGCAGCTGGTCTATTTGTGAAAGAAGTCGTGACCAGCAGCATCAAGCTGGCCAGAAGTCAGACACAGAGATGACACACAGAACCCTACCAGTCTTTAAAAAAAAAAAAAAAAACACACCCTGTGCAGACTCTTGATTGTAGCAACGAACACAAGGGAAATATTTAAGCACGTAGCCATTCGTCCAAGGAAAAACCAAAACTTAAGCAAGTTAACAAAGTCTGACGAACAAAACACTCCACTTCTGGAATTCTTCTGGTGTTGAGAACAGACCAAAACAGTGTAGCGGTCAATGGCTACACAAAGCCGTGTCCAGTTGAATTTAGGGGTTACAGTTGAGTGTGTTTTGCCAAAAAAACAGACTGAATTTGACTGGTAGCAATTTTTCAGTTTCTATAGATATAGGGATAATATTATGATAGCAGACTGACATTGTTCCTCCCAGCAGCATTGTGATGCACTGTGCTTCAGACAGGGTTTAAAGCAGCTACAGGGCAGCACATGGCGATTGGCGTTTCCAAGATTTGACAAAGACAACTGTGTGATAGCAGAAGCGCGAGCAGAAACGACACAGGCGCGGGTGTCCATTTGCCCTGTCCTTACCTTCTGTGTCTGCCATCTGTTTCCTCTTCCTTCACGTCACAATTTACAATTCAATTTATAATTTACATTCATTGTTAATTCCATGCTTTATAGGTCTGGCAGTTTGTGTCTGAAGCTGTGTTTACCAAATCAATTTGCATAATATTGAAAAGTAATTCTCTGCGCAGGCTTTTGGTCTAATGCTTGGTTTGCTTTGGCCCGCTTTGGCCCTTTTTGGCACGATTTGGTGTTGTAACACCCAGGCACATCCTGCCAATGCACTTGCACAGATCTTGAGTCTGTCCAGTTCAACAGGAATCCCCCCCAACATCCAAAAAATTCTTGGGGGGTGTGAAGGTTATCGCATCCAAAAGTGACTTTCTGCCACCCCCATGTGAACTGCTACTATGGGAGCCCATCTGTCACATGGAGAAGAGGCGCCATTTACACACACACGGACCCATGCACGTACACACAATGTCATGCTGAGGTAGGGGAAATGGCTGATTATCCCCCGTGTGAGCATCAGTGTGTATGCAGTGAAGCAATGCAAGGGCATAGTGTGCAGCTGAGACTCCAGCTTTGTCTGAATTGTGGAAAAGTAACATAGCAACTGTCATCGCTTACACACACATACACACACATACTGTACATAAAAACACACCAATTTGCACACCTAAGCAGTATTTTTCTCACAAAGAAAATGGACAGTAAACATGGCACACAAGCCGATTTAATCCATGCACACACACACACACACACACACACTTCATCCGGTTCTTTCTTTCTTTGTCTCTGTAAGTCTGAGGGGTTTGCTGCTTGGTCTTATGGTTTGGCTTTAATTGTGTGCTCTTGTTTCTGATTGGACAGGATTTCACTGAGCTTTCTAGGATTTATCTTTCTGATCTTACATAGGTCTTACATAGCCCATACATCTTAATGTCTGTTTTGTGTGTGTATCTATGTCAGTTAATGTGAGTATGAGAAGGGGTCAGCGAGTATAACAGCACTAAATATATTATTCAGTAAAGATATCAAGATGAACTATTCCAAGCACCCCCTCACTCCCATGTCTCTTGTTACGTACACTCTCACTCTCATACACACACAGCTCCTGTCCGCCCCTTCAACACACACACACATTAACACACTAAAGCCAGCAGACCATGTAGCCCATTATTAAAGGCCCAGTGACCTCCATCTAAACAGGCCTAAATATGAATTGTACTGCTGATGAGAAAACACTCATCCTTCGCTATGTGCTTGTCACCTCATTAAACAAGAAGAGATCCCAATCAGCTCCTCTCATCCTTCCTGAAGCTTTATGCACCTCTCCTTGTTGGATATTGTGTAGTTAAATGTCACTATACTAAAGAAAGGAATACAGACAGAGACTGATTCTAAAATTAAAAGACTTGCTAATAGTGAGTACATTGCAGTGCTTTTTTTAAATTTTGAAATCTGTATACCAAACTGTGCTGATCGTCCTTCTGTATTTAAGGTGACGTAAGTTGGTTGAAAATACACAACACCTCTTGGCAAAGTGCAATCATTTATATAAAACCTTAACCGCAAAGCCGCACTTACCAACATTTTTACATCTTCAGCAGATCAAATGACTATAAGGGTCATGTGCAGCGAAAAACCGATTCAGCATTATGTACATTTGGGCGCTTTGAGCTCATTGTTTTAGTTTAAAAGCCTTGACCTTCAGTGTTTTTGTTCTCTTACTGCTCTCATCAACCTTGTTAGCAGCTTGTAGGAGGCAGCTAAAATAGCTAAAGAGATTTCCCTTAGGAGTTGGTGGAAATTAAAAATATGAATATTGGATTCGCATTCACCAGAGGCAAGACTGATGGCTCCATGTGTAAACTGATAAGTGGTTGCTAACAAGCTGTGGCTAAAAAATGAATGCAGGTTTAACCTACTAGTTTGAATCATTTTTGTTACACCCACTTGTGCAGCATTACATCATGACTAAAGCACACTATGAACATAAAATGTCCATTTCAAGGTATTTAAAATAAAATAAAAATGAAAAACACAAATGTGGATGATTAGAGGGGAAATGATCCTGCAGTGGTGGCACACACACATGCACAGCTACCTCTGTATGTTAACAAGGGTGTCTGGGTCGCCACTGAGTCACCCCTTTTCCCTCCACACTTTCATATTCTTGCTATTCACACTCACCCACCAACCATCTCCACCTAGCTGTCTTCCTCTCCCACACCTCTCAGCTTGTTAAATTCCACCTTGGCAGCAGATATGCACATATCCAGTTTGTGTTGATGCTGCTGTGGGCACCATTCAGGCCTGCAGGTTATTAGATACTAGCATTGTCCATCATGCTCAGCAGACATTGTACTCGTTCAGCCCAATATGTTAAAACTCAGTTTGTTGTTTTGATCATGTGTTCAGTGAAGTTAACAGCCAGGAAACACTTAGCTTAGCTTAGCATAAAGGCTAGAGATAAGATGAAACAGCCAACCTCTCTCTTTAAGCAAACATTTGTTTCATCCATGCAGATTAAGTTCAGAATTTTTGGCTTCATCCTTACTGCATAGACATAAGAGTGGTGTTCAACTATCCTTTAAAGCTCACCACACTCCACTTTGGGAACACCTGTTCTAAAGGATGCTGTGACTTCTTCTCTTGACTTTTCCAGCCTATTTCTTTGACTTGTCCTGATTTTGTTCTCTCTTCTTCGTTCACTTAACCCCTATTAATTTCACACACACCTACACACACACACAAACTCTATCTCCTGTACTCCGCCTCCTCTCAAGGTTCTGCTTATCCTAACTTTGTCTTTCCTTCAGATGGGACTCCCTCTATGACTGCCCTCCCCAGCCTTCCCTTGTTATCTCTCTTGCTCTGTCTCGCTCTCTGTCTCTCCCTCTCTCCCTCTTCCTCATTTGATTTGGTTTTCATTAAGTCTTAATCTACGTCGGGGCTCCAGCGCGTCATGCGTTACTCTTTGTATAGGATTGATGTGTCGCTTGTCTTCTCCCCGGCTGGGCCCTTATCAGCACAGACAAACCACAGGGCCCCTAATGAAGGCCGCTCTTCTTTCCATGCTAATTCAACACCGGCTACAGCCTGTTGGAATTTGACTTATAGTCTGCCATCAGACTGAATGAGGTACTCGGACCTAAAGAGGAATAGTTGTGCAACGTTGTAGTGTGGCTTCACTTACATTGCTAACAAGACATTACTTTAGATAACTCATGAAAAACTAAATTTCTCCCAATGTGGGGAAATCAAGCTGGCACAAATTCAACAGGCTAATACTGAAAATACCTTGAAGGCATCTTTCTGTGTCTTTGAGATGCTCTGGCCAGTATTTGGTTGCTCATAACTGTCTCATTGTTAAAGCAGGGTATTTGCTACCAGGTTGATTATGCAGGAATAATGTAAAACTGTGTATGTTCTCATAGCTAACCAATGGCTTTAATGAATTAGAGTCTAATGTTGGTGTTTCTCTTGTGGAAACTGGATGACTTGTAGCTGCTTTTAGCCCCTGGCACTGATCCATCTTCAGTTTCTTTATGACATGTAGTTAGTCTATAGGACAACGTTGCTTTTAAGTGCTATTAAAAATGTTGTATTTCGAGATTTTCTTAAACTGGTCCAAGTATGGTCCAATATAGAGAAAGCCAGAAATAGCAATTTGGGTTTAATTAGCCCCAGTTTCCTGTGATTTGATGTTCAAGATAGTTATCTGCTTACATTAGCTGGCTACTGTCGATCAAATCAGATCAAACCACATTCACACAGTCCTGATGACAGATTAGTCAATTAATAATAGCTGAGGATGCTTTTTTTTTTTACCGTAACATACTTTACCTTCGAGTGTTGCAGTAATGAATGCTATAGAGAAAGATTTAGGTATTCAAAAGTTATCTGACTTTGTGTTAAAGCTTATGTGCTGCCCTTGAATGCAGCATATGTCTCAAACAAAGGTATTTTCAGTGAATCAGCAGGTACAAAATGCTCACCTTATGTGGCATTATAGATCACATGAATGCTTTGAGTGGGCACTGAATTATGTGAGGATGGATAAGAGAGATGCGGGACGTGAGGACAGTAGGGTAGAAAAATGTGAAAGTAGACGAGATGAGAATATGAGAGGACAAGAGGGGGCAAGACAAAGAAAAAGAGCTGTATATTAGACAGAAGAACGTATAAGTGTATAGACGTTGAGAAACGATTGTGGCAGAGTGATGGGCACCAGCTGAATTACAGATTTTATATTCAGCCTTTGTGCACATAGCTGCCAATATATAGCACTGGACTCTCTGTGAATATGAATTATTTTAGATGTACTCTGTTTAAATTTACTGCCACATAAGGTTAGTTTCTCATGGTAATAAATCTGCATCTTTGAATCTCATGTGCAGGGTGTTATATCAGGACATCAGCTTATATAATGAATCCACTGAAGTTGGAGGACTGCTCTAAATCAAACATTTGGCCCACTTAGCCACTCAGCTTGATTTTTGCACTTCTTTTGCTGGGTTTATAAGAAAGTGTGTTTTGAGTGTTATATTCTACATCACCTTTATGTTTCCAAAGAGCCGCTGTGAAGTTCAAAGTGTGGTGGCTAATCTAAATGTGGGTGGAGCTTACGTGGACTGAATTGAAGCCTGGTTGCTCAAACAAGCCACCTGTAATGGCCACGCTCTTAATTATGCATTAATTTAAGCCCTAATATAATTAGCACCAGTGCGTTATATAGAATTCAGACTTAGTAAATATGTAATGAGTGGGGAAATTATCTGTAGAGACCAAAATCCTTTTTTGTTCCAGGCTGTAAACATGTTTATTTCTATTTGGAAGTCATTTTAATATTGGGACTTATGGAAATTGACTCCTCCTATAGCCAGCCTCAGGTGTCCAGATTAGTTTTTGGCACTTTGGTGTTGGCTTCACTTCCCAGTCACAGAGGTTGCTGCTTGGTTTGAGATGGTTGTTGTTGTTGTTGTTGTTGTTGTTATTATGATTATTATTATTATTATTATTATTATTATTATTATTATTATTATTATTATTTTGTGTCAGAATACCTAAAACCACCCAAGAATAGTCACAAGATTTAATTGTTCAATATCTTTCCAACCTCATTATAAATGAATAAAATTATTAATTAATTATCTTTGTTTGTATTGACTAATCATGTCAACACAAGACTGTACTTAATGCTACCTGAACTTGTGTTGGTATATTCCATGTACACACATATTACCTCGGGTAAGCACAATCCAGCAAGGAAATGGAATCAATTCATCATGCCATTGATCGCACACTAATACATCTTAGTGGTCTTTTATATTGATTGTGTGTAACATGGCAGCACAGCCACATAGAAATAATGTTGCGTAACATTGTTTTCTGAATTCTGTGCAATTTACATGAAGTTGGCAAATGACTCAACATTGCAGAGTGCAAGGACTCAATTCACTTAAATGACAGTCAAATGAATAAGACTCAAAAGGCTGTGAGTCATTTTGCTTTGGACCCATATCAAATGTGCATCAATCTGTCCATTCAAATTTATATGCATAGCAGCGCATTTCCTGCAGTGTGGCAGGAGTGTGGCACAGCTCAGGCACTGACAAACAGCTGAACTTTTCAGTGCAATAATAGCAGGCTTTATGAAGAGGATTAATGGACATGTGTTGTGTTAATGATGATTGTTAATCTTCACCCTCACTGCCCCATCCCCAACACATACACACCCACACACATACTTTACATCTCTCCCTCCCCTGTGTCTAATCATGGGGTATCAGTCTGTAGAGATTAGGTTGCACACGCACACTAATCATGGGATGTCAGATGGTCTACGTGGGGTCTCTACAGCTCTCCCTCTCTTTATATCTCACTCTCAGTAATCCTGGGGTGTCAGTCAGTGAATGAGTGGTGCTAGGTTCAGTAATATTCCAAAATCCAGGCAACTCTTGATTAAAGACACAGAGATGATAAGTAGAATGATGGGGGAAGAGAGTTGACAGTAGCACAATGATAATCATCATGATGAGAAAGCTGTCTTTGCTGAAGGATTACGTCTTTTCCAAGTTTTTTGTCTCTTTCCTTTGGGACCTGGTGTCGGACTCCTGTGAGAATATTAAAAGTGAGATTGTTCTGTGTGGATCCTTGCTCTTTGCACTCCCAGTGCACATGGCACCACATCACCCTCCCTGCTCCCGTACCTTTTGATGATTCGCTCATCCAGTTAATACATTCTGACCTCTATTATAATGTCTGACGCACCACTCAGCAACTTTTTTATCCTTTAACCTCAGGGCGGGTGCCTTTTTTCTCTTTTGTTTCTCTTCCTCTCTCCTTTTACTGCTGTGCACACGTCTCTTTTTCCGCTTGATTGTAATACAATAGTTGTCGATTTATGATGTCTGGTATCAGAGATGCCCCCGCAGGCCTCAGTAGAAAGGTTACACACGCATGCTTGGGCTTTCCTCTCTGCAATCCCAGGACACTTTGGTGTAATGGTGATGGATTTTGAGGCTGAAGTGTACATGTATGTGTGAGTGTGTAACGGCTAAGGGAAATGGCACGCAGATGAATCTTTCTATTGGTATGTATTATAAGCAACCAAATATTGCTCTTTGCATGACACAGATTGATGAGGGGAATAGATAAAGGTGATTGTCTCATATTGTTTCCCCTTTTCAAATCTATTGTGAGTTATGAGACAATTAACATGGAGCAGGACAAAAAGAGGGGTTCCCCTAATGTTTGTTCACAACTTGGTCTGAACAAAATGTACCCTTAGATTGTTGCAGGTGCTCCTTTCTCGTCCTTATTTGCTTGCCACTGGTTTGTAGTGCTGACTCCTCTGAATCAGGCCTCCTCCACCAGAGGATGTGATCAGTCATGAACAGACTGTGCTGAGCATTGCTAAAGTTCAAAATGTTTTTAAAAGATAAAAGAAGTTTCGCCAATACGCTAACACAAGTTTGACTCCAAAGAATGCTCCTGGAGTCCCGCACCTGCACGGTCTGCAGTGCTGACTCCTGCAGAACCAGAGTGCGCCGTGATCAGTCAAGGTCAGAGTGTGAGCCCCTTTACCTCTCATGCATGGCTAAACACCCAGGCCCTCTCCAGTTGGCTCATATTTGTCCTCTGCCTGACCAAAATCAAATTATTCTGATCTAAGTTGAATGGTGGGAAAACTTTGGGCCTGGAGATCCACCCCAAATTCATATTCAGTAACAATAATTTTATAACTGAAAGAAAGTCACTGTTAAAACTAAGGTTGTGTAAACTTTATCACAAATTTCAACGAATGGGAGTGAATTGGAGGAAAAACATGTTTGTGATCAGTATGGAAAATTGCATTAAAACACATTAAGTATGTAAGTATCTCTGTGAGTGGATATGCTTTGCCTTTGGACTTGACTTTAATACGAAAAACCAATTACTTCCCACTGAAACCAACTGGCCAATTAACTTTTTTTTAAAAATAAACTTGACAATTTCGTTTTAGCTCTCAACTGTTTTGTTTCAAAATTAATTGTCATTAAGGATTTCTCCTTTACGAATGGGGAAAGCCCAGCTGCTAAATGCTAAAATGTCAACTGGAGAATCTGGGTAAAAGAGACACACACCATTACACACAGGTGGTGGTACATGCAGAGGCACTCATAGGTAAGCCAGACCTGTGTGTATCCCCAGAGGCTGCTAATGACACTTACAGGGACATGTTGATGGAGTCTCCCTCCAGATAAAAGGACAGAGAATGAGAGAGCTTGTGTCTTTTAAATTGCTTGTGACAGAGAGAGGGAGCACCTTTGTGTGTCAAGTGAAAATGTCAGCATCCCTGTGAGTAGCTCGCTATTGGACAACCGATATCCAGCTTAAGAGAGAGAGAGGGGAAAAGAAGCATCTCTGTTATAAGCTCTTTACTTTTTCTTCTTCTACTTCTAGGGTTTAGGCTGTTATGGACCTGGCTGGAAAAAATCTTGATTTTAAAACATGAGAGTTTACAAAAGTAAACAGATGCTGACATAATGTTACTTTTTCTTCCAGTTAGTAGAGATCAAGTAGTTATTTTTAAGATCCCTTTTTTTTGGCTTAGGAAGCAGCATTTTGGAAAAATATGCAGAATTCAAATAATAAGAATTCACTTCTGCAGTCTTAATCTGTTCTATATCTTCTGCTCATGAAACCTGAATGATTTGGGAGAACAAGCCAAGTAGTTCAACCCCCTGCTGTTTAGTGGATGTGGGTGAGACTTGTTTGATCAGTGCATTTGAGACGGTGCTTCAGTGCTGACTAATGCTGTGAATTGCGGAGCGTATATGCCATTTTTCATAGACCTGCTTGTATCAGTAAAGTGTTGAATATAATTTTTTGACTAAGCTCTCTCAAAGCTCACAGAACCCACGGGACGCTAATACTAATGTGTGTCCAAATTTGACCAAATGGCACAGTTGTAGGCACCTATTTAGCTTAGACACATGTCCCATATTTAGCTTTTCAGAAAGAGAGTTACAGATTAGATTCATGTGAAACAGAAACTTGATTCAGCTCTCTATTAAAGTAACTTGGAACATTGCAGTACTAGATTCCTCTCCCTGGAGCATGAACCCGTGGATAACTGATCAAAACACAGGCAGCTCAGTAGGAATATATTTCATTTCCTTTGCTGTACTCAAGCATGCCTGAAGAAGCTTTTCTTTACTGTAACCAGGTTTTCATCTTGAAGAGCACTTGGCTTTTGTGCCTTTTGAACACTACATGTGTTTGGAATATTATGGTATAGGTGCCATTTAAGTAGATGAAAATGAATATGATACATTGAGTGCTATTCTGTCTGCTGGTTGTAGTTCAGGATACACTATCATTTTATCACAATGGTATGTCTATTACGACAGAGGCATCTCTTTGAGAGTTGGCCATTTACTTCAATAGCATTTGCCTGAAGAATAAATTATTGGTTTAACAGTGTTAGATAGGTGCCAGTAAAACAATTACTTTATTTGAATGGAATCATTTTTCCACTGTCATGCTGTTTGAAGACAGCCACGTTGATTTCTCTAAGCTCCATTCATAGCAGCAGCAGCAGAAACCAAACACAAACTGCAGAAAAACAGGCCATGTAAAAGGTTAGAATAAATTAGTCGATGCACTGACTCTTAAAAAATAGTCAATTTCTCTCTTTTTATAAGTCCGTTTTTGTTTGCTGGTCAATCAAAATAAGGCAACTGAATCACTGCGGACTCACTTTGGACACATTAAACAGTAATGTGTTTGATAGCTTTTTCCAGTGAACGCTGTAACTGCTGTGGAGCCATGATAAGCCACTGCGCTGCTCAGCCACTTGATGTGAATGCAGATATCTTGTGGTAATTTGGCTGACACGTGTTTTGTGACTGCTGTGTTGATCGATCCTATTATCATAGAAATTAGTATAATTTGAAAAGACCCGGTCCTCCCATCTTTATGTATTTGCACATATAATGCATGTGATTATCACACTGAATTTGAGTCCTGCTTGTGACCTTTTGCATTCATCCACAAAGTATTGGATATCCATCATACTTATATCCATCCAGCTAACTTATCTGCTGAGTGCTGTTCATAAGACACATTGTCATTTTTGTCTCAGCCCGGCGTGGATTCATTTTATTCAAAAAAGAAATTCTGTTATTTCATTATTTAGGACTTACCTGGCAATAGTTTTTACATTAAATATGTGACTATTACCTGTGGTTGCATCAGACTGTGTTGAATTTAGTGGCTTTGCTAGTCTGATATGTGACCCAGGTGCAACCAAACACATGATCTCGCTGAGGTGGAGAAAGACAGTGGGATACTAAATCTCAGGGAGATCATCCATGGCAGCAACACCACAGGAGCTGCATGTGCCACCATCATGCAGCTAAAATCAGTAGTAAGCTGCCGTCTGAAGACCTGAAGTCAGTGTTGTAGGATATTATCTTTAAAATATTGTTAGGAAATATGATTTGTTTATTCAGAGCATGAGCACACTGTAAGATAAAGATGAAGCCACTGAATCTTAGCCCAGATTCCCCTGGCAGGGTCAGCCGAACAAAAATGAAACTTTTCCTCTGTATCACAATAAACACAAGACTCAAATACTTTGCTGATTTATAACACCTTGATAATCCTCTCTTTCCCTCCATCTCATTTTCAAGCGCACCGGCCAAATGACCTCTGTTGAGAATATTGATTTGAATGGGAATGCCTGTTCGAGCCATTCTAAATCTGTGGGCTCACCATCCGTGGAAGAAAATAACACGCTGTTCTGTCGCTCGCTGTGAAAATGTCATTACACCAGCTGTCTCAGGCCCAATGCCCACCACAGCCACTCAGCTGGCTGCTGAAACTAACAGAAACACACTCCAGCACTCACACACAAGTGACACAGAGCTGCATTGTGGGAGGATTTCTAATAAGATGTTATGCTGATATTCCTACCATCCACTGTAAATGGAGCCATAATGATAAATAATATGTAATAATGTAATAATATGTATTTAGGCTTCAGTTTGGTTGGGGGAATCCAACATCTGCTGCTCTAGATAGAGATGTCTGGTCCATCACATCTGCTTAATATGACTAATGGATTAGATTAAGCCGAGATGATATGCAAGTACTGTATGTATGTGTCTGTTGGGATGGGGTGGAGTAGAGAGAGATTGTGTTTGTAAGCATTTTTATTCCCCAAAGAGTGTGTGTGTGTGTGTCTGCATGCAAGCATGTGCAATAAATCTGCATTAATTAGACGTGAGAAAAAATTCAGCAGCCCAAAATTTGGCAGGGAGAATGTGATGTATGCACAATGAAGGTGGAAAAAAGGCTCAAGTGACTCAGGGCGACTTTTTCTTGTTATACTTACCAACAACTTCCTGATTGGATTCATAACATAATGCACTTTTTGTGCTACAAGGTGTAAGCATCATAAGACAGAATGACTATTCAAGCTTTTTTTGCTTGACTAACAAAGCTGAAAATGGACTGAATATGCGAATGATTCAGAAAATGTGGTTAACCTGCATCACCTCAGCTTCTGTTTCACATTGAAGTCAGATCCAGTTTAGTCTAGAAGATCAAAAAGTACCTTATTTTTTAAATCTTGGAATAGAGGATAATCAGAAGGAACATTTCAGCATTTTTGCTGATGTTGTTGTTTGCCCTCTGACCTTTGGTCAAATGGGAAGATCAATATTAATTCACTCTGTGTGCTCTAAATGAAACTTGACGTGTTAAGCCAAAACGGACACAAAGAAACACAAATTCAAATCTCTTAAGGCAACAAACAAGCATGTTTTATCCAAAATGTCTTGCTTGAACACATGAATTTATGTTGTCTGATATCAAATCAAATCTGAGTAGCACAGTTTCCATCTACTACCCCTCAGGGTTGTTCTGATCTGATGATGTCTGATGTTCAAAGTGCAGTGAAGATTTCAGTTTTCTTTTTACTTCAGTCACATCATGGGCTTTTGTAGAGCAGAATATATCAGGAAAAAATGAGAGAAATGGAGGGGATAAGAGCATAATGGACCATGGACAAGACTTAAACTCACAATGTCATGAGTAGATGTAGTGTATATCCTTCTGGTCTGCTGAGCATCATACTTCCCTTTCTCTTTTTTGATTTCTTGAGGCTAAGATTCCTCAGGCGATTTAAAAAATGACAGCATCTACAGTCCTGTGAATCTGGAAGCCAGAGGCTTTCTGCATGATAGTCTTTGTTAGCCACTGTTACAATAGGTGTGTGTGCCCTGGAGTTGTCACATGCTGTGGGCTTATCTGCTCTCTTTCTGTTTCATCGATCTCCTCCTTGTCATCACTTGCACTGTTTTCTATGTCACTCTCTGTTGCCTGATGTGTGATTTGAGAAGTATCAGAGGGCTGTTCCTGTTTTGTTTTGTTTTTACAACTTGTATGTCAGTTTTAGTCATAATTTCTATTGGTAACATTACAGTGAGGACATTCATTTCTGAGATCTGGGAACATGGTGACATCACTAAGAAGTCGCTGGAAACATGAGCAGTCAGACAATGGTAAAGGGTTTTAGCCAACCCCCAAGTGAGCCAAACTTGATCCGACTTTCTCTCTTTCTGATACCTCAGCTCTGCCGATACCAAGCACTGATCCAATCCAGTTGATCCAATTTTTGTATGTCCTGTGTAGAACTCATTTTCAGGCTGGAGATTTGTGAGGCACCAAAAACTGAGTCTGCGTTGCACTGTGACTAATAGAAACAATGACACTGCCAAAGAAACTGTATTTACTGTGGTTCTGTCATGTCACGATCAACATGATCAGGACAGCTGTAAATGTGAATCACAGACAACAAACATCCTGGTTCAGTTTGAACCTGTTGCTGTTGTTGTGCACAGAAACAACATATTTTAAGAAATGATTGTAAAAACAGGACAGAGGCACCCCGCTGCGGCACACATTTGTATGCTGTGTGTTCTCACAGTGTACTAACTGAGAATCCAAGCCCCTGAGGATGCATCACTGGCAGGAAAACAGTGATTTTGTTTTAGGAAGTCTGCATTTCTGAAATCTAAATATAAGTGCAGCAAATACGGCTGCTTACTGTGGCTAATGGGTTTCAAGAGATGGAGAGAAATGCAGGTCACAGTGCCACCCCTCCCTTCATGCAGATTCATCATCTTTCTTTGCCCCAATTACCCAAGTATGGTGTGGCATAATGACTTATCACCAAGCCTGCAGAGAGGGAGGGTGTATGGATAAGAAGCGGAGTGACCGAGAGAGTGAGGATGAGAGGGTGATGAGGTGTAAATGATCTCGCTACAATGTTTTTCGTTCCCCGTCCTAACTCTCACCTACTTTCGTCTTCCTATACGCCTCTAGCGGGGGGTTTACATTCACTGCTTGAGGCTTGTGTTTGCTCCTTGAGATGTAATGCATCCATAGATGCTGTATTAGTTGGATTTCAGGAGCTGCCATTTCTGCTTCCACTGATATGTTGTGAGAGCTCACCTCCTATCTTCCCTTTAGGCTTTGGGTGCACACCAGACCACCACTCATTTCCCTCATCTTTATCTTCTTCTACCTCTCCTCTTTGTATTGTCTTTGATTGTCTTACTTCCATCTTGTGTTTATTACCTCCTCTCCACCAGTTTTACCTCTTCTGTATTCATCTGTCAAACTGTGAAAATCACGTAGGAGTATTACATTCCCAGTTAAAAGGGAGGAAGGAGAAGCAACTGAGTCCATTTAAAACGGTATCACTAACAGCGTGTCTTTCTAATGGAAGCAACAGAATTTTTTTTATCAGTGTTTAATTGGCTGAGCAAAAGCAGGTCATCAGTCTAAAGAATGAAATCACTGAGGTGCAAATAACATCTCAGAGTGCTATGTTAAAGACATATGCTTCGAGCCCACCCACACAGACACCACTCACATAGCTTTAGGTCATATTTAACTCCTTTGTCTCCCGTGTATTGCTGCCGTTTGTTGGCTAAGTGCTCCTTTGGTCAGCAACAATTAATTATGAAAATTGAATCGTTCGGAGTAAAGGGATACCTCTAATTGTCAAGACTGTCCAGAAGCTCAGCAGGGAAACCTGTTGTTTGTGCAGTTGGGTTTTGTCCTGTGTGTATTTAAAATGTCTCAAAGTCTGAAATTAACATTATTATATTGTTTGTTTATGTTTTCATTTACTTGGTAAATGTTATTAACATTAGACTTGTTCGGTATACCATTTATGAGTAATTCATACAAGACAGAACTTTCAAAATTGATAGAAACATCCAAAAATGCTGGACTCTGCACTTCTATAATGTAACTCGACAGGATCTTTTCATTAGGTTGTACTACAGACTTTCCGTTACAGGTTTGTTGTCTACAAGCTGACACAACCCTGGTGACATCACTCTGGTTATTTATTTATTTATTTATTAGATTTCACAAAGCTACCTCTAGAGCAGTAAAGACCTTCACTGATTTTGATGTGTCAAGTCTGTGTTTCCGTTTAAAAGGCAGATGCACTTCAGATTGTTTGGTTTATATACAAAACACATATCTATAACTCGTGGTATTATGAGGTAGAGCCACAGACATGGTGAACCTTTGTTGTCTGATGTATGATGATGTAGCATTGCTAGCTACATTTAATGTGGTGCTTTAGGCTGTTACTTAAGACCCATTTAACTGGCTACTGTGAGGTATATGAAACATTCTACTCTCACTTGTCAAAATCATACCAAAAGGACAGCTGTTGATTTGTGTCTACAACAGAACTGCATTTCATAATAAGCTCAGTGAAAGCTACTCAATTAAAGATGCACTTTAAGTATAGATTCTATGTATTTTTAATGTTCTGACATACTTTACGCTTTTAGCTATAGCAGTAGGTTTAATAGCTGTACAGTAGGCACTGCGAGGTTGTTATATTACAGATACATAACTCCAGTGGCTATAAAGTGGCATTGTTTGCCAAGCCAGCGTCTACCTTTCCACTTGCAGTCTGTGAAGATTTGGGGAGTAATATCAGTGTGTTTATAGATGTGACAAGAGTGCGCCTGGCTGTTTAATAGCAACACTTATTGGGTGTCTGCACATTACCACCTTGGAGGAATAGCTCTTTAGAAATGTGTTAAAGAGAGCTGTCACTCTAAGATAGAAGTGGACAAGATGGAGCTGGACATGATGTCGTGGTAATAATGATGAACGATGCACCTGAACTGGCTCTATTATTGCACACCCCCAACAGTGTCTGGATATTTCAACATGAGGATCTCGCTTAGCCCATGCTGTCTGATGTGATGATATTCAGGGTGTCAGTCTGCACTCATCCATGCGTGGATTCATTTATTCGCTGAGCGGCTGCGTTAAGATATTAGCATGTTTTTCTCCAGCTGTGTGGCCATGGAGAAGATTCTTCAGTTGTAGTCCAGCTACAGTGAGGCATGTGCCTAATGTTTGTTGGATGGGCTTAGCAGCAAATCCCCTTTTCTGTTGTACTGCTTCTGATGCACAACAATCCTAAACCTCAGGTCTTTCTGTTCTTTTAGATGAATTGAAGGTTTGCTTCCACATTACCAATATTAGAGCGACTTTGCAAAATCTTTATTATACATGGATGCTGATGGGCACATTTAACGTGAAGATTATCAATGAAACATTCCAGCTATTGATAATCTGTGCATGTATTTGTAATATCTGTAATACACTGGACTAAAATTCTCTCATATGCAACATCATGTTTAATAATGTGCCCTTTCAGCCATCCTCATTATCATCAATGTATAGGAAGAAGGTTGGTATTAGTGGGGAGGAGATTTTTTAATAAGGTTGAATGAATTACATTTCCAGTGCTGTTTCAGAGGTATATCCCCTAATGTCCTGTCTCTGATCCTACTCCTGATTATCATGTCCACTATTATCATGGTGTGCTCAATGTTGCCTCACAGCCAGACAGTCCTGGGCATTTCCGTTTGAATTTTGCATGTTCCCACCTAATCTAACCTCAGTTAGCCCATGCAGTCTACTTGCTACCTGTCCAGGGTGCACCATTGTCCTCGCCCTGGAAGCAGGAGGGAACTGGTAGCTTGGTTGTGTCCAAATGTAAAAAAAGAAATCCACCTACCAGAAACTCTAAACCTCATTAAATACCTTGTTGTAGCTTGTTTCAGTTTGTAGAAAAACTATGGTGGTTATGTGCCAGACTATTTCTTGATTGGGACCGGTCTCTGAGTGTACTTATCCTTTAAATTGCTTAATGACAGTAAAAAATCCACAATCCCTTAGAGTTTATACTAACCTGAGGCTTACTGTATGTGCGGGTGACCTTTGACAGCAAAAACCCTAATTTATCTTCTCTCATGTGATAATATGTTCCAACATGCATCATGCACCACACCAAGGCAACAGAAGTCATTTGAAATTAGTCCTGAATTAGCCAACCATCATGGCTCCTATAATTTACCTCTGACATGTCGACCTTGCAGAGTTCTGGCTGGCAGGGTCTTTTCTGCCTGACTGGAAGTTGATGAAATTATCATTCCTTTTTCCACCCACACACACCTCAACCTGATCCCTCTTTTCCAGTGACAGTGTTGACTCATGGCTTTCTTGCTTCGCTACTCTCTTAGCGATGACAGATTTTTTAGGTGCACTATTTTAAGCTGAATTTTGAATCTTCCAGGTTTTAGAGCCAAATTTTGGAATCCTCGGCCCACCTTGTTCATCTGCATCATAACACTGTCGACTGTGAAAACCACCACTCGATGAGTAAAATTAGCTGGATTATTTCTAAAGTTGAATTTTTTGGGGGAACAGGCTTTTATCTCCTACTAGAAATTCTTCCTAGCTGGTGGCTTTTCCCAGGCCTTACAAGACAAGGATCTGTAAACAGCAAGAGCAGCTCAAGTGGTGGGCAGTCCTGCTGGTCAATGGGTAGGCCACAATGACTCTGGCACATGGGATGGTGGAGGGTTTCTTTCTTTCTTGAATCTCTCTTTCTCATTATATTCTGTTTTTCTCTATACTTTTTGCTTCTCTCTTCTCCTCCTCCTTCCTCCCTTTTAACTGGGAATGAAGGCTTATGAAGGCAGTGACCCCAATACCAGTTCACCAGGGATGAAGAGATGAATGGCAGCAAATGAAACACAAAGACCTCCCTGCCTCGCTGAAACCACACACTGTAGCACACAGAATGAACTTTCAGACAATGTGAGCTTACATCTCCAAGCACACCTGTGGTCCTCCTTTTAAAAGCATGTATGTTTGTTTGTGCTTTTACTCACATTTTTCTGTTTATATGTGGGGGTGTGTGTTTGTCACAGTGATAGTATGGAAGTCTGCTTTCAAAGCCCAGTAGCAGTTTTTAAAAGGTGACCAGATCACAGCATACATGACTCAGCTCAGCAGGTGCAGGTAACACAAAAAAAGCTTTTCTCCATCATATAGAACAAACAGAATCCAGTGTTTCCCCTAGAATTTATTTCAGCAGTGGTGGTGCTGTATCCATGAGGATGCGATGTCAGCCTATATTCATGCAAGTGAGAATAGTTTCAATGAACTAACCTTGGAATCCTTATAGACAGGATTATACATCTTTGTCTCAGTTTATAGCTTTTGACATTTATCTGTTTTATTGTTATTATTATCTTTTTTTTTTAACGTAATGTTGCAACACAGAGATTTACTCACACCTTTTATTTATTTACAAGTCAGAAGACCTTATAACACAGCCTACATCCAGCCTGTGAGCATTTGATTTTTCTGGGCTTGTTGTAGAAAAGCTGATGCTCTCCCTGTAGTCTGTTCTCAGGTCAGTTTTATAGAAATGCAACAACAGTACTTGTGGAAATCATGGAGTGAGGCCAGAAATCAATCAATCGCTTTTACCACTACACCGTCACTTTTTCTGCTCGCTCACTTGTTGCACACTGTCATAAGGAGCTATGCTACTCTACTCTACGCTACCTACGCTACTCGCTACTTTAACACATAGACCGTGTATAAGCTTGAACATTACCTTTTATGTAGATGTCTTTTGAAGAATAGGGTCCGACAGGAGTTGATGCTCTACTTAATGACTCAAAACAAGTCCAAAACAACGTTGTGTGTTGTTGTGCTCTCACAATGCGAGTAAAAATCATTAGTAGCACATTGATATTAATGATCTTGTGAAATTTAAGCAGCGATGCTCGTAATCTAGCAGTGGTGCTGCACCGCTGCTGAATGAATATAGGCGAAACACTGGAATCTAAACCCAGCCTCACCTTTTTATCCTCCAGTAAGAGCAGAGCTCAGTAGTCATCATCATGCAGCATGACAGTTTTAATTACACTAATGATCTGAAACTTTTTCATGTACTAACTTGTTCATGAACACCAGTCACAGTCCCACACTGTGGCTTTAATCTCACTCCCACTTGCGCACTTTGAGAATGAGTGTGGGTGGTGGTGCGATTCCTGAATAGATCAAAGTATGCTATGCAAGTTCTAAGAAAAAAAAAAAGGAAAAAAAAGAAAAATGTGTGATACTCAATTTAGCAACAAAAGTCCAGGGAATAGCTACAAACCGCTCTTGTTGTGAACTTTGACTTTGCACTTGGCAGAGTGAGTAGAAACAGCTTCTTATTTTTAGTAATGGTTAAAATGTTGGAGCTAAAATAGCTGACAGACCTGGAAGGAAATTGCAGATAAAAAAAGATTTTTGGAATTTAGAGCTGGTTTAGCCGGTTGAAAATGACAACTCTACAGTAGGTGTGACTGCTGTCTCTTCCACTCAAACATGTACTGTATGTACGTGCACACAGAGACACACGCACACACACCGTGAGCTGCGGTAATGAAATCCTGTGCTGTCACAAGGGCTTAGACCTGTTTCAGATGGTTTCCTTTTATATTCCCCTTTAATAAAAACAGGATTACTGTATCCCAGCATAGAGCTACAATATGGCTGGCTTTGACAGACAGTTACATATGGGGTTGATCCCTCACCCTGCTCTGTGGGACAAGCCTCCAGAACAAGAGAAAAGCTCCATAGTATTGATTTGACCATTTGGAATCAGTCTTTAAAGGGGCTTCCTTCTATCCTTAACTTCTCTTTTCTCTAAGTAAAAGACATTTCAGCTTTCAGGAGCTTCAAATGAGTATTTAAATTGTTACCGCTAAAACATGACCCAGTACTGTGCACATATATCTAGCTAAAAGAGATAGAGCTTGTGCTGAATGTGTAGAGAGCAGTGATTTTATTTAAACTTGATTGTAGTCAATTTAAAGGAGCACTCCAACCATTTTACATATCAAACATCAATTTACTAGTAAAAGGAAATACCACTTAGCCTGTGAAAAGTTGTATAATGCATATGGGTGGAATGGTCTAGTGACAGTTACAGATGTATTGGATTGCATGATGGAGGTGTGGAGTTTTAGATGGGCCTGTTCTTGTGGCTATTCAATACACTTTATTTGTCACAATCTTAAAATAACTATTATAGAGAAATGTATTTCCATGATCTTTTGAATGTCAGCAAGTAAGTATTGTCAGTCTTCAGTAATGCTTCTGCTGCATTAATTAAATGTGTTTCTTGCAAGTTTTTCAGCCTTGTTCCAATGCATTACTGAATGTCTAGAATCTCTTGGTGATGTTCTATTCATTTTTCTATATGAAAGATATGGTTAGGTTACAGTATGTTTTTCAGGAACCGGAGCTAAATTTACCGGCATCTTGATGTTAAGGTATAATGTGCAGCGAGCCTGTCATAGTATAGTAGATTCTGTCAGGATGAATTAAGACCTCAATACACATCATAAACCTGCAATGTTGGTGCATGCACTACTTAGACATCCTGAATAATAACTGTATATGTGTACATGTAAATGATTTTGTCTTTTGCCCTAAAGGCTTATTTACATATGCAATTTGCCTTTATATAATCAGAATGGCGAACTGAGGCTGTTAACATGGAGATTAGTGTACATGTGTATCATGCTGGGAAAACATCATTTTATGAAACAACAGTTTTTGTTTGTTTGATGAAATCGTAAAAAACTTTTAGGTTATTCTCTACCCAGTGTCATTTTATGTCCTTACCAATAAAAGACTATCATGCATATGCATTATTCATCCCTACTATACACAGCAGTTATGAAATTCATTGTAATACCAACTCCAGGTAAATGCATTATTGATGATATTTAATGATGTTGAATTAGCATACGGGAAAGACTTGTGCCATGCCTTGAGCACTTTCCCTTGCATAACATTGGAATATTTTTGCCAGACACCCCCTGTGTTGTAATGAGGAATGTGTTTATGCACTTTCATTTCCAGTAGAGTAAAGTAAGGTGCCCTTAGGCAGAGACAGAGCACTGAGAGAATGCTCGCTTGGATATGCAGGGACTGTCATCGTATGTGTGTGTGAGTGTATTGTTTCAGTTCACATCTGCATGCATATGTATGTGTGTGTGTGTTCATGTAAGCTTATGTAGTTTAGAATCTCCAGTATGTCGACACAGTAATACACTGTATAAACTCTGAGCATGTGCCCCATGTACAAAGGCTGGGTCCTTGCCGCAGCGGCCCAGGGTTTTATTCCGATTTGTGGCCCTTTGCTGCAAGTCATGCCCCCTCTCTCCCATCTTTCCCCTCACTATTCTCTAACAAGCAAAGGTTCAAAAGCCCCAAAAAATAATCTGTGGTGATGGATAATTTATTTATACTATTTCATGAATTACTCCATATATTTCATTGTATTAATGCATTTTTTATCACTTGCATTTGTTATTGTGTCAGTCACCTTAACTGTGCTAATTAAAATGCTGCAGTGGGACGGTTTTGGGTTGCATATGTTTATACTGCAGTTTTTGCCTTTTACCTGTCTATTCTTTTTCATTTTTTATTGCTTTTAAACATATTAATACTTACTGCTCCAGTAACATTATCTCCAAACATTGACCATCAAAGATTGATGTCTTACTTATCATCTTTTGACAATGAAATGATGCGATGGATGTGTTTTTGTCACCCTTTTTTAGGTGTGAGCATGCATGCAAGCTTGCATTTGTACATCTGACTGTTCTTGATGATTCTTACATTTACAGTTTCCATCGTTTTATTTTTGGTACAGTTCTTTTTTTAGTTTTGACCTTGGTGCTGCTATTCTTGCCTTCCCACATTGGCATGTTTTCCTGTTAGTAACTACAATCTCAGGTGGGAGATCAGAGCCGTCGTCGTCTCTCGCTCATCTTTTGTTCTCCATTCAGAGCTTTGTGGAGGAGGAAGGGAGACTAAGGTGTACAGTGAAAATGTGGCAGAAGGGAAATGAGGAGACGTTATCACATTCTGATCTTGATACAATACAAATTGGTTTTGCTAGGATACCTGCAATATACCACCTGTCTCTCTACTCCCCCCTCACCTCACCCCACCCCACCCCAACCCACCCCACCCCACCCCATCCCACCCCACAATGATCCTCTCCCTTTTGTATTGTATCTCTAATCATTTTCCCCCATCTCATCCTTTTCCTTCTCCTCTCCCCCTGTCCACCCCTTTCTCTTCTGCTCTCTCCGTTGAGACACTCATAAACAGAGAGCATATATCGCTGTCATTGCTCATTTCTTCACCCACCCATAAAGCACACTGACGGGTCATCCGTTTCCCTGCCAGATAATGTTGTCTTTGTTCATTTCTACCTGCTAGCAGGATGTGTATATTACGAGCTGCCCTTTTTTTCCTGCATATTTGATTGTTGAAACAATGCCACATTATCATTATAAATGAGGAGAAAGAGACAGGTAGACTAGGAATTAAGATGGATGAATAGCCAGGACCAAGCCACAAAAAAAGAGAGAGGGGTAGAGAGAAAAATGCTTTTCTATGTACATACATCTGAACTTGCCTTACAAACATTTTAAATATAACAGCCTGCACCAAAGTTGAAAAATCAGTAGCAGAAATTTATAGCAGCAAACAAGCACAGTGTTCATTTCCAAAGTTGTTATAATGAGATTTATTGTCTGTGATAAAAGATTTCAAATAGACATGTGTTTCTCAGACACTTCTGTTGGTATCTGCCAAATGCTTTTTGGTACCTATCCATGCGTTGTTTATTTACTCTTCTAATACTGTCAGTAAAAGTAGAAAACATCCCTCATATACAGTTTACAGTATTGTTAGGTACTGCCAATATAATGAGTATTAAAAAGATACTGGATGCTGATGAGAGTGGTAAGAGTGAATAAAAACAGAAAAGGTGCATGCCATAAAACCGAAACAATAAACTTGAAGAAACTAAAACGCTCTGCAAACAAGAACTGGGTGATCATTTTCTCTGGGTTTGTCACTAAGAGCGACTTCTTTCACATTATATAGTCACTTTATCCATTATTGACATAAGAAATATTGATATGAGCAGCCTTAAGGTAACCTTTAGAGCTGGCTGTGTGTTGTGTTTTTTCATTCTGCCACTGCCACTGGGTATCTTTCTGCAAAAAAACAGCAGAAAGGCTTTATAATGACTGTGGACACATACACTGACACTGATCTCTGCTGACTGGCACCACAATGCCAAGGCAAGGTCATGGCAGCTCTCCGTCCTGCCGTCAGCCTCCTGGGCCTGCAGAGTTCAAAGACTTCTCCAACTGTCTGTCTCTCTTTCCCTGGCTCGCTTTCTGCTCCCTGTCCCTTCTGTTTTTTGTCACTTATTTGGTACAAATATGAATACATTATTTTAGGAATATTGGGTTTGATAATTGTATTGTAGTGCTATATGATGATTAAATGCTGAGTAGTCCTATTAGGACCAGTAGGACAGAGCAGCGTAATGACTAAACTCTAAATGTCTCAATTTAGCAGTTGAAATCATTTGAATGTAAATTCTTCGAGCTGAATCGACCCCAGGTTTTATTTTTATTAAAGAGAGATGACGTTGACTCCAACAAGTCCTGAGGGACCTAGTGGCCTACTCACAGCTGCCTACACACACACACACACACACACACACACACACACACACACACACACACACACACACACACACACACACACACACACTTAAACGTCTGTGTATCCAAACACACCCATGAAATGAAAAAAATCACTCTCTTACATTTATGTATTACACAGCTGTTTTGACCTTAATCTGCGTTGCTGCTGAATGCTGTATGATACAAAACCTGTTTTGCACATACTTGCACAACGTGTAACGTGTTTAAATTTGTGTTTGAAGACGAGGCCCTTTTTAAATCGTATTTTGCATAAACATGTAAAGCAAGTGTACATTTCCATGTGTATGTATGCATCATAATTTTTGGCATGGTGAGGCATGTAAGCTACATATGTTCAGAGAATCAGAAAACCAATCCGGTTACACTCAGAAATGCCCTCAAACTAAGACCTGCAGTCATATCCAACTGTACTGTAAGACTTGAGAACCATCTAAATATCACATTAAGGAAAATAATAGAGGATTTATCTTTATAATGTACCTTGTCACAGGAATGGAAAGGAGATTTGCATATACATCTAATCTTTTTAGGCTCTGAAATAATTGGACTTCTACCTTGAGATCATCCCATCTAGAGATGTAGGGAGATTACTGTTCACTGCTGACATAGATAGGAAGTGAATGAGGGACTGGAAGGAACACTGGGATTCTTCTAACAAGGCACATGGATGGACAGAGATTAGTTTCTGACTACAGGGATCTTTTAAGACATTAACCCTTTATTTTAACTCAAGTTTAGGGTTGAAAATGATATCCTTTAGGAGAGTCTGCCACATTTGTAAATTAAATTAATTAAAATTGAGATTTTTTGAATTCATTCATTCAAGACTTTGTGATAAAGATTGTTTCAATCTTTTTTACTCCACTTTAGTCTACACATGGATTGCAGAAATAGGGTTTCTCAAGTGCCCTGGACTTCAATGAAACTTGATTGTGTGCAGGTATATAGGAGTGATGTGTTTCACTTTTGACTGATCTGAAATTGCCTTTTGATTCCATCGGTGCCATCGGCAAAACCAGGTAGAGGCATCAGTGGATGTCTTTTTAAAAGAGTGCTTTAAAACTTTATTTACACCTTCATTGCAGCTTCGCTTTGAGAAAGGCAGTTTTCTAAAAGGCTCTGCTGTATTTAATCCCAGTAAAGCACAAAATATATGAAATAGATCTAGCTCTAGGATGTTAGATTCAGGTGACAATGAGGCCTCTGTAATTTAGGAAAATTGTCACCATTTTCTCTCTTTTGAAGCCACAGTTAAACAGAGTCATTGACAGTTCTGCATACTAAATTGTGTCTGCTTGTGTCTATTAATGAAATATTAGTATATAGTTTAAGGTACAGAAGAACCTCATCTACCATCTATTTAAGTGTATCTATTACTTTGGCACATACTATTAAGTTTTGTGTCTTTGCATTTCTGTCCAAAAGGATCAAATGTCTTTGATGTGCAGTTGAATTGTAAAGATGGTTGTAAATGGACTTGAAATTGCCTTTCAGATCAGCGATGATCTCTATAGGAGATAGTCATCAGACAGCAAAATGCTGAATATTAAGCTGTGAAAGATAGAGAGGATCACAGCATTGAAGAGGGGAAAGAGAAGGTTAGAGTTAATACATATCCCCCAAAAACACGTATACACACACACACACACACACACACACACACACACACACACACACACACACACACACACACACACACACACACACACACACACCCACATCCATCCCCTGTTTAGTACTGGCAAGAACAGAGGGCAGCACACACACACACATGCACGCACACACATGCACTATATGTCATAGTCATGCCTCCTAGTAACCTCTCTTCTCTGTAAATCTGCTCACACACAGATTGCACTCCTGAGTCGGGTTCCTGGCTTCACTTACTGTGCAAATTGAGGCCTTCAGGAATCCCATTGTAACTGGCCAAAATCACTTAAACACAAAGTGTGTGTATGTGTGTACGCACAAGAGCGTGAATGTGTGTGTAATGCTGATACATGTGCATTATGTGGATCATGTAGAAGGAAGGCATGGGATGCTAACTTTCTGTAGCCCCTGTGGGACAACAGCTTTTGCCCCTTGTAGATGCTGCTTTAGCAAATACTGTTTGCTGATTGAGAGAAAAAGAAAAGGGAACCTGTGCTATTCATGATTTGGTGGAAGGTCACTGTTTTTATTAGATCAGGTTGATACGATAAGTGGCTTGAATTTCAGTGAAGCTATGTGACATATATGGGATGGCATACTGTGAGATATGAGCCTCATTCAGCAGTCATGAATATCGGCACAGTTTAGTCGACTGCCAAAGCACTTTTTTACCACCGGTAAGCTCACACTAATCTCACTTCATGGCCGAACAAAGCACACAGAACAACCAAGGAAGGGACACTTAACAGTAGCTATTAAATCACCACAGAGGAAGGGTATTACTGCAGAGTACCATGTAACTGCTGCTAGAGTGTCCTGCTGTCTGAGCAGGTTAAGGCACATGCTGTGTTCTCATTATAACATGGATTTAAATGATAATGAGATCTTTTTTCCAGAAAACTGGAGCTTAAACAGTCTGTGAATACTAACCTTAAATCTAATTTTAGATATTATTACAATTATTGATCATAAGAAAACAAAATGATATAACTGCAAAATGGATTCTATAACTCGGGATTTTATTGTTTGGAGGCTGGGGATGCAACTGAAACAACAGTGACCCACCACATCTACTCAGTGGCAGGGATTGTATTAGACTGCATTAACTTTAGCCAGGTGTACCTAATAATAAACTGGCAACTGTTGCATTTGGTCAGTTATGAAGCTACTTTATGACTTTGTGGCCTGGAAACGGTGGTTAATTTTTTTTATTGTTTTTAATGTACACAATCATTGGAGCCTAAAGAACAGTCCTCATTAGCTTTGTGTTACTTTGCTCAATAAAACATTGAACTAAAGGAAATCTTTAAAATGTAACTAATATAAATTAATTAAGTACCACTGTCTTTTTGTTGTTGTTGTTGTTTGGTGTGAATTTATTGGTTGTGTTAAAAAACTGTTATTGGTCCTGAGTGAGTAGAAAGAACAACTGCTCTCAGCTTGAGCGATCTGATCACACTCCGCTTCACTCATGCAGCTTGAGACGATCTTCACATAGCAAAGCTGAATGCATTGCCACTTCAATCAATAAGCCATTAGCAACCAAAAAAGCAGGTGCTGTCAACGTTTGTCCTGGAGCCGTCACCCTAGCACCCGGCCGTCAGCTTTTCATTTTGTTAACTCCCTCACCTCTTTTGTAGATGTGTCCTGGACCCCAGACAGGTTGAACTTAGCACCAGAGCCTCCTTGGAGCTATGTTTCGGGATGTGCCTTCACCGACGTGGTTTTGCAAACATGGCAGTGAGTCGTGAAATGAGATTTCTCTGCTATCATTACGAGGCAGAGAAAGAAAGCCACATCTCACTCAGTGAATGCTTCGCTGCTCTCCCCCTTTGCCTCTTCTCAGCACAGGCATGTCTAACCATCACTAAGACGGATCGATAGAGCTGAGCTCTGTAAGCTGCCTGCTGCCGATACAGGAAATACTGTATGCTGTAATGAGATGGGGATATTAAGCAGTTAAAGGGGATGGTTTTAGATAAGAAGGAGTAGGACGTGATTAGCGTAATAAAAAAAAGCTTTGTTTGCATAGGTTTTACAACAAGAGAGCTTTTGATCTCCTTAAGGGGCTGGTAGGCTGAATACAGGCATGAGAGACTGTATTCGTCCCTCCTGTGAAAATGTTCTGTGAGCTGAGGGTTCCTGAGATTTCTGCTGATCTGGTTGTGGAGCCGGCGAGATATTGAGCTCCATTGTTTCCACACCGTGTGACAGATTCTCTTTCCTTTCAAAAATAAGTATAGCATTGGCTATAATTAATGTATTATTTTTAAAGCACAATGGTTTTTTAACCTTTTTTGTGATTTTATCTCTTGTGCCCCCTCATGCCCCCCCCCATTATTAAGTACGAGTGCAGATCATTGTTAAAGCGAATGTTGGCTTGACGTTCTGTATTGAAATGTTATAAATGATTCTGTTAGATCCCCACATGAAACAGTAAAAAAAATATTGTTTTTGCTATGGGTAGAAATTCTTTTGAAGCCAAATCTCAATCAATTGAACGTCAAATCAGAGCATCAAGATCTTTGAACCCATCACCCCTCACCTTGCTTGTCTGTTTTGTGGAGGATGAAAGTGCATGTTTTTTGTTTTGTTTTTTTGATAATTTAGCAGTGTTCCCCATATACCCATATATTTTCCAAAGGGCATGTTTTGACATCAAAGGGCCAGCTGTCAGCCTTGATGGATTTATAGTGATGGCAGATGACTGTGAATTGAATGGCTTCCAAGACCTGATCAAAGATTGACTCTAACATTTGGAGACAGTTTGGCACTTTTCTGAATATTTGAGGTCTATGAAGGCCACGCAGTCTGCTTATTAGAGAGCAGAGTTGTTTTTAGGCAGTAAAAAACAATGATTCTTTTCTTTGAATGCAAACAAGAACTGAATAAGCATCTGTAAAGTCTCTGGTCTTTGATATACACTTAAAATTAAGCCATATTTTGGGCTCATTGTGCTGCATCTATTCTTCTATTTGCTTCGTCAAAATAGTGAATCTCGTGGTCCTGTTCAAACCCATCCAACCCCGTCAGCTGTTTGCATTTTGAAAGAATTGATACTGTCTTGGCTGCTGTTGAGGTCAGCGTAGCCATTGCCCATGTGGTGCCAGACGCTTCCTGTTGCTCCTGCAGAGTAACAGGCTGTGGTGCCATGCCAAGCTATGCCATGCTGTTCCCCCTGACCTGGTAAACTCCCCAGGGCTCCCAGTCTTCCTGCCTGAGGATGATCATCCATGGTGAATCAGTCTTTGTGTAATTAACAGCAGCTTTGGAGCTTTTTGGAGAGGCTGATTCATTTAGGTTTCACAGGGGTTTTATATGAATTTGGCTTTCAAGGGGTTAGCAGTGGAAAAAAAGCAGCTTTTGCTGGAGCTAAATGTCTGCGCTTTTTGCCATAAGCTGTGTCATTTGACTCCAACAGGCTTTACATTTAGATTCTGGATGTAGCTTGTTTACAAGATTATCAGAGCGTGCACTGGGCTTTTTGAAAGTCACTCATACTCAGAATGAATTGCTTGTTTGCTTTATAAAAGTGATAACGATGATACATCACTTCACATTTCTTTGGAACATTCCTTTGCCCAAAGCAACTTAGAAAAAGTGCATTCAGACATTGGAACAAGAGCTAGATATCAATCATTCAAAGTGCATCCATCTCAAACAAGCAACTGAAAGCATCACAGTCCAAATGCTTAGACTTGATATAAACTGTTTACATGGTAACACAATCTTTATTACCAGTAAAGTGGCACATTAGAGACTTAATCAATACTTGTTGAATTTCTATTGTTATTCATGTCTGAAATTACTTTTTGACACCTGTGCAAAATTCCTGTTGAGGTAATCTACAGTAATATGGTCACTTGCATTCAAGGAACAAGGCAGAAAATTGCTATCAGTGGCAGAATGAGTACCTTTTTCCAGGAAGCAGCTATACTGATGGTAATGGGGAATTACACCAAAGCATGAATGAATCTAATTCTCTTTGTTATAGCTCTGATACTGAATTACTCTCCTCTAACTCATCAAAGAAAAGGTGCTTTTATCCCTTTGTTGGATGTGAACTATGGTTCACACACCAGGGAAGATGTGTAGATCTGTCATCTTACAGTGAAAATTATTACTGATAGTGACATGCTGGTAAGTAAAGTTTAACCAAAACATTTTTAAATATTTGTAAATAGCCTAGATTTATCTTAAGAATATCTAAAATTATATCTGATAATCCAATGTCAACTGAAAATTTTCATGCTTCAGAAATCAAAACTATCAAACTTGTCTTACTGCACAAGCAAAGCATTACAGGCCAATTAAAACTATCCACTAAATGAAAGTGAGACTAATTAATATTGCCTAAACAGTATCCACTGTTGCCTGAAGTGACAATTAGGATTAAATGCTAAACCTAGTGTAACAAGTACAATAGAGAAGAGTCAGTAAATCAGTACACAGACTCATTTAGACAGCAAAATTAATGCAATATGTGTTAATACTAGTTAGCCCGATATGTATTGAAACAAGCAAGGGTGCTTTTTTTTATTGCTTGTGAATTCAGTTTTTGAAGGAGATTGTTATTTCTTCTTTTAAAAGTTACAAAGTCTCACATTTTAAACTCTCACTTTAAAGTTCACTGTTCAGTCTGAAATAAATGTGTTAAATAGCCTAATCTTCTCTCTGATTGTCTGGCATGTTTATTCATGTCACATAGAGGCATCAGTATTAAATTGACTGTTTCATAACCAGTTAAAAACTCCTTGTAGTAACTTTTCCAACAATCTTTTCCTAACTTTGACTTGACTGAGGTTATTTGGTGCGGCTCATGAAACTGAAGCATCTTTTTTTTTATGGCTGTACCTTGATAATCTGCGAGCCTCTCTCTACTTTACTGCCTCCCTCACTCTGAACTGCCAAATTCTTCGACTGATGAGACACTGTGTCAGTGTCAGCAACCTCCTCCGTCACTCTGAGCAACATTGTAGCCTTGTTGACAGGAGTTTAACTCCGTAATTTGCAGGGCAGCATGAATTGAAACAGTGCCCCTCCTATTGGCTCACTGATGTTTAAACTATCATCTTTGTGATGGAACCAATCTATTTTTTTTCTCTTTGTTGCCTGTGTCAAAATGTCAGTGTTGTACAATATGTCCGCCTTTTTGAATATTGCTGACAGCATGTTGGATTTGGCATAAGCTGAATGGACCATCTATCACAGTTCACATTTTCAGATGACATCCAATTGGTCCAAATGAGGACAATATATATACTCACATAACAAAGACAAACTTCTATTCATCTCTATGTATGCCTTTGTCGCTCAGCTTTTGTGCATCCTGTTTGTGCCCCACATCGTGCATTCACACTTCTCAGCAGACGTTTTTGCCTCTCAGTTTGCTCCTAGATCGATTTAATTGCAGCTGTATATTTACAAAGCAAAACAAGCAATTCAAGCAGCTATACCAAAACATCTAAAGCACTTCGCCAGCAGCCAGTGTTCCTTCCAAAAGTGTTCCTACTGTACATTAACATACACATGCACACAAAGGCTGTGAGTATGTTTGAAGAGAAATATAGACACCTAAACCATTATAATCCAGAAAGCACAAGAGCAACAACTGTGTGTCTACAGTGAATTGGAATTGTATCAAAAGATGCTGTTTTTGTTTTGTGTTTTGATTTTTCTTACTAGGATGTGATATGAAGTGACTTTAGCCAAGCGTTTCTACTCCTTTAGTTCAATCTCCTCACTTAACTGTGGCCGATCACTTTCTTCATTTTCTCCCATTTAGTTCAAAAGGTGAACAAACAGAGAGATGGAGAGAGTTTTTCTACAGTGCCCAACAGGATAGTCCTCACTGGCTTCTCTGGATGAACTACTCTCTCTCTACTTTCAATCAGGAGTAATGAGACTATTTGTCTCGGCGCTGCATAAGAGTAGAGCTTATCTCTGTGTTTGCCATTAGAGGTGCTTATTGCCCCAAGAACAGCCCACTGTCATTAATACATGTCAGCCAACTAGGCAAAGTTTCAGCAAATGGCTGTTCACTCTCAACCTCTCTTTCAACTTTTTGAAACACTGGCCAGTTCACTTGCTCATTTTTGATTCAATACGAAATAGTTTTGAATATTTTATATTACTCGGGACTTCAGAAGAATATATTGGCACTCCCACCAACGGTATCTGGAATTGGTGTTCACGTCTGATCTACTTCAATAACTCTCTCTTGCTTTCTCATTCAACTTTTCCCTCCTCTTTTACTCTTGACCTCTCTTCTTCCTCTATCTTTTGCTATCATCCTTTTCTCTCCATTCCTGTAGTTGAGATTAGCAGAAAGAAGAAAAGAAGCCTCTACATGGATGGAGAGAATCATTATGTTCTGCTGCCGTGCAAATTGCCACACACATCTGATCTGTAGATAATTGAATAGTGCTTTATCTGTGGGACCACCTAACTTTCTCACAAAGAACTTTTGATTTTTTTTTACTGTGCTCATCACTACCGGGAAGTCCCACCTTTTTCTCCATACTAATCCTTCTCTTGTGCTGGGGTTTAAGCCCCTACCAACCGGCCCTCCCCAAGCTTTCTTTAGCTTCACTACCTCTGGGAGTTAAACTACCAGAAACACGGTGCAATAGCTTTGATATTGCTGTTGCTCAAATTTCAACAAATGCACATTTTGCATGTTAAATGTTTTTTATCCTGTTTGGAATTCAGACCCAAAATTTTAGAGGCAGTGATGTAAAAAGAGGCCCTCTATAAGACCAAAGAATACAGATGCCTTCATGAGGCGCAGTCAGGGGTTTTACGCTCGTAACTTCTGCTGCCGGCTTTTGTTCAGCATCAGCTAGGACTGCCCACTCGTGGCTTGCCCAGCATTTGAAGCTACATCCCTTACGCCTTGTTTGTATTCGCCTGCCAAAGGGTTGTTGGGGGCTGTGAGTGTATGTGTGGATGTTTCGTCTAAATGATGGGGAGGAGGCTTTTCTAAAGTCCAGGGCCCATGTTAGCGACAGAAAGGGGGACAGCATTAATCTAAGAGTTCAAGCCTATAGTTGTCACCCTGTTTGGGGTGGAAGGGGTGAGGGAAAGTAAGACACTGACTTAAAGGCCTTTGGTCTGAACAATGGCTTCCCTGTGTTTTGGAAAAAGGCAAGGAGTTCACAGTTCAACCCTCCACATCCTTTTCTTTCACTTGTCTCTTGTTGCTTGAATCCTTTTTCTCACCGAGTGTCCACTTTTGACTCTTTACCTTGTTTCTTCTTTTTTGTCTCACACTCACCTCTTGCCTCATGCATAGCATCCTCACAAGCCCATGATTTACCTTTCACACTGCTTCTTTTAATAGAAGCCATCCTGCCAACAGGGTGAGTTGCCGTACCTAGTGTTTTCTCTGTCAGAGAAAACACTAGGTACACACTTTGTCTCACTGTCTTTATATGACTTGTCTCTCTGTTTGTAGCAGCAGTTTTCTGTTTACGTGTCATGTTTGACTAAGTGCAGGCAAATCAGCTCTGCCATCTCAAGATGTCGAGAAGAAAAGATGATAAAAAAAACAGTTAAATTCCTTGTATGTGTACACATACGTACCTGGCCTAAAAATGTGATTCTGATTCTCATTAACAGATGAATTTGCCAGGCTGGGGAACTAGCACTGGGTCCACTTTTAGAACATCAACAACAATATTTTCCAAAAGATCCAGCTTTGTTTATTGCATTGCATTTGCAAAGATAAAATAAAAATATTCCTTTAATCACACGTGTTAAACACCTTTTAAAATATGAGCATAGGACTCATGTCTGGTCTGTCCATATGGACTCCCCTTAGTGCATCGAAAGGTGGTGCAGCTCAGGACTTCTATTTATAGGCTCCTAACAGGTGTACTGAATAGCAAATCAAGTGAATAGAGCCTTGTGATGGCTAGCACCAAGCAGGCAAAAATGGGTAAGGTAGATTGCATGGTGTCCTGGGAAGTGAAGATTACAGAGCAAACACTTGCCTTAATTGTTTTCTTTTTTTTAAAAGTTCCCAGGAACCAAAGGCACAAAGATAGCCAGAGTAGAGAAATTGAGAGTCGCCAAATTTCCCAACAAGTGTGACCAAGAAAAAAACAACAAATTTGAAAGAATAAGTTTCAGCTGTCTGCAGGGTTAATTCTTCTTTCTCTTTAAAAACACTCTTTCCCATTGTTATTCATAATGGAATTAAACCATTCATTGGGCTGGCCATGTCAAGTCGCTCATTAATAATTCAACAAGTGCATTTCAACTTCCATTTATCACATAATTTTGTTATCGATTTTCCACTTCAAGAGAGCATAAAAGTGTCAGTGTGGAGGCTTTTTGATCAAATTTGCCTTTAACTTCTAACTGTCCTAATTTGGTATCATTTGCATGGTGGTAATGTGATGGAAATGCAACCCGTGAGAAAAAAAAGACTGAATAAGCAAGTGTGCAAGAGTCATAAAAGGAGGGAGAACGGGAGAGATAACCTCCAGACTGTCAGCGAGGGATTATTCTCCTCTTCTGTCAGATCAAAATTCCATTTTCTTTTCCGCCTTTACCAGGTTTGGATGCTCCCTCTGGCCTCTGACGCTTCCCAATAATGCAATTAAGATCTATAAGCTTTTCCCAGGAATAGAGGGGCTGAAAGAAGGATTGTTCATGCTTCACTGAAGTTGGGAAAGTGTGTGTGTGTGAAGATGGATTGATGGAGGGGTGGAGCAAAGGAAGGTAATAACAGTTGTGAACAGACATGAAGAAAGAGTTTGAGTTGTATTGGAACCCCTCTAACACACACACACACACACACACACACACACACACACACACACACACACACACACACACACACACACACAGACAGTCATTTTTCTCTCACTACATTTTCCACTCCCACTGACATCTATAGTGTTGCCATAGTGTCATTGTGACCTGAACTAAACTTCAGCCGTTCAAAATTGAACATGTAGCTTTACTTTCTTTGTTGCAGATCAGTTGTGAACCATTTGCTTGTGTTTTAAACTGTAGTTTTTTTTATATATATAAGTGATGCCTTGGCAACAGAACAGGAGAGCAACAAGGCCTAATGAGCTGCATTTCCTCAGGTCAAGTTAGAAGGGTTAGAACAATATGCCAGGGTACACGGCTTGTTTTAAGGTCCTTCAGATACACGCCTGAAATGCTAGAGTTCATGTACAGACAGAGAGACAGTGAGAGAGAGAAAGATGATTCACATTTTTGCAATGTACCTGAAGCTGAATTATTTACTTAAATTGCTTCCTGAAATCAAGTAATTCCATTGATGCATTAGAGCCTTGCATGTGTATTAGCTTGCAGTCCCTATTTTTCAAAGGTGCTTGTTTTCTTTGCTTGTGTGCATCTGAATGTATTTCATGCTCATATATAACCTGCATGAAGAACCATGCACTTGAAGGAGCTTTAGACTCTTTCAGTGGCTTCTGGCAGGAAGTGGCAGCAAATAGATGTTTATGTTACCTAACAGACAGCATCCTCCACCTCTTCACTCCATCTTTGTTGCTTCATGGTCAACTTTTTAGTATTAGATTCCCAGGAAAAAATAACTAAAGAAAACAAAATCTTTTGCTTAATAGGTTACGATCTAATGCAGTTAAGGGCTTGTTAAAAATATGTTGAAAATACGACCACACACACTTTATGGTGGAAGAGTTTTGATTAGGGATGCATTTGGATTTTCTTCCCTTCTGTCGTTGCTGCATGCTCTTCCCCAGATTTGTCACTTTGCCAGCATTGTTGGTCGTTTTGTGCATCGAGCAATGGTGTGGGCAGTGCCTAAGCAGTGTTGTGGTGCGTTTGAGAAGATAATTGGCTTTTCACTGAAGCGGTTTTATGCTGATACAATTGAACCAGTGCACGGCGTAAAGGTTAGGGCGATATTAGGCCCCATACAAATGAGAACAGGACAATACACGCTGAGGCAGATGTCAAAGCCGATCTCTTCTTTTAGCCTAACTGAGGCATTGTGTGTGTGTGTGGCACAGAGGTTTGTGTACAGTTCTGAAAGTTAGATTTTCTTTTACATGGAACAGATTAAAAAGTCAGTGGGTTGTTGAATGTGTTACAGCTACACTTTAAGAAACAGTTCACGCTTAAAGGCACTTGCATGCAGTATGCCAAAAAAAAAAAAAAAGGACTACGCTTACAACTATGTGTGCACAGACATCACAGCTGAATTAATGCAATTAGTTCAAGTTGAGTCAATTAATCAACAGAAAATTAATCTGCAACAGATATGATAATAAGAATTGACTAATTACTTGAAGCTAATATGCAAAACTAGCTGGTTCCAGCTTCTCAAATGTTTAAATTTTCTACTTTTTCTGTTCCAGATCGTTCATCTTATTAATATGGAATGTAAGCATGGATTATCATTATTATTTTGATATTAGGTGCTCTTATAATTATTCCTATGTTATTATTGAATTCCATACCAACATCATGTGATAACTGAACCATCTCCATGACAACTGAGCTGACTCTATCCGTTGATGAATGCCATGAGATAGCTCTGAAAATGAAACAAGATTTTTTTGTTTTTTAGGAATTATGAAATTGTACTGGACAGTTTCTCACTACTGTCGCACACTAAACAATTCATCAAAAATAATTTGGAGATTATTCAAAACGATCAGAATTTGCAGTCCTTGTAGACACAGTCATACACACACGTAACAATAGGCTTTTGGTTTACACCTTTACACACAACCCCCATCTCTTCTATTAATTTTTTTTCCCTTTATGATAAATGCTCAATAATTCACACCATCCCCCCCGCCTCTCAGCTCCTTTGTGTGTGATTGTATGTTGCTATGCTCAGCTCTCTGCCACTGAGCTATGGTGCTATGGCCACTTTCCGAGTGCCTTTGGTTGTAGTGAGGGAAATCAACTGTGGCAGAGCTGTAAATTATTCCTCTGGAGGGCTAAAGGGGCCGGAGCCCACACTCGCTCTCGTCCGCTATACCTTTTTATCAGGGCCCAGTCGGTTCCTATGGACCCTTTATCCGTCAGGTCTGAAAGGCCCCTGCCAGGCAATATCAATGACATGGACCACAAAAAGAGGTTGTTTAGTGTGCAGAGAGAGAGAAGATGGACAGAAGGAGAGATACAAAGGGAGAGGAAGGGAAGGGAGGGTGAGCAGAGAGACCCTGTTTGGAATACCACAGGACCATTATGTGTTCAATAAAATTAAGGATGGATTGTCTACCAATAGAAGGATTTAAGAAACGTTTACATTTTCATTCAGTCAATGAAATAAAATTGGTTAGTTTCCTTTGGTCTTGTCATTTGATATATGGATCTTATTTCAAGATGTCATCAACCCTGATTGTATTTCATGACAGCAGGAATTAATTGGATTTAAGGCTTAAAATATGTTATGTTATCATTACAAAGGAGGATTTTCTGTAGTTTCAATAACACGAACAAAAACTAACATTCTCTGTTTACAACATCTACAAATTTCAGAAATTGGTGCTTTTTTATATATATAATTTTAAATTGAATATTTCATGGCTCTTTATTTGATAATGAATAATTCAACTTTGCAGGCTTGTACTCCATTTTTAAGCGGTGGTGCTCTGAAACTTGTCATCATCTGTTTTCAGACCAGTTTCACTGATCTCTATGTTTCTGTTTACAATCACTTTGGTCTCTGCTTTTCTTTGCTCTTTGGGAAAGCAATTTTTTTTTCAGGATTTAACCGTTTGTGGTCTGAGTCGCCTATGATTGTGAAATTAATAGGGCCATCAATAAGATCCAGGAGGGTTAAGATGCTTTGGTGCGACAGTTCCATCTCATCTAAGTTTTTCTATTTAACATGTTCATATGCAACATTTAACACTTCCTGTTCTTATGGTGAAAAAGGGTGGTATTACATTTGAAGCACATGTTTACTCCATAGAAAAGTCCATAAACGCATTTTACTCCACAAAAGCATCACAAAAACTCTTAACCACACCTTAAAGAAAATAAAGGGGGACTTTCTCTTTGAGCTCCCGTCTCTTAGTTTAAGACTGTGCAGCATTGTAAATGCGATCTTTAAAGCTTTGTTTACATGGTAGACAGGCCTCTGCTGTCTCGTCCCCCTCACCCTCACTCCTCCACTGCCTGAAAGAGGACTTCCTTGCATTCTGATCGCGGGCCTGTCTGTTCATACAGACTCTAAAGAATACTAATCAGCAAGGCCTCCTCCTTATGCAGACTCTATTCAGTCAAGGATGGTAGAAAATAACAGGAGACATATGATAAATGGTTGGTTCCATATTGCTCTTACTTATCATCTAGTCAGAGACTCTTTCACAATGCTAGGATGGAGATGAGATCTGTGTTATAGTATATAGGACTGGAGCCTCAGCTTGTACTGCACCTCTTGTGTGAAGTATGCGGAGAAGAACCTTTAGGGCATCGACAGCAAAGAATTAGATTCAACTAAATTTGGCTTGGTTGACTCACGCTGGTTCTTTTTCAGCATTGTCTTATGTCATGCGTATCATCAGTCTTTCAGTTTTGACTTGAGTGGGTTCTAAAAAAGTCCCCTGAGGTAGTAATGTACTTTTTGTAAGGAGCTCTCTTTGGTTTCATTTTGACTGAAAGCGACTACTGGTTGTTCTGTCGAAATCACAGACTTTTATGTAATAGTTATGTAACTGATTACTCAAACAGTCTGAAAAAGGATGTTATAATAAAAAGAGGAAGTTGTTGATTAGCAATAAGGATAGAGAAAGAGAAGTAGAAAGTAGAAACTAAAATTAATAAATCATTTCAGTGCACTTATACTAAAGTTTTAAACAACAAAGCAGAAAAAAACAGAGGCATTTAAAAGAACATCTTAGTTGTTTCTTTTTGCCTTTCTACTGTTAAACTTTTGCTTTCCAACAACTCAAATACAGAGTTGCACATAGAACACATAATGACCTCAGCCTCCTCCTTCATAACTGTGTTGTCTCATCACGTGCGAAACCAAACCTTTTGCTATCTCCCTAATTGGTCTAATCTTTGCGGTCCTTGAAAAACACCAATTGCATTACCGGAAATCTTAGTTCCTCAATTTCTTCCTGTGTTTAGGTCCTGGAGCAGTTTGGTTCCTAGAACTGTTTGGTTGCAGAGGTCTAATAGTTAGATGCATATGAGCTTCCATGGGGAAAGATAGTGGAAAATGTAGTAATTTGTACCACAAAGTGGACGTTATTCCACTCACTTGTTCCTTCTTCAACCCCAGAAAGAATTCATGTGTAAAGTTTAGATCAGCTTAAGAGCCAGCCAGGGCTTTGGGTGGTCAAATGGGTTCAACAAACCCCCCCTAGTGCCTGGCACAGGCTGTACACACCACAGACACACTTGCACAAATACACAGGGAGGAATTAGAAAACATCATCACCATCCAGGGATACTTTCCAAAAATGCTAATGTGGTATATTTGACCTGTTTGCTCAGCCTACGTTTTAAAAGCATCCAGACATCACCAGAATATTGAAAAACAGTCCTGTGTGAGGTTAAAGCTCTGCTGTTATCGCATTAAGCCAGAGAGTTCAGGCCATCTTCCCCTTTCAGTAACTGGCAGCAAAAACAGAGGATGAGAGGAGGAAAAGAGATGAAAATTAAGGAAGCAGTACCTGAAGTATGAAAGGCAGCCCTTGTACGCACACCTAGGCATGTAACCACTTCCCTCTTTGTCTCCCTTTTCCACACAGACATACCCTCATGTCTTACCTGCAGGTTCCTCTGGGATGAGGCTGATCAGGTCTAAATACCCCTCTGGCAGGGATGTCTTTGATGGCTGCTGCCCAGCCTAATTTGAAGCAGGGCTCATTGCAAGCTTCCCTGTGGGATACTGGATCAAAAAACAGCCAGTGGAAAGAAAGCTGGGCCTTGAGGTGTGTGCGCGTGCGTTACTGTGGATGCACATATCTAGCATGTGTGCAAATGTGACTGTGTTGTGAGTATGTGAGTGGATGTGTGGGCTCACCTTGCATTTTGTGTAAAAACTGCCAGTTACAAATGGTTGAAAGAGGACAGAGGGACGGGGGTGTTAGTGACAGTTCTCGCCAAGGAGCCAGCCATTTCCATTTTGTTCACTGGAAGCCGAGTGTGAAACTTTGATGAAGAGCAATTTGCATCTCTGGATGGCTATGAAGAGGTCGGCTTTGTTCGCTACCATCGAAAAGCCGTGCCCGCACACTGCCGGCTCCAAAACCTGCCCACCCCACCACCAACCGGCACCCACCCTCTGCCCTTCACCCACCGCCCTCCTGGCACTACTTTTCAACTGCTTCGGCCAGCGGCTATTCCACCATTGTGTTGCATGGCCAAGAGCACCTGCTGGGAGTCCTTTCATCAACCCTCTCTGGGGTTTTTCAAAGCGATCCAAGGGTACCCCCCCACCACACAAACTCGTAAAATCATCAGTGGAGACACAGGTGCAGAAAATATGTGCCAACCAAGGCATAATGTGGAGACCTCTCAAAAACATCATCAGTGTCTGCCGTAATGTACATTGAAGGGAGGAGCGGGCGAATGGTGGATGCTAACCACCCCTTGTTAGCTCAAATGCACATAATTTATCCCGGTTTGTAAATGTGCACAATCTTTGAAGATAAAATGAAAGATTCCCCACTGTCCCATTTATTAAATCTGAACAAACAGTCCCCTGTGACTGTCTTTTGAAGCAGGAAAACTGTTAATGAAGGGGGATGGTGTGGGAGACAGTGGAACAGGAGAGAAGACAGCGTGGTTTGGGATTTGTGTGTGTGTGTGGTAATGGGGCTGAGAGGCGAGTGTCTGGGTTGTATTTGTATTCCGGTGGCCCGGGGTATCCGTGGATACACCTAGGTGACTGGGAAGCATGCAGAAGGAGGAAGTGGGAAAGCGGTTATTTCACAAACGTGCCCCTTGATACCCACGATGATTAAAAAGAAGCACACAGCAAAAGGTAACTCTAGGTCAGTTCTGTCCAAAACAAGTTAAACTGTGGCTACATCCTCACTGAGGTGTTTTTGACTGTTTTGCAGATAATTCTACACATCTCCTGAATAATTATGTAAAGCGTTGTTGAAAACGTCAGAAGGAAAACACCGTCCTAATTCCCTGCTTTACATTTAAATGATTTACCCATAAGACAGGAACTTGACGAATAAAAGAATAAAGGTCTCTTAATTTATTATTTTATAAAATGTCCGAGCTGTGTTGAATCAGCGGATGCCTGCAGATATCAAACAAGCTATTTGTAATATTTCAGCAGCTCTTTGTTTCAACTATTACGGATCAATAACACATACTCATCTGTTGTGGGTGTTAAGATTTCAAGCTATGTAAACAGTAAATACAGCAAGCTGGCTCTTATGTATTTACTCAAAAATCAACAAACTCCCACATCCCCTGAACTACCCACCATGTGCACTGTACATTTATCTTTTTATATAGTGAAATTCAACCATAGAAAAAAAAAAAGTTGGCACTGGTTGGACAGGTAAGAAAGTGTTATGTGGCTAATTTTAGCAGCACAAGTTAACTATGTGGTTTATAGCATAAAAAACATCAACTTTCCACCACCTAGGAATTTAGTCTTAGTAATTTTTTTGCCTCAGTAGTTGTTACGTTGTTTAATGTTTAAGCTTTAAATATGAGACATGGTAACATATGCGACATTATGAGAACTTTAAATTATCTTATGTCAGTATTTCTTTGCTGACACTCTCCACGGAATGACTGTGATACCTTAACCAGATGTCTCGAGAAAACTTGATGAACTGAAAGTTAGTAACAGTAGTGACAGTAAACATTAAGCATTGTTGTAAAATGCCACTAGTGTTGTGTTTCATTTGGTAATCTTGAGTTAAAAGCCAAATTCCAACATACATTTTAAATTAAGTAACCACAGGGCAATCCCAGCAGCCCCTTCATTCAAAGCCGAGATGTCGTGAGATTACACCAAACAGACAAACTCATTTGGCCAGCTTACGGAGTATGATGATTCATAAGCCGCAACAAAGGCTGTGTCAAATGGTTTCATCCACATCCCCTTTCTTTCCTCCCTCCTAATGTTCCCAAATCAAGCAGCTTTGTGGGCCAATGAAAAGAGCTTAGTCATTTGTGTAATTTCATTCATACAGTCGATGATGTTCGGACATGTAGGCCTTAAAGGGATTAGCTGAAAAAACATGATTACTTTGACAGTGTTAAACCTGCTTGACACACCAGTGGTGGAGCTCTAAAGAGATAGCCGGTGTATTAGTAAGTTACAGTATTGTAAATGCATGACATATGTTAAAGTTTAATAAACTTTCTTTTGATTGTTGTTAAACTTCATGATGTCAAACCAATCTTGAAATGAGCATTTGTCCTTAACAGAGATGCCCTAAATAATGCTTTTAAGGGATTATTTCCTTAGTGGAGAATCATAGGCAAACTGCAATGAAGGCTTCGTGTTCACTTTGACAGTCGATCTTGCTCTCTGGTTTGTTGTATGTCTTTTTGATGCTGTAAAATGCTTAATGCCTCCAGGAACAAAGAAAGGGAAATCAAACAAAACAAAACAGTTTATTATCCATTTGAGAAACCGTTGTAAAAAACATTGTGTATTTTTGTTGCTTACTTTCCGTTACTGGCTATTCTTGGTTAGGTGGAATTGCACTTAATATAAGTGCTCAGTTTTTTTTTTTTTTTATTATCTACTTCTAAAAGTCCACAGGTCGTTAAGAAATCCCTCATCGTTTTAGTTAAATTGTCTTGGAGTAATAAGTTCTTACTGACACAAATGTGATTGTAAATATTATATATTCTTTATGCAGTAACGTACAGACCCACACAAACACTTGTTATTTGTCTGGAAACTTGTCATCTGTTGACATTTCCCTGTCTATAGTCACACACAGACACGCACGGTATTTATCCATCACTATTCTATTACAGCCTCAAATTCAGGCTTCTCCCAGTGGGAGTTTATTATTCACTCTGAACTCAGGTCACGATCCTTTCATCCAATAGGTGTTTTTTTTATTTATTTTTCTAATCAGCGATCACCAACAAAGCAGACAAAGGAAGGGACAACTGGCTCTTTGCCAAACGGAAAAGGGGCGGGAGGAATGGAGAGAAGGGTAGGTGGAAGCGAATAAGCGATCGAGCGTGTGATGGAGGCAGGAGGGGAAGGGTGGAGAAGAGAAGAGGAGTGGATAAGGAACGTAGAACGAATGAGCGTGGCAGGAGACAAAAGAGGGGAGGCTGTGTACAGTTTTGTTTTGCTGTGAGTGCAGCAGAACACACAGAGGCGAGGTCAGTGTGTCACCAAAAATAATCGCATTCTGCCGTCGCCCATGGGATCTCTAAGCAGTGCAAAACAGCAGGTTGTGTTTTTTTTTTTTTTTTTTTTTTTTTTTTGTCTTTGTCACCTTGGCAAATGTTAGTTCCCCTTTATTCTACCATCTTTTAAACCAGGAATGCGCAAACTGTACACAGCTGTACAAGTAAACACACACAGATGCACACATGTTCTAACTCCTGCTGACCTTTGTGGCACTCTTTCTTGCTTCCAAGTGGCAGCAATTTGTAATTAAAACGAATTCTTTTTGCTTGTCAGCAGCGGGAGAAATTTGTCCCTCTCCTTTGTCTGTGAATGCTCAGCAAGCTTTGTTTGAACCCCCCCCCCCCCAACCACTCCCTCTGGCGAGTGCTGATTTTTGATAATAAGCCCAGTAGTAATTTGTCATGTGGACCGACCAGCAGCACGCTGCATGTGTGCGGTTTTGGGAGTTGAATGGCGGTGGTGGAAGTGCAGGGCCGCAAGGAGGGGAGGGGGATACGAGGCTCACAGCGAGCGTCGATTCATACAGCCAGCGGGAACGCTGTTTGCTAGTGAAAGGCTTTTTCTTTTTGTTGTGGGATTGGGCTTGTCAGTCAGTCAGTCACTCGCTAGAAGAATAATTACAGAAGAGAGTGTTTATGAATTTTTATTTTGCCACTTGAGTGCATCTGCCACAAGCACAGGGATTTGGTTTATGGACACACGATTGGCATGTGATTTGTAATTGAAAACTAAATTGCTATAATCGTCAAGGTTATGAATCATTTAGCTGTTATGTGTCAAATTGACAAGTTAAAAAATAGATTTAAAACCATGTTATTCAGCATGTCTCCTTTCTTCATGCTGTGTCCATGATGTTCAGTATAGGCATGCTGTGTATGTGTGTGTGTCTGTCTGTGTATGTACATCTAACTAGCCACAAAGGGGTTGGACTAAGTTAGGTTTCATATTGTACTGTATATCCCCTCCCCCAATGCATCGCACAGGTTTTATGGCCCCAATGGGACATTTGTACTGTGTGTGTGTGAGAGTGGATGGGTGAGTAGGTGTCTATTTGTGTGTGTGTGTGTGTGTGTGTGTGTGTGTGTGCGTGCGTGCAGTCTCCTGACCTCTGAAGGCGAGCTGTTTGTTGAAACGGATTTTTTCTCTCGACTGTGTTAAAGGTTGAGGTTTTGTTCTGATTCTGATTTTGAAAGCATCTTCACACTTTCTTTAAGGAAGCAGTGAAAGGAAGGTTGATAGAGGATCTCTTGATAATATCGTATTTTTCCAGAGCTATAAAATCATTTATTTGTGACAGGGCTTTGCTGTCATGTCCAGCCTCCAATAAAAAAAATCAAAGCATATTTATCATTATACTGTATGCATTCAACCAAGAGACTTGGCCCTTCAAACTCCTGCTACTGCTTGATGGTTTTCTTTTGCCCTTGATGACATCAGTCAAACAGCATTGATGGCTCCCTGGTAAATGAAGAGCTGTATAGGTTTTACATCTGTGGGGAGGAGCGGGCCTAAGGATTGCTAGCTGATATCATTAAAACGATGACCCTGTCTAGGAAAGTGACCGTCCGATAGTCTGATGAGATTGGAGTGTCGGGGCGGGATATGGGGGAGGGGACGACACACACGGGGTGTGTGTGTGTGTGTGTGTGTGTGTGTGTGTGTGTGTACACAAGTATGTATGCGAGTAACAGGGCTGGTATCGGTGTCTAAGTGTTTAATAAATCAATGCAGGTCATGTCTGAGAGCCGGATGTCACCCAGATGGCCTGTTGTTAGGGGGCTTTGCAGTGTGTGTGTGTGTGTGTAGTAGACAGTACAGGAGTACAGTACTGTGCATATGTCACTTCTAATGAGAGGTACTGAAGCAGAAGGATATGACCTCACAGGGTCTCCAGACATCTTGGAAAAGAATACCAGCACATTAGCACACACTATTTAAAATGTCGCCCCCCTCCCCCAAGTGGTATTCTTCTAAATGGCTTGTTGGTGTTTGTAGTGTTTCTGCTCTGAAAGGTTTAATTAAACAGTATGTGACATGGTCTGCTTTATGTTGTTGCGTTTTGGAAAGTGCTAATGAATATGGCATTGTCAGCAAATCGTCCAAAAACTTTTTTTCAGGAGGATAAAAACAAAACGCTTACAAAATAAAACACTGTCATGAAATATTAATATTACTTTCTATCTTTCTATGGTAAATAAGATTGTAAATGCTGACTGAACATGCACATTACATATATTAAAAAAAAAGAGAGATAAAAGTAGAGTTTTCATCAGGCAGTGACAAAATGTAAAAGCTTCCACAAACTTCATATGAGTGTTGTTCCTGTTATTTATATGGAAATGTGTATTATTACTTTACTTTAGTCATATTCCAAACACTATCACTTTCTTATTTTTTCTTTTACAAAGTTATGATTTCCTTGTGATATAAAGAATCAGCAGGATGTGACTAGCTGCACTGCAGCACTGCTCAGAGCATTTGTTCGTCTGACAGCATAATTTGAAGGACTGATGAGCTTCATGTCGTTTAAAAAAAACAAACAAAAAAAAAAAAGCCTGGCCCTGCGATCCCACAATGGCCCCTTTTATGTGCTACTTAATTAGCAGTCTCTGATGCTAACACAGCACGGACTACAAAGCGACTGCTCTCTGATCTCTCTGACGAGATATCCACCATCACGACGACAAATGCGTGTGCGTTTGTTTGTTTCTCAAGAGCTGGAGCTAATAGCCCTCTGGGGCACACGATGTCCAAAAAAATTAAGGGAGTTAGGAGGGGAGGAAGAATGGAAGAAAAGGAAGGAGACAGAGGGGGAGGAGTGGAAAGATGATTATGTTGAAAGGAGACAATCAATTTGTATATTGAATTTAAGCAGGAATGTCTGAAAGTGTGTGATGACAGAGGACTGTCCATCTTTAGGCTCTAATTATAGCAACCATGTGAGTCTTGGTAGTAGCAATCATTGCCTTTGTTGTTGAGACATTTGATTGATAAACAAAAGAGTTGACTTTGCAAAGCAAGTGGTGGAGTACAAGGTTAGAAAAGAGGAAGCTAAGAAAGCGGAGAGATTAAGAGATACACTGTGTGTAGAACTGTAATATAAAAGGAGAATAAAGAAAGAGGCTGAAACTTTTCATCTCCTGACAAGCATTTTCTTCCCATTTTATCTGATTTGTTTTCTATCTTTGATCATCACCATGGCCCTGCAGCTAGTTCTTTCTCTTCTTCTGCTTTTCTATTGTCATGCTTGTCCCCCTCGACTTCTAAGCTGCTTTGCCGAGCTGTAACGCCCCTCTTATATAAGGGGGAATGAGGATCGGGGAACCGGGATGTGACAGGATTTGCGGAGGTCTTAAGCTTTGGCATGGGCTGATGCAGACACTGTAATGTTCTGGGGGTCAAAATCCAGGGGATCTGGGAACAACATAGAGCCAAGAGGACAATGGTACAACATGCTCAGAGAGATTTTCCCCTTTAGCCAGCCAAAACGTTGGGAAGACACCTTAATTGGCCATATCAGTGGTGACTTTTGCATTACAATCTAAAGATCTACATTTTAAATCTAGCTTTTTGCTGCATCTCTGACAAAATTGTGATGTGCCTTAGACTGTGTCAGCTATGTCAGACCTGTAACAGAAGAAGGAAATGTCCAGTATTACTTACAGGAATTAGGCAGTAATTTTAGGGCACTAATATTTGGTTAAGGCAAACATGGCTGACTCAGACGCCATGCCTTGAATTGTTCCCGTCACTCTGAGCAAAGAGAGAGCTCGCTTCAGGATGACGAGGGTGTTTCAAGCATGCATTTCCTCCACTGTATTTACTTTGTGTAATTCTGTTTTCACAACGACTTAAAGGTTGACAGTGAAAATAATTCAAAATGTATATCATTACAGCACCACAGCCTCTCATCGGCTCCTCTTAATATTAATCCCTGTCACAAAAAAATGAGTCATACAAAGGCTCTTCACATTTCTCTGAAAGCTTAGAAGACAGAAAAAGGGGTGCAATCTGCTTTTTTAGAATGAGTTTACAGATGTAGACTTAAGTGGAAGTATAAACAGATTCAGGAGCACACACCCAAACAGGCACACACAGGAGAGATTAACCTCTGATGTAGCTGTATGAGTAGGAGCCGACAAGTGTTACTTCCACAACAGTGTCAGTCCTTTTGAAATCCTCTGAATGTGACTACTGCATAGTGTTTGCTACACTCCGCAGCTCCACACTGAACTTTGTTTTTGCACAATTTCTTTTCATATGTCAAATTAAAGGACACTATTTGTTTCTCCAAATGAATGCACCTGTTCGCCAAAGATTTTGTTAAGTGGTTGAAGTGAGTCCCAGAGAGAAATTGTGTTGTTTCAGCACTGGAGGATGTAAATAACAAACAAACAAATAGGCCAGTGATACTATCAGAAACATTTTAAACTGGTATAAACATTATTTAGGTCAATATGAGGCATACTGCAGCTGTAAAAACTGGTAAGCCGTCAGTATACAGTTATTAATATTTTAACATCTAGGCTTTATATTCCACATATTAAAGGAAGGTGTGTGTGTGTGTGTGTGTGTGTGTGTGTGTGTGTGTGTGGGATTTAGTAGTATCTAGTGTTGTAGATGCTGATTGCAACCTATTCGACACACGCTGTTCTTCCTAGCTTGAAGGAGAAACTACAGTGGCCACAAAACACATAAAAAAAATACAAATGCCCTCCAGAGCCAATGTTTGTCACTCTTGGGCTACCATAGATCACCTGTAGGTATAAAATTCATCCTAAGGTAACCAGAACATAACCCTTCTTATTTTAACATCAGAGCTCTGAATCAGTGTATTCTATTATATAAATATATTTATATAATTTAGTCTATTTATATTCACTTCTCTGGATACAACATAGCATTAGCACTCACCACCAATAAACTCGAAGAATTCAAAGGTATGTGCTTCCTTAAAGTTTCTTACCTCCATTTTTTAACTTGCCCTCCAGAATATTTGAAAGTTCCACCACATCTTCTAAATCTCAATGAATATAAATGTGAGTTAGAAGGATCTTTCTTTTCTAAAGTTTGCCACCATCTCTTTCATCTCCATCACACTGAGCTTCAGGTGAGTCTTCCTTTACCAGGTGATGCAACTGTCCCCTCTCTGTACTTTGAGTCCTCCCCATCTTCCCCATTTCTCACTCTCTTGTGTTTTTGTCTCAAAAAATCTGGAGTCCACGTCTTGCCCTATGGGCTCGACTCTCCAGTGTCCAGTGAGGGAGATGATAAAATGGTAACACGTTTCTTTGAACTGGTAGGTGGTATTTGATGTGCTGCGAGGAGCATAATATATGATGTATTTGATCTAGCCAGCTGTCGGTTGCTGGTCCATGAGTTTTCTTCACATCCTTAGCCTTTGTAGTTTGTGCATCTGAGAGTGCGCGCGCACACACACACACACACACACACACACACACACACACACCTGTGAGCATGTACATTGAAATCCAGGTGCAAAGGCACTTTCTTAGATATTTAGCCTAAACTTTAAACTCACATTTATGTTACACATAGCATTTATTTATTCCTCTGATGAGGTTGAACATACATGCTTAATGCCAAGTCTAGCCACAGCTTTGATTTACTTACAGATAGTTTTGAAGAGGAAACTTTGTATTTTGCCGTTATAATAGCGTATTTTTATTCAATCAGTGATTATTTCTGTTACCCTTTTTGTGAGTGCACTACATACTGCCTGCTGTAGTTGGTATTCAAGTTATTCAAGTCAATAAGGAGAACAAAATGCCATATTCAATGCCTCCCTCCTGCCCATTACTTTACAATAAGTGTTTTTTCGGTTGCACTGTGCTCTTGTATTCCAGTCCTTTCCTCACAATATCTCTGTCTCCAACTGATTATCGAGAAACTGGACAGACCTTTAATCTCCTCAAAGGAACCAATATTATACTTGTCTACTTTACTTCATCCCTCGCTCTGTTTCTCGCTCACACATTCACAGACAAGCACACAATTCATGGAGTATCCCCCCGCTCCCTCACAGTTGTGGCTCAACCTCTTGCTCACTGATTAACGGCCTGCTTCCCTCTACTGACATGCTACGTTCTTTAGCTCTTTAGCCGATCACAACAATGTGGAGGACCATCTATTTCCTCTCCTCTTTCTTCGACGCTCACTCTTTCTCCATTCTCTCTTGCTCTCTTTTCTTAGGGTTTCTCATTTTTCTTCCTCTGCTTCTTTAACTTGCTCTTTGCTGAATACTCCTTAGACTTGTTTACAGCCAGAGACTCACCGTTCTATTTATTTTCCTCTTCTTTTGTCTGCACTTTGTCTTTAATGTATGGAGTTTTCAAGAAAGATGTTTGTGTGTACTACACCCTGCTGTGCAGCAAAAGCAGGTACTAGATTACCTTTAAAGGAAAACACAGTAAGTTTCCCCTCTTTGGAAAAAAGAATAGAAAATATGTGTAAACATTGTGCAGCAGGCATTTATTTCTCAGTAATGTCAGTAGTAAATAAGTATGGTCTCTACAATGAGCTTTTCATCTTTACACCATAGAGCTGACTGAAATCATTTCACACACTCAGTGCTGAAGGTCTTTGGCCATTTCTGTCACCCTAATTTGGAATTTGGTTTGATGATTAAAATGGAGTTTTCCAGTACATGCGGATAGCTCAACACACTTTGAAGATTCTAAACAATGGAATACCTGAGCAGTGTGACATGGTTACCGCAGTATTTTCTCTGGCTTTTCTCCAGATTTCATGTGCACAGAACCGACTGCGTTAGTTTGGCCTTTTCTCCTTGGTGGTGCTGAATTCCAACTGGTTTACTGGAAATGAAATGTACTACTTTATTTACATTTCTTTGGTTTGGGTAGAACTAGGGTCAAAGTTAGTTTGGGTTTGAATTACATGTAGATGTAGCAAAGAGAAAAATGATAGACTTGGATGGAGTAAAACAAATATATTTCAAAGATATGCTTGAGACTGAAAAGTTCAACAACTTCACTTTTTAACAGAAATGACAGAAGGGATTACTGCAGGAACATTCTGGTAATGGATATGTTTACTGAAGTTGATTTTTTTGTTTGACCTGTCACTTGCGCACACAACACTCTACAGCGCCAAACTCCATACAAACAGCCGGTGTCTGTTGTTACAGTTCATGTTTCTACTGTCAGTCTTGGAACACATCCATTTGCTATTGGTGGCCAATAAACGCAGATTGTAAAAGCACATGAGCATTTGTTTGAATACAGCAACACCACAGATACAATGCAAATAGAACTATCAAAATAAAAAGTAACCTGAGAGCCTGGGCAGTCCTAACATCAACTTTAAACAATTTCAGTTTCTGAATCAGGAGAGGAAGGAACGAATGCTAGCTTTGTTCTTTTACATTTGGAGCTTTAGCAGATTAAGTTTCACTGTTCCTAACTGAAGGATGGTAAATAATCTCACTACAGCACCGGCTGTCCGTGTTGGACTGTTGTTATTGGAGCAAATCAACTTTTCAGGGACTGCAGTCAACAAATCCTAATTAAAGATGACACAGAGGTCCCTTAGCTATTATTGTGCTGTTGGATGTTTTATTTTCATTTCCCTTTCACTCTGTGTGTGTGTGTGTGTGTGTGTGTGTGTGTGTGTGTGATGAAGTGTGTAAATTCAATCACTTGAAGGAAGGGGCTGACCTTCACCTGTTCTTAGGTCAAACAATAGAGGCCCAAAATCATATTGGCAGGAGTTTGTGGCAAAGAATCCTAAGAGGTCGTGTGTCTGTGTGTGTGTGTGTGTGTGTGTTTGTATTGTGTGGAGGCCATATGAACATGAGTAGGTCAGTTCAGACACTCATTGATCATGGGGGTCTCCACTAGAGCGTGACATTAGTTGAATGTCAGTGGAAAATGAACACAGTAGTCTGGTGATGAAGAGGTGGACAGCAGCACCTTTAAGTGTACTCTGAACATGTGGCACCACCCACATGGTCATGCATCTCTATAATGGCCATTATTTTAATGTCGTTGGCCTTGCATCGTCCTGTAATGGTAAAATATTGATGTAAAGCAGCTGTTCTCCAACAATGTTTAAACCTTGCTCTAGTGCTACGTGGAGGAATAATAAATTAATAAAATATTACCACAGTTCAACTGACATACTATAAGTTCTATGAGGGGTGTAATTAAATTTTTTTCATTTGCTGTAATATTTTGTCTTAACATCAGCCTGCATGCACATAGTGCATGCACATATCCACAATTAGTTATGAGCTATAATGTAACGGTAATATATTAAGTGCAGGTAAAATGAATGGTTTGGTTGACAAACACTGTTAAAAGAAATATTAGGAGGAGAAGTGCGGATCAGGAGTACCTTCCGTTCATCAACCGTCAACAAAAGAATAATCTTCTTATTAGGAATAAAATGTGTGAACTCTCCGTAGGTGAGTACGTGGAGAGACTCATTTTATGAGATGGTACATAGTCTAAAAAGTTTGAAGAACACTGATGTAAAACATTTTCAGGACTGATCATCCAAATGTCTATGGTCCACAGGTCATTGTTTCTGTCTCTTACAGTATATTCAAGACAAGCCAATCCTGATTTCTAATATCAGAAACCATAAAACACTTAAAACAGTCAAACAGATTGATATTGATATTAATTAATGTGTTTGTTCCCCTGATAAATAAGTAACTACCGTAAAATGAATCCTCCAATGAGTAAACTATGAATAAATCTAAACATAAATAGTGCTGTGTTCTGTAAACATAAGCCTACGAAGTCCCTAGTTGAAGTGTAAGTGGTGAAATGATGGATAAGATCCACAAATCTGACGGTGCATTTTAAAAGTGTACAAAGTTAGTGATGACTTGAGGATGTGGATAAAATCACCTAGTGAGCAAGCTGGAACTCTTCTGCTTCGTTTGCTATTTCATATAAATATTAATCACCTTTTCTATCTGGGGATAGAAGGACTAAAAAAAAACATTGCGGTGAGCTTCATATCTAGGAGGGAGGATGAGGAGGAGGAGGTGGTGGCTGGTAGGTATCGGTGTGTATGTGCACAGTATGTGTGTATTAGTGTTTGTCTCTTCCACATCCACTCCCACACCTCATAAGGCAGATTTAGACTGTTCCATATGGATGACACTCATATATGACAGGTCTCTCAGTGCATCAGAATGTAAATGTGAGCGGTTATGTGTGTGCGTCAGCAATTCTTGAGAGGCACGGGAAAGTAGCTTTGTGCGATTGTCCACATATTTTACATTCACAAAATGTTTGGAATATAGATGTGTGGTGGAACATGTGAAATGTACATGTATTGCTCTTTCTTTTCTCATTCCTGTTAGTTCTGTCAGGGATGTCTGTCACAGCTGAAAAACGAGTTTTATTTGCATGCTTATTTCATTACATGAAAGCTTTCTTTCCAAAATGTTATCGTCTATAGCCATCTGGGGGAAATTTTCTTTGAATAAAACTAATCACTATTCCTGCAGTATTCGAATCCCCGAATGACTGCACTCTCATAAATGTAATTCTCGGTTTTCAAGATGGATGATAATAGCTTTCCATAATGTGCTTTATTGAAATAATACCATTTTACATATAGTGGGGATGTCATTTACAAAGTAAAGTCTTCATACATATCTCTTTCCAGATAATTAAAAACGCCTTTGTATCATCACATGTTCTACCCACCTGTCCTGCATTGTGGAAAATGGTTATGTATTTATTTATTTTTTATCAGCATTTGCTCAATGCTGTTGAATAAACGTCAAGATAATCAGTCACACCGGTTAATTAAAAGCATATTTGATTGGCTCAGGAAGGAAAAGCCGCTATTGATGCCTTTGGCCCCCAGAATAAGAAGGGGCCAAGGTGAATCGTATTATTTTCCTTTTTGTCTTTTTACGATAAGAAATGCAAGTTCAGGAAATTATGCTAGGAAATTGATAGGTTCCTCTTGCTTCTGCATTTAAATTAATCCTTTAGAGTAAGATATATTTTAAGACGATCTGTTACCTGCACCATTTTGCATCCCCGAAACTGAATTAAACTAGCTGCTTTTGAAGAGGATTATGATGACCAGTGATTGGATATATGATATGTGAAGGAATGCCCTTATTTGTGAATGTCTGATATGGGATTATTGTGATCTACAGTCTCTGTGTGTGGTTATAACTGCCTCTGTTATCAGACTCTAGGCAGAGATGGAGGGAAAGATTAAAGAAACACGGAGGGTGGACAGGAAGAGATGGGATTTATGCTAACATGCTGGTAGAAAGGAAAAGGATTTATTCAGTCCTTTGTGAAGACTGATGCCATTACACTGGACTCCACCTCGACAGCCTCTTTCCCTCTTGTCTTTCGTTTCTGTACCCTGTCCCTGTTCCCTCTTTCTATTTACCTTTGTCTTTGGCGCTGACTACTCTGTGATCCCTTGGGCCAGGCTTTTCATTTATTCTAGGCCTACACCTTCTTCAATTCCATCTCTCTCGTGTCTTTAAGGCTCTCTTTTTCTTTTTTTTTTCTCCCTGCTTAGAATCAATACTTTAAGCTGGTGAAAGTGTGGCTGTCTCTTCTTTTCTTCAATCTGCCAGACACTGTTAACTATATAAATACATTTAGATGTACATATTGAAAGCATTGGTCCCTACAGCTGAGATGCTGTCAGTTGCTCTAGCATGCACTTCACTATTATGGCTCCCACATGTGCCATTAGTCATAATGCTGCCTTCTACCACACACCACAGGACATCCAAGGCTACACACATAAACAACAAGCTAATAAGCTGGCTAGCTTTCCCCTTACTAAGTAGAATAAGACTTGTATATAACACTGTGCCAGGGTTCGGCCAATTCCTTATGTAGTCCAGCAGTTTAAATCACTTGCCTAATACTTTTGTGCTAAATTCTTTCAAAAGCAAAGCATATGGCACTCAAGCATACTGATATGATTTCATATTGAACAGCACATTTTCTATAAACTTATATGTATAATTTACCACCAATTTGCATCTTAGTTTCTCATTAACCACTGATATTGTGGTTACTATACTGTTCAAGAATGACAGTGTACCTAGGGAAGGGTGTATATGGTATTTCCTATTTCACCATTTTGATTCTATTGAATTGACTGTATTTTAGTTTTTTATTCTGAACTCTTTTCCACCGTTGCTCTCTTCAGCGGGGTGCTGAGGTAGCACCGTTGGAAAGTGAAAGGTTCCGCCTGAAGTCTAAAAATATTTTCGGTTCATTATGAAAATGTGACGGGACAAATTAGATTATGGCAGGCGGCCACAGTCTAGGTAATTAATGGGAAACATTTCAGTTTCTTCTCCAAAATCATTACTGCAAGCTAACCCTCTGCTTTTCCTCTGCTTAAAAAATTAACAACGAATAAAGGTTAGATATTTGGAGTTTCTGTAAAAATGGTCTCTTCTTTTTTTCAAAGAGAGGGTTTACCTGGAAAAATATGTTGAAATGAAATGTTTTATTGCAATAACGATCACAACAAGTAGATATTAAAATTTTCATTTTTTTGTTGTTGTTTTAATTCCTCAAATGATGAATCAATAATTTTAGTTAACTTCACTTACAGTCGATCTTTTTAATTTCAGTCTTCAGACCTACTTCAGAAGTTTCAGGTTTCATTCCCCCAAATTAGACAGAATGATGACTGCTGAGTCATTAATTTGACAAGTGGTTTGGAGTATACAGTAAGTGCATAAAAGCACAGAGAACTTTCAGTTTTCTCTTCAGTTATTACACTGGGAATTTCTGAAGAGTCTGAGAACCAAAACATTGCTGCTATTGATTGAGTGACACCATAGTACCAATAGAAGTAAAACAGACATTGGGACTGAGACACTTCCACTTGTCTTTCTTGGTTTCATACTTATTATACTTCAGTCTGAGAAATCCCTGAAGCTGTAAATGATGTAATCACAGCTGATTGGATAATATTGAGCTTTAGTAGACAAACTATTCAATTTACTGTATGTACATACAGTTTCATTGCCCATATTTAATTACATTGCTTTAACTTGGCATTTACTAACCTACATGTTCATCGGGTTTGAATTAAGGGGTTGGTGAGGTTGTGAGCCTCACATGAGAGAGATGGAACAGACAGTCACGGTTACTCCCTCTACTCATCAGAAGAAAATCACCCTGACACAAACACTACCACCAATCACACGCACACACACATTTTTTTGCCATTTGTCAGCCCCCTTCCCTGTACAGTATATTTCATCATGGTGAGGCAAAGGCATTGCTAACATGCCAAGCGAGTGCTTTCTCTTGTTCAGTGGCTCAGGGAGAGTGATTTTTTTTTTTTTTTTGCCTCTCCCTGTGACAGACTCAAGTGCTTCAGTTTCCCCCTTGCTTAGAGAAAGTGACTGCACAAAACCTTTCGTAGGCTAGCTGAAAACTGTTAGGCGGAGCTGGTTCTGCAGATACTGTGCTGGACCCTGAAGGTGGATCATTGGATGGTTAAACTGGGGCAAAACCTCTGAGCTTGTTCAGGCCTGCAATTTGAGGGTTGGTTCTTTGTCCATATGTGACCTGCTCTGTTCACTGCACCATATATCCAACACACCCTTACAAAAAGTGGTTATATTAAAAGCTTAATCACTCTGCCTGTCTGTGACTGAAAGTGATCCTCCACAGCAGCATCCACCTGTAAGCTCTGTCTTCAGATAATATTTTAAATCTACACAGACAGGTTTACAGGTTGTCATATGTAATATGTTCACATTAGTTGAGTCACATTATGCTACAAATCACTTTGGTCTTCAAGAAATGAGTTGTAACAATGTATTCCAAAATATCAAACATTAATATTGATCGTTCAGAAGGAGACTGGAAAATGTTCATCCATGCACACACACAGAGCAACGCAGTGTACCTAAGAAACTCACAAAGCTATGACAGTCTCACCTGACAGCTCTGATCTATTTAGTTAACCTCCTCAGACAGACCCCAACAAAGGCTGCTAATACTGTAAAAAGCTTTGTGTCCCATCACATCTCTTGTCAGAAGTTACACTTAAACACACCACCAAGACTCCAGACTGCAACCAGCTCCATTAAAACGTTACCCGCTGGCAGGTAGACTAAAAATTGTGTGTAAAATTGGCTTAAAGTTGGTGCTCAGGAATTAGTCTTGACTTAAGTTAAATATTAATTGCCTAACCTTGAGGCTTTGTTAAATGGATTGTCAGACTTTTTATGTTTCCCTACCACTTATTGCACTAAACTCAACAGATGGCTGCCCACCATGAGTGGGGCTCTGCTTGAGGTTTCTGCCTCTTTTTAAAGGAAGTTTTTCCTCATGGTGGAAATTGCCGGCCTTTCACAACACTAATAAGGTTAAGCGGTTATGGAAAATGGATGGATGAATTAACTATCTTTTGTTGGAGTCATACATTAATTTTGCATGTCACCTTTGTCTCCACAGCAAAGAAGACGTGTGCGACCACAGACTTCGCCTGTAAGAACGGACAGTGTGTTCCTGCTAGGTGGCGCTGCGATGGAGAACCGGAGTGTGCAGACGGTTCAGACGAAGCTGATGCAATCTGCAGTAAGTAGTCATACAGTGTCGCACTGACAGACAGACAAAGACGATTATAGACAAACAATGCCACAAAGGCAAACATATAAAGACAGACAGAGGAATGGTCATAAACATGCATGTAGGCTCATTTGACATGTCTCAAATGTGATCCCAAGTATTTGTTTGTATCAGTGTGTTCATTCATTCGTGTATGTGCATGGCTTTAATGAAGTGAAAGCCGACAAACAAATATGAACTTTCTAAAACACATATACACCAGCATGATGCAATTGTTTTGTCCTTTTTACAGTAATAGAATCGTGTTTAAACTAGTTTCCCCTCACACACACACATGCACAGACGTTTCCTTCAGCATAAAGAACTTCCAAGGTTGCTTGGTCTCAGTGTGCCACGTTTTTCTGCACTCCTGCTAAAGCTGCCAACCCTCTCTTTCTTGCACATGGCCTCAGAAAATTGCTTTGAGTTGCTTTTTTTTTGTTGGCTGCACATCCGATACAAGACATCCATACATGGTTTGATCAAGGTCGTGCAGGGCAGAAGAAGGGGATAAGATGCCTGCTACTTTCATACTATTTCCATAGGGCACCTTTGGAAAAGTGAGAATTAGAAATGCTATCTACTTAAAGCCCTACTGTGCAACTTTTCTACCATAAAATAACAGAATTTTAAATCATTTCACACCCAGCACCCCGTATGCGTATTCTTGCTTTGTGCACTGGGTACGGCCTCTCTCAAGAAGTACATAATGCTTCACAGCACTCAGTCACACACCACCAAATATTTCACTGATTTTAATGAAACTAAATCAAATACTATGGAGAGAAAAAAATTCTGCTTTCCCTCTGATGTCCTCCAGCTGCTGCGCATCAACTCTCTGTGACATACAGAGTTACCTGATGTACAGTAAAGTAAACTGCTGCCGGGATGGGGGATAATGCTGATCAGGAGTGTAATCAGTGTTGTGCCAGAACCGGAGCTGGGTAAGCAGGCGCCGGACTCAGCAGCTTCTATACGCATAATGACAGAGGTGAAGAGACCAAAGAAGGACATAGAAGGAGGAAGCAAGACGAGTATATCTGGGATCAACTTTTAGTCGATGGAGGGAGCTTTGTAAAATAAAAGACAGATATATAGATATACAGCATAAGTAAATATAATAACAAATGCACATGTACACTTTCTACCTAATGTCACTTCAATGTTTAATTTCTCACAGCTCACATGATATTAAAGCTTGGGTTCTCTCCATACACCAGTGTAATTATGAAAAATGGACCCAAGCCTGTAAACAGACCTTACCTGTTACACTCTTGTTCAAAAGGTTGGCAGGCAGCGAGGGCGCTTGCTGCCGCAATTATGAAAAATGGAACTTTGCCCACTGTGGCTGTGGATTTTTTAATCAGCAGAGGTAACCCACTATTTACAGGTGGGGACCTGGAATGAAACAAGGTGTGATGAGGGTGATGTGGAATGGAGAGATTTTACACAGTGTATGTTTGTGTAAGGATACAAAGTCAGAAAGAGAGTGATGAGACAGAAGAAGTGCAAAGACTGATACTGGAGGGTTAAAAGGCTTTGAAAGATGTGAACACTGGAGTGTTTTTTTCTTTTTCTTTTTTTTTTAAATCTAAATGGAGGTTATTCGCTGGCTTTTGGAAATGTATGGTGGAGGTTAAATTAATTTTCTGACAAGAGGCTTTTCAGAAGCTACATAATAGTGAAATTGTCAAGTTTATGAACTTTTTTTACTTTAGTTTGTTAAAGCTTTAGGTTTAGAAAGGGTCCACACCAGAATGTCTCGAGGAGAGTGGAGTCTTTGATTCTCCACAGAAACGACTTGAGAACTAATCTTCATAAAATGTATACTGCATATATATTCCTCAAGAGTATAAGATGATGACTTGAGAGATAAATTGATGAATTTTGGAGAAGCTGTGCCCCCAAATTGTGGAAAGTAACATACTACAGAAATGACCCAAATTCATATTGCCAGAACTACACACAATCTGCCAATCACAATTACCTTTTCATAGCACAAAGGTTCTCAGACAGTTTTTTTTACACACACTCTGTTCATTCAGACTACTGTATTAGCACAGCCTGGGCTCCATTGTCTGTTGTGGTGAAAGTTAAAACACTTTTTCACCAGACTTAAGGTACAATACAATATTACCTACCTTGAAATTTCCAAGGGCATCGTAAATTGAATTATAAAGTGCCTCACACCAGTCTAAATGGCTGTATGTGATCACATCTGATGAGCCTTCACATTTGGTTTGTATTTCATCTTCTAACCCATACTCAAGTTAAAGAGTTGGAGAAGTCAATTGAAACTCAATGCCGTTTCACAGAATTTCACACATAACCGGTGTTTCCTCCAAAGACACTGAGTCACAGAAGAGCAGAGCAGAACTACTAGAGGCCAGTCTTATCACAAAACTTTCTATAAAGCTGTAACTACAGGCCAGCTCCCATTTGCAATTTTTATGAAGATTATTTTCAAAGAGGTCATCAAAGAGCCCTTTGATGATCCTCAAAGTAAAATCTCTGAATGGCATACGCCAAGGACATGTGTGGGAGTGCATGTATATGCGGACATGCCTATGAAGGTATGAGTGTGCGTGTGCCCATATAAGTGTGTATAAAGCTAAAGTCGATGCTTGTATTTAGTATTCATCACAAGGTGAATCTGTAAGTCATTTCATCAGATTAGTCGACTTGTGGTTAAGTCTCATTATGTCTAATCAAGGTCAGACGATGCAGGAGCTTCTCTAACTTTCTCAGCCACATTGATCCTCACGGCTGTGTGTGTATTTGAGTTTGTGTGCGTGTAGCGGAATGTGTGCATGCTGTGCACAGTATAGTGTGTGTGCAATAGGTGAAAAGTACTGTATCACTAGAATGGAGCAATATGGGAAAAAATAATTTACCGAGTTATATACATCTTTAATATATTGATATTGATGTTTAAAGTCATTTTTCTGTACTTTTTCATAGATAATCCAAAGAATGAAGCAAAAGTCTTGTATTTTCAATGATGCAATGAAGATGATGATGATAAATAAAATCCCAGCTTGTCATTGTCATTTTCTATCATGCCATTATAAAAAAAAAGACAGATTAATGGAAAAAAACAATGTTAGAAAATCTACCACTGTCTCTCATCTCTATCTTCAGGCTTTCTAACTTGTAACTTGTTAATATCACACCGATTCATCTATATTTCTGTCTCTTTGCTCTGCCCTCACACCACAGCCATACCATCTTGTATCACATCCTCTTCTCTGTCATCTTGGTCTTCACTGCTCTATGTCCTCCACTTTCTGATCTGAGTTCAGTTTAGTAATGCCTTTGATTAAATTGATTTCCCTGCGAGGGAATCGATGTGCTGATCCCCGAGACCTCTGGTCGACTGCTGATTAACTATAGACCACCGATGACGGCTCTGAAAGCACGCGCACACACACATGCACACAGGCTCCTCAGGAGTTTTCTGTAATTACACATCTGAAAATGAATCTGGCCCTGCAGGGGATTGTGGAGAAAATGCTTAATCAGATGAGTGGTGGTTGATGCATGAAAGAAAGGTGTCTGCACACAATGTTCTGCATGGGTCTTAAGTGCAGACATCATCCCTCAGTAGTGAAGTAGTTGTGGACTGGATGTGTACTTCCACATTTCAAATAGTCTCAGAAAGTTCAGTGAACTTGTCACTTAATGAGAACATGCATATATTTCCTCATCGATTTGTTCAAGTATTTAAGTTTTGATAATTTATTGTTTCAACATTTGATTCGTTGGCAATGTAAAGCCTTTTTAGTGCAAGAACAAGAATAAAATATGTTCAAAATTTACAATCAAATGTCTTAAAAGCATTAGCACACACAGGCAACAAAATAATCAAGTTAATGGTGTTTATTTGAGACAAACTTTATTTCTGAGCGCCAATTTTCACTTTCCATGCTTTTACTCTATAACAATAAACATCCTCTTGCACTTGATAATGGATGTGAAGCAAATTACTATTAATGAAAACTTCTTAAGCTGCCGCAGTTTCAGCACTGAATGGTTCATTTTAAGGGTGCTTCAAATTGCCGGAAATTCTACCTGATAACTTAAAAAGTTGCACACATTTATCTGTTTCCAGACTCATCATTTTTGATAATCCATGTACCAGTCATCAAAGCTTTGATTTCCTGAGGTCTAGACATTACAAAGTCACTATCTATTTTCTCTAAATGGCATCAGCAAGATCCTGCAGTGTGACAATCAGTGCTGATTAGAGGAGCTGCGTCGACTCTCAAGCATTATTTCTCCATCTTTATGTGTGTGCACTCTTTCGGCTCTGTTGCTGCATATCTACACTCCAGGCATTAAAGTGAGCCCTTCTCGCCACCCAAGTGTCTCTGTGTAGATAAAGGTTACTGAATTGCAGCATCAGCCAACCTTTGTCAGCCACATACTGGACCAAGATGTGACGCTCCTTACAGTCCTCAGTCAGTCCAAGTGATGCTTCAGCATTTTGGTATTAGAGAGAAAACTGTTGAAGAGTGCTTATGCTTTGTATTGTTTGGAGGATGTTTTATATCCATAAAAGAAATGTGATCATCACAAGTCCACTCATAGTTGGAGTCTTGCTGCCAAAGACTGTTTTCTGAACTCATTGTGAAACATAATGGGAGAAAACAAGACCAACACAAATGAGAACTTTGATAACTTTAGAAGTCAAGTAATCTTAAGTCGCTTATTACAGAAGAAAAGTTCATTGAGATAAAACCAAGCAAGCAATCTTACTATTTCCTTTGGTTTCGCTATTTGAATGCTCTTAGGTGGTAAACAGAGTGCTAAGTACTGTACCAAGCTGTGTAGTACTGTGGAACATCATATGACGTGTGTTAAGCACCGCCCCTAGCACCAATAGAAAGCATTGCACTACAGCATGTAGACTGGATTGTGGGCCCATATAGCTGAGGATATTTCTCTTATTTTAATTAAAACAGCAGTGATAAGCAAGCAACAAACCAGTATTTGGTCTGCAATCAAGCCAGCATTATACTGAAGTACAAAACTTCTAAAAAGAAAAGGAGGTTGTACATAGAAAAGAGACTACTATTTTGATATTTTTAGATTTTCATTTCTTTAAAAGATAAAAGGGCCATTTGGTTCTTTGATATGAACTGAACTGAATAACCTTGTCAAATGAGTCTGAAATTTTATGAATATAGCATTGCATGTTGCTGTTTTTAGTGATCTGATTACTGTAGATCTTTTTACCAACTTGCTCAACACCACAGGGCATTAACACTGCTATGATTTTTAAACCTTGCTACTTATTTCATTCCATCTGATGAAACCCATTCATCTAAAGACACAAACTGTCAAAGCAGAGCCTTTCATCACAGCATGACTTCTATCTTACTTTTTCTAGCCTTGATTTATAGAGTGCATACTGAGTCACTACTGATGTCTTCAGTTTCTCTTTTGCAGAGTAATTCAAGCAAAGACAAAACTATAGTGAAGATATTGAAAGTGGACAGTAAGACAGCTAGAGGACATCGGCTACTAGCCTTGGTATGGCTTAGTCAGACAAGTATTGCAGGTTCTGTAGCCTGATGGTTTACAGTATAAAGGGAGGAGGAACGCTACAGTCATGATAGCAGAATGTTGACAATGAGGATATTAGTGATGACAGTGGTTGCTCTTTGACTGAATACAACTTGCTGTTGTACGTTGTGTCTGTCATGTTTTATGTTCTAATTTTTACCTGAATTGAAATTCAGTTTGGATGCAAAGCTGCTCGTTATACTGCTATTTTTAGCTATGCTAGCTGCACTACTTCTTTTTATAAGGTAACTATTGATTTTTATAAAAGTTATTATTATTTCAATCAATATTTCAGCATTTTTCATCTTCGTTTGTGATCTTCCATGATTTAGTGCCACCAGCAGGTCAGGTCTTACCTAATTTGCTGGACTTCAGTCAATGTTTGCGTCAGTGTGACTGACAAATGAATGCTAACACACTAAACTGAGATGGGTTCATGAAGATTAACCCCCCAATCATCATTCAAGTATGTTAACATTGTTTTACAAAGATTTTAGCATTTAGCTCAGTTAACTAAAGCAAAAAGTGACAAATTTGAAAACGTGTCAAAAGTAATTAATATAATCAAAAAGAAATCTGATTTTTAATTATCCAGCACTGGCACTCATATACCAGCTGCGATGCCAGCTGTCCTCTGATGACAACTAAAGTGGAAAACTTGAACTTGTATAACATTCCCCCTTCATCTCTCTGTCCCTGCTGGCATCAGTTCCACCTGCTCCTGTGTACTGAAGTGGGTTCTTCCTTGTCCATGTCTGCAGAGGGAATAGGCAGGTCAGCATATTATAGCATAGAGGCAAGAGGTTGTGCTAGTTAATTATTTTGGAATATGAACGGGAAGGATTCAGTGAGTTGCATTGTTGGATGGCTTCAATTTCATGCATGAGGCAGTCGTAGTGCCAGCTGTAATTTCCCAGGTGGCTCCCCTCCCCGTGACTCTCACGTGTCTCGTTCAATCAAGTCAAAAGTCAGTGACCCTGCTATCAAAAGACGCACATGTAATACTACAAACAGATGCAAATCTGGACCAGCAAGAGACACGCTTCTATGAAGTTATTAGTTTGTGTGTGCGTGTGTATGAGTAGGCATTCTGAGGTCACTCTGATCTTCTACTTAAGTCAGAGTAGTTTAATTTGTCTGTAGTCTCTCGCTGCATGTTCTTTTAATAGAGAGCCTCTGTTGCCCTGAGCTGAATTTCACTCACTGGCCACAAAACACACACATACACACACCCACACACACACGCGCACGCTGACCTTCCTTAGTTTCAATCACTCACTTTCTTTTTATTTATTAGATGGTCTGAAGTGATTCAAACTCTTAAAATCATTGATTTCAAAATCAAAAGTTGTTCCTTTAATTGTTGGGTCTCTGTATAATTGATTGATGTGATTTATTTCAGAGTCTTGTACCTGTGAGCTAAAAGTCAGGCTAGTCAGAACAGACAAGGTTCTAACCACCAACTGTTGGACAGCTCTCAAACAAAAGCTATCCTTTAACGATCCTAACCAGCCGTAAAAGGGCCTTTTCTCCCTGCTTTGATCAGGAAGGTTCTGGATTCACCAGGCTCAGTAAGAAATTCTCCCCTCATACCACTAGGATCCTAAATGAGGACACTGCATCAGACTATTTATTCCTTATTCACTTTGTCTTTTGACAGTCACTTGAATACAAGAGGTTGCCACTAAGGAAAATGTAAACATAGTAAGTTTTAAGCATCTAAACAAACAACCATACTGACATTTATCTGGTGAGGACAGGCTACAGCAGCATTCTCCACAGTCTCAGTTGTCTCTGGACTGGTTTCTTGTGAAATCTGACTCATAAATAATTGAAGATACGATACTGACAGTGAGTTTAATGTCACCATAGAAGTTGCTGCGGGGAAAAAAAACAGGCATTTAAAGGTCATCTCCCTGTCTTCCTCTCTGTCTCTCTCCCCCTCTCCTCATATTGTAAGCCCATCATCTCAGCCTCTCATGTGCATTGTTCTGCTTATCTTGCTAAATCTTGTGGCATCTCATTAACCACAAATGTCTTTACCTTGATTTATATCAGTAATAAGTTAAAGTGTATCGATCCCTTAAGGAAGATACAGAATAGCCACCCGGCCACAAGAAATACACCAGACGTATTGTAAAAAAACAACAACAGATCTTGTGCTAAGTAATGCGAATATTCTGCTATAATGACCTAATCCTAAGAAATTCCCAATATATGAGAAAACCCATTATTGATATAACCCCCACACCCCAGAAAGTCTCATATGATCAGTGGTACAGTATTTTTAGTGAACCAGCTCCAGGTACTTATAAGATAAGGACGTTTATAATTGAGTATTACACTGATTGCTGGAAAGTAAACAATTCATTCGAATCATGGCTTATAGCAGCCACTTATCACAGCTTATACAATAACAGCTGCTGATTATGCAAATGTTTTTTTTTTTTTATTAATCAGATTTAAATATCACTGAACATAGATTTTCATGTTGTTGAATTAATCAAACATTGGGGGAACCAGTTTGGGCCCATGTTTACAGATCTGTTTTATTCTTCATATTGAAAATTTCTGATATTTTTAATATAAATTATATATCAATATACATTATTTCTGATATCAGAAGGCATTTGGACTGTGTTTTGCGGAGTTGAAACAGTTGTTTACCTCAAACGTGCCTCCTTGTTTACATTGTAACATGGTACTCACACAGAGAAAACTATCTACGCAGCATCAGCTACCGTGTGATTTTCCCGTCAATTCCATTCTTCCGTTCAATTAGTGACCCTTGCTCTTGGCTGGTTACGATTGATTGGTGGTCAATATGTTTTTGCTCTCAAAGGGTGTCTTGTGGAGCTGCAACAGCCTGATGGGATTGTTTTTCGCTAGTGTTTTGATCATGGTTTGTAAAGACCCATGCATGATAACAATTATGTTTTCAACTGTTTTTTCTTTACACATTTAGCCAGAATGAGCTGAAAAAAATTCAGCTCTTCTTTTTTCTTCTTTCTATTTTTTTTCTCAGAAAACCCTAAATTGTGTCACTGGATCACAGGTGTGGTACCCAAAAGCAGACTCGAGAGACAAACGTGGTTTATTTGGTCAAAAGGCAGGCTCTATGTTAACAAGTAGAGCCGGCAAATGGTTCCAGTACTGTTGGCTAAGGCAGGAACAAAGCTGTAAAAATAAATAAATAAATAAAAAGGCAGCATATGGCCATGACAACAGGTAGAGTCAGAGATTAATACTATACTATGAACTAGAAGCAGAAGAGGAAAGAAAATAAAAGATGTAACCATGACAAAAGCACATGCATCATCAGTAAGGCAGTTTCACATAAATTAGCAGTATTGAGAGATAAATAGCTGCATGGTAAAATATAAAACAACTCTTTGTATAAATCGGCTGTGTGATACAAAATTGGAGAACATTTGTGACAGCAGGCCTCAGTATAAAGCTTCCTTTTTTGCTTTAGCACAGTTGATAAATGTAATATAAAACATGATACCCAAGATGATACCCCCCGAGGCACGCAAACAGACTGTGGAGTTGCTTTTTTCAAACATTTTCTGTTGCTTTCTGTATTTTCCTGTGACTCAAATTAATTGTGCAGGAAATTGTTTTGCCAGACTGAATCAAAACTCTGATGTTTTTCAGGCCCCTAAACTTGCTAAAGCATGTAATCTATCTTAGTCCGACTTTTATTCCAATGACTTTGAAAGGCAACTTTACACAGCCAGTAGCTGTCTCATAATATTAGAAAAGTCCATTCAGAAGCCTTCAGAAGTCAACTACGCTCTCCAGATAATTCAGCTGCCTGTTTTAATCTTCACACCCCTGCCTTTGTGCCCTGACCCAGACTTTGAATAAACTGCCACAGAGGAAATAAGCTCAGAGTTCCCCTGTCAAGTTCAGCTCCACACTCTGTGCATCCCAAAATAGAGGCCCAATCTCTCCTTCTCCCGCTCTTTCCTTTTGTTTGCCTGCCTCTCCTGAAATCTCTCATTAGTTGAGATGTGGCACTGGCCACTGGCGGTATTTTTAATGCCCAATGTGTCGTCTACTAAACAACCATTAAGAGGGGCCTGTTGGAAGAAAGTGGCAATTTCCTATGAAAGTGCTGGTGTCGCGCTGTATTTCTTCCCCCCCCACGGCACTGACAGTCCCTCAGTCTAGACTGTGCTAATGGTTCCACATTTAATAAGCCCCTTACTCTGTTTTACACAGCCTTGAGAAAGAGAGAGAGAGTGAGAGAAAAGGAGTCCACTCCAGTTTAACTTTACAGCAGCGTCTTCGAGAGACCCTGTGAAAAAACAAACTGTGTACCAGTGAAAGGACGCATTAGAAATCTCAGCTTATGCATTACAAACTGTTGTGAGTGAAATGACAGAAAATGGAAATAAATGGAAATATTGTTTTAAAAAATAAGATTTTACAGTTGAATGAAATTTAACAGGGGGTGTATCAGAAATGAGAGGATGTGATAAAGACTGAGGGACTAACTGCATCTGCTTTTTCTTTGTGTATTGTAAGGCATTCACATCACATTGTCACTGTTATGTGCAACAGAGGGCGCAGAAATAATAAAAAAAGAAAAGCCCTTAAGGTTCATGTTGATCAGAGAAACAAATTAATTAATTGACACTGATTTACATTTTACTTTGCACATTTGCACATAACCTGCACAATATTTTGATAGCAACATCCTCTCTGTCTGCTATCTTTGAATCTATTTAAATCTTTAGACCTCTGATGCAGTATTGTCACACAATGTTTCATTTCCCTCTTTTCTTGTCTTGTTACCTTGCCTTTACTTTCTTCATTCTAGCACCTGCTCTCTCAGATATTTTTTTTCTCTCCTTTCTCTTGACTTTGATCTTTCTCTCCAGCATACCCCTCCTCACATTAAGGCTACAATAATAGGAGATCAACGTTCCAATGAAAGCCACTAATCAACACTAACCTTCATTTAAAATGTAATCTGATATTAACCACAAACGCCCTTTTCGTAAATTGGATTTCACATCTGAAGGACAAGAGAGGGGGGTGGAGTTGGCACTAAGGCAGCATTTCAAGGCAAGATGTAGCAGGTCAGCCTTGTCCTCCAAGTCCAAACTGCTCATTTACATGTACCACCAAGGGGTCGAGCAACTAAACCAAACCTAAGAGTCAAAAAGTACACAGAAATGTGTGAAATGGGGTGTTGTTATAACCTCACTTTCCTCTGGAGACATTACTGAATATTTAAAACCTGTTTTAAAAGTAGGACATTTGCAGCTACCCCTCAAACTGTTGCGTGGTCTGGTGTGGTTAATGTGGACCAAGTATGGATTCAGAGGCTGAATGGGGGTGAAGGTGGGTATTTATTGTGCAGCAGAAAGATGCCAAAAAGGCTGGGCTGGCTTGGTCAGAGGCGGTGGAGAGCTGCAGGTGGTGTGTGGCAGGCTTGGCAGAGTTCCTGGAGGAAAAGCAGACAAAAAATACAATCAGTACCGGTACTGACAGAATGCTAGGCACTAAAGGATAACCATAAACTAGTTTGGGCCTGTAGTATACCACATACTAGTGATGGACGGTATAATCTGGCACAGAACAAAGGAACTGGGAGTTCTTGAGTGGTTGGTGATGACATGATGGTTTGCAGCTGAGCAGAGTCCTGGGAGCAGAAGACCACACCTCCGAACCACACCTACCTGACACACAGGGAAAAAACAAAACAAAGACACAGAGAGAGGGAGGAGGCAGAGGAGAATGAAGCCATGGCAGCCTGGACCATGACACAAACATTGCACTCATTAACCCAGTGAATTTAACACGAATGACAACATTTTGATGATGCCGGCTTCATATATCATCCATCTATGCATTCTTCCACCCAGTGCTGATGAGAAAATCAAAAGAAGTGGAACTACTGTGAAAAGCTGCAAGTGACCTCAATACATTAAACTGAGACTGAAACTAGATTATGATATTGGTATTGTTGCCAAGTTATGTTAGTTATTGCCCATTCCTTAATCTGCCTGTCAAACTTTCATTTTCCATGATCGTGAAACAACATGCTCCACTTCTGCAATATAAGGATCTGCAAAATATACATACTCATGCATTCACACACATATTATGTACCCATGCTTCCAAACAACCAAACACACGCACTCGGTCATGCATACACAAATATATGTAAGAATCCTTATACTTAGAGTACATACACATGTGAACACATATGCACTTTAACTCATGCATGCGTGCATACATGCTTTATACACACACGTATTCCCTTTCAAAAATAACTCACATGAAGTAATTGTGCCTAAGAAGTGAGTGCATGGCAGACAAAGCATTATTTTCATGAGAGTGATGCGTCGTGTTGTAGACTGACTTAACGCTGTAAATGAAAAGAATTGTCACTGACCTGTGAAGCTAGGTTTTCATCTCGTGGGCCCATCAATGTTTTTTTTTTCTTTCTTTATTTTTTATCCATCTTAACTTGACAGCTAACACTAACCCTCTGAGACAAGCTTCATGTCAAGTGATGCATTCAGCTCTCAAGGAGAAAAATCAACCATTTTAAAAAACTGTGTGCCGAACAATGATGGCTTTTCTATTTTTTTCCCCAAATTGTCCAAGGGTAAGTACAGTGGACACTGAGTACCCTTCAGTCAAACTTTACCTCTACACTAAGTCTATTCTAACCTTTCAGGGTCAAAAGTGGCATCTGCAAATGTCTTATTCTGTTTATCCAGAAGTGTAAAACCCAAATGTTCAGTTTACAACCATATATGTCACAAAAGAGCAAAAGAGCAACAAATCCTCTCATCTGATAAGCTGGTACAAGATATATATTTTTTATTTTATCACTACTTTGTCTTGAAAAAACATTGATTAAAATAGTTGATTATTTATTTATTTATTAATCAGCTCATTGTTTCAGCTGTAATGTGTATTTAAAATATTCTTCCTTAGTGAAAAGAGTTATTTTTATTACTCTTGAAACTCCCTGTTGCCTGACCAGAGGTCAGTGATCAGCTGATAATAGTTTAAGAAAGAAATAAACAGAAGGTAACAGCATTTCAAAATGTCTGCTCCTTGGACTTGGAGTCTTAACCCTGGGATGGTGTATATTCCTAATGGGTAAACACACACAAACATACACACAAACTGTTTTGCCCCTAAACTTAGCTCAACAAGCATGAGAGAATAAGACCACCACTTGGAACGAGGTTAATTAGCATCACCGTGACGATATGACCCACTGCAACCGACCAAAGCATTAGACTTGCAAAGTCCTTACAAGCCAAATAATTGGCTGATCCATACATCTCTGGTCTTGTATGAATCATTGATGCATATGAGCGCTCTGTGAGCTCAAAGCTCCCCTGCCTCCTGTCCTTTGTCTACCCGGGTCTTTTCTTCTCCTCTTTTATAAAGGTTACAGCTCGACAAGGAAAAGCATTTCATTCACACTGCATGCAGTGCAATTCCAGTGCAAGAGATTAACTATGCACCCTCTACAAACCTTCCACATATTTGAATGAAATTTCAGACACTAAAATTAGAATATATTCATTACGGGCTACTCCAAATCTCTGCTGTGTAAAATGCAATCCAGCCCACGTCTCTAAATGGATTACAGTTTAACCTGGAGAGATTTTCTGTTTTTCTTTGTGTATTAACATGCGTGGAGCCTTTCTTGGTGTAGAGTTTGTACAAATGTTTAAGAGATGAATAAGTCTATGTCTATTGTGTCTATTGTGTGTGTATATGAAGGCCCTCAGGTCACAAAAAGCCGCAATTTGATCAGATTCCAACCGAATACCCTTGTGTCTCTCTCTGAGTGTGTCTCTGTAGTATCTGCCTCTAATTGCCTTGCTCACAGTCCCTGCATTGATATTCTTCATTCTGTGACCAATATCTGACCCCTCCCCTCCCCCTCTTTTATCTCAATCTATGTCCTTTTTCTCTTTTGCTTTCTCTACATCTTATCTTACTTATACATCTCTTTTACCTGTTTCATTTATTGTCCATGAATCCAGGTTAATCCAGGTAGTAAAGGCTAAAAATCTAACATAAGACATGAGCTTGAGACCTATTCATTTTAAGTCACATGGCATGTTTTAAATTTAAGTTAAATATCTGAAATTTTATATGTTCTCTATAAAGCGGGCTGAGTTACCAGGATGGCCCTGTACACGGGTGTGTATTGATTCAAGGGATGCCTTGGCCCTGTCTTTATTGCAGAGTAGCCAAGCGATAAAAGTTTACTGTTCTCAAGCAGGCATTCACCAATTTATGGTGTAACCTCATGGCTGAAACTTGAGTTTAATTATCCTATTTCACAGACGATCAGCTGTTATGGACCCCCTGTTAGTTTAAATTTAATTGATGATGTGTCAAACGTGCAAGGAAAAAGTTCAATATTCTAATTTTCACTCACTTTGTACATTATTACACACATTATTACACTCTGGTTCTCAAGATGTTCACGTTGTGTCCTGCTATAAATGTTTATAGACATTCTCACAAGTTGATAGTTAAAGCGAGAATAAGATATCTGACATGTTACCTGTTAAAAAGAAGCTGAGCTCAGAGCTTAGGGTACACGTGGAGCCAATTGATATTCAGAGCAGTGCAGAGGGATAGGGCATTCATAATATTCCACCAATGTGATGAGGCCATGTTTCTCAGGTGTTTGCATAAAAAGATGTTACAGCAATGGTACTTCATCAATCAGTGCTGTGCTGTCTGGAATGCAGGGGGATTCAGTGTACCTTTTAAGCATTTTGAATTCATTCATATTCAACTATAATCCCTGGTGTCTGCACAGGCTAAATCATCCATAAACCTCCATAACTTTCCATTTAACATGTGCCATATTATCACATACGCTCCTCCCATGTGCTCTTGTGTTGACGTGCTGTCTCACCAAGACTTAAGGATGACATATATTACCTCCTGGTGTCATACACACGTCTCATAATAAATAAATTATCTCAGCATTAGCCTGCAGGGATATAAGCCATCTCAATCAATCTCCTGAGAGGCTAGCTTTGATGCTAGGCAGGCAGCTAGAGAGTGGACATAGCACTATGCTACAATACTCCAATCTCCTCCCTCCTCGTGAAGGGAAATTAAGAAGGTAGTTAATCAAAAGTTCATTAGCATACAGCGCCTTGCTCAGTCCACCCCATACCCCCCCTCATAATAGACACTTAGGCAGACCCCGTGAGTAGAATAACAAGTCTGCACCACTTCTGGTTGTGAACTTGTTTCAATTAAAAGACTGCATCGTACCCTATGTGCCAAATGAGTTTTCTGACCCCAGGACCAGGAAAACTTTAGGATTTTAGGAGAAACATATTTTGGATCATCAAAAAAAAATCTTGTACAGTCAGCTCTGTGTCAATAAACTGACATTACAAATCCTCAATTTCAGAAATATTAATATTTGTACAAACTTTTTTTTTAACAGCCAGTGCAAATTCAGGCTGTGCCAGTTTACGTATACTTTGCAACATGAACTTCTATTAATGCAGCTTGGATAACATCCTGAGGTTGCTCAAAAGACTTAAGTGAATCCGGTTTACAACATTGAAGTTTTGCATATCATCTCTAAAGGTGGTATGAATGTATTCAATACAAACACAGGCTCATTAGTATGGTAATAGAGCATTTCATTGGCAGAGTATTCCTTGGTTTCATGCCATAGTGACGATTCCAGATGTCTTCTCACAGCACTGCTCCTCTCCATCTTGATCAGTAGTAGCAGCCAGACATGTGTCTCAATTTCGCCTTACATTGGGTTTTTTTTAGGTAGCAAAATTTTGCCCCATTAAATTGAACTGAAATTCCCATCTGATCCCCTGCCACTTTCTAACGCAGGGTCATACTGAGAAAGCAGCCTTGCACACTGACAGGCAAATCACTGCTAACCCAGGGCAACCATGAAAAAAATGTACAAGTAGGTTATGCCATAATTAAAGGGCACTGCATCTAGTTTCACTTTGAAATCAAATTAAATTGAATTGAAAATCTACAGAGAATCTCGTGCCACGGAAATACAAGTTGAGAGAAAAGGTCTGACCTAGTCATCCAACCAATTGGGTTTGTTTATGTCTTTGATTTACCTCAATGTAACCTGGATACAATCACTGACCGCCCAAGCTTGTTTTGACCCTGTTTCACACCCATTCCATAATGCATTTACCCACCTGGGAGCTGCTCCGGAGACGCCGTGTCCAACCACCATCTCTTATTGCTCACCACCAAGCAGCTCCACTGGAGCATGGCTAGCATCAGTTCCTCAGCTGTTTTTCACTGTAGGCCTTGGCAGCATTCGAGCTAGCTGGCTGCTAACAGCCCAACATTTGTGCCTGTGCCTCAGGAGTTTCATAGCCCATGAAATATTCATTCAGTACAAAGTCTAAAGAATAGTGAATTCAGTTAAATGCCTATGACTGGCAGCTGAGATTTATAGCTATGAGTATTTCTGGTTATGTATTTATGTATGTATGTATGGGTGTGCACAGGTGTAGATGGTGCTTGCCTCCATGAATACAAGTTTACAATATCGATATGTATGTGTGCAAAGGCCCACCATTGTCATTTTTGTATGTTGTTGTATATTTTGTAAAGATGTGACCTGAGTAACCTTGCAGTCAATATTGGTGCAGTCAATATTGCACTTGGCATGGAATATGATTATAGTTGGCAGTATCTTTGCAGGCAGACGTGTCCCCAGCTTACTATTGATAAGTCCATCAATACTTCACAGTCCCTGCTCAGACGCTGGTTACACCTGTCAGCATTTAGTGAGGGGGGAACAAAGAGAGAGGGCACTCTATCTAAGCACTGACTTTCAGAAGTCTGGGAAAAGACTACAACTACATTATCATCACCATCAGCATCTGGATTGGAAAGTCAGGCAGCAACAACCTTGATATAAAATAAAACACTTGAGATGGTTCTTTCTATGTTATGGTCACATTCTGGGACATTCTATATTTGTTTCTCTTTACTTGCCATGTTTTTCTTTGTCTGTGTGGACTCTGTGGCTGTTGCTGATGATGCTAATTACCTTCATATACTACCACTTATGTTTATCCCAAACAAACTGCTATTGCCTCTGCAGGCAATGTAAAACACATCTCTTACTTTGCACATGGCAATTTTCTCCGTGAATGATCGGCAGTACTCTGGCTGACAAACGGACAGAATAAATTTATGAAGTGGAACCATTATTGTATGATATCAAAGGCCAACGGGGAGCAGCTGAACAGACATTATAATAGTCACAAATTATGAATTAAAACATATAATAATAGGAAATTAGAAATAGTCCTTTTCATTAAGTGAAAATTATTCCCCAATGGGATGAAAATCATCTCATTGATTTTGTCATAATCAATGTCAATGGAGCTCTCTGTTGTTCTTGCTTGTCTGTATATAGTCATTTGATTGGCAGCTGATCCATGACTCTACCCCTTCTCAACTCCCAGGGCCTGAAATGGTCAGGGAGACAAATTACATCCTTTTAACCCAGCTGTCAATCAGACACTTAGTGGGCTGAACCCCAGGGGGTGTCTTTCTGTTTTCAAGTTCATAGTGAGTGAGAAAGAGTAAGAAAGTCTTAGACATTAGCCCTTTGGGTCTGCTGACCCACACAGACGTACACACGAGAGACCAGTGTTGTTTACTGTACGTAGTGCAGTATCTAAGACACACACCAGCACACGTTTCAATTGATTGAGCAGTAAGCCAGATGTCAGACAACTCACTGGTCTCATTCCTCACTTTAACACACCTTGCATCAATATTCATACATTCACCATTAACCACATAGTGTTTGCTCGTTCCCTAAACAGAATTTGCAAGAGGCATTTACTCTTTACAGGATGGGGGAAACCTAATTTAGGGAGACACATTGGAAAGGTGCTCGCAGGAGAGTCTGATATTCAGTAAGAATAATACTATTGATAATATACTAATATAACATAAAGGTCAACACCAACAAAAGACCGAAAAAGAGGAATCCAAACCACAAACCTGTCCAGTTCCATAGAAAGAGGAAAAGCAAGTATCTGCTTTTTGAATTGTGTAGAACCTGGCAATGTAGACTGCACAGTTGGAGAAAATCCTGGCAATCACTACTGGCCCACTATGGGCTCCCAGCGCCCCTCCATGAGGGGCAGCTCTTGAATGGCAGCAATTTATTCTGTAATGTTAAAAATAAAAAATTAGAAGAAAGAAATACAACATGAATAAAATAGAGAATAAGACTGAAATGGGCGAATCCCATAGGAACTATTGATCTGTAGTGGCAACAAACACACACACACACACACACACACACACACACACACACACTCACACACACACACACACACACACACACAGGCTGGTTGCCAAGAAGCATTCTGGTGGTCAAATATGTATAATTGATAGAGTTGAGTTTGACACAGCACTGTAATGTAATCTGGGACTAGAGTCCCTATGGTGTTTGTTTGTGTGTGTGTGTGTGTGTGTGTGTGTGTGTGTGTGTGCGAGCGAGATCGAGAGATAGAGCTTGAAGAGGGAGGTGGTGGGGAGTGTGAGGCAGGGTGAGGGAGTGTAGTGCTTTGCAGGAAGAAGGGACAGGGATTTGCTGTGGGGACTGAGTGTAAATTTGATGTATTGGACGGCTGTATTTTTCCTCCATGTACCAACCCCACGGGTTACACATGTAGGAACAATGGCCTTCTCTACTGTAATGGGCTTTTACCAAGAGGGACCACTTTCTCACTCGCACGCAGTGTGTGTTTGACAAAACTGTAACATGTGCTTTCCTACATTAAAACTAAGTTTTTATTGAATAAGGCTGCACACATGAAAGAAAGGTCTTCAGTTTTACATTGTTTGTGTTTGCTTAAGTCATTTATTCATTAATTAGAACAATTTTAATAATAAATTAAACATATTAATTAATCATACAGCACTTGCCTTCTTTCCGATTGCAAGCATTTTCTTAGTTTTGTAATCTGAAAATCTTTGGGTTGTCAGTTATCAACCTTCATCAAACAAAGAAAACAAAGTGGTAGATCGATCTATAATAAAAAAAAAAAAAGCAGTAACCTTGTCTTTGCAGAGCCCTGGTTATTCAAAAAAGTGTTTGTGTGTTTCATGTGTTTTTTTGCGTTGTATACTCTGTGTTTGCGTGTATTTTCTTGGCTTTGTGTCTGCCTGACACTGTTCCTGCTTCTTTGTTCCTTTGTCACTGTGTGTCTAGTTTAATTGCAGGCCTTTCAGGGGGAATCGATTTGAGCAACAAGATAACTAAGTTATCAAACTGTTTCATTGACTGGCTGTCCGTTCTCTCTCTATCTTTTCCCTTTTCCCTATTTCTTCTCATTTTACTCTCCCTGTCTTCATTCTCTATCCCTCTTTGCCTTTTTTTCTCTCTCCCTCGCTGTTTTTCACCTCCACCCTCCTCACAACAGGCCGACAGACCTGTCCACCAGAGAAGTTTGATTGCGGTGGGGCTGCCAGCAAATGTGTTTCGTTGTCATGGCGATGCGATGGAGAGCGGGACTGTGAGAACGGAGCAGATGAGGAGCAGTGTGCTGCAGGTAAGTTTGTGTTGGGCGAAGGGAAATGTGAGATGGAGGGGGCAGAAGAACAGTATTTACTTTGATCTTTATTTGACGTCAACTTTAGTTTCTTTTTTTTTTCTTGTTTTTTTTTTAGATCATTTTTTGGCTTTTTTAGTAGCAGCTGAAAAGTGTGAAGGGAGAAAGAGAGCAGCAAAGGGCCATGGGTCAGAACTGAGCCCTGTGCCACTGCGGCAAGGACTGAGCCTTTGTACGTGGGGTGCTTACTCTACCAGATGAACTACCAGGGCACCCCGACTTTACAGTAGTTTCTTATCAGTCACTGCAGGAAAAGTCTGAAAAGCATTAAAGTAAATAGTCCACATCTGTTGCACAATTTGCAGAGTAGCAGAGCTGCCTTTCTTTTATTTAAATAACTTAATTACCCAGAAATAATTTGACATGAATTGCTCTGTTCTGTCACTACTGGCTGTTGCAGGCCGAGGTGATGAAGAAAACAGTTTTGCAGTAGGTTCAATGATCATTAGTGAATGCATTGTTGTCAGTACAGTGTTCCATTGCTGCCATCTTTTTACTACGTATCAGCAAGTATGTAGAACTTGTATTTTTCCTGTCTGCTCAACTGAGATTTTAAAGGAGACATTGCAAAGTTGTGATGTCAGAAGTGAGAACCAGAGAGAAGAGAGGAGAAATAACTTCAAAAGCTGAAGGTGCCATGTGATGATATTTCTAGAAATGTAGTATTAAGGCATTGTTTCAGTAACCGTGTTCCACGATGTGTTTTGACACAAGTTTTCTTTCAGACCCTGGGGTGATGATCAATCCTAAATTCACATTTAAAAGAATTCTTTTGAAAATGTGGATATATGGCTTTTGCCCACCATGAGGTACACGTAGAAGTTTTCTGTGAGCTTTCTAGTCTGTCATCCTGGGTCGTCGCATATTTTAAGATTCAGTTCAAATCGAGTCCAAAGGAGTATTTTTAACTCTGCGTCATAGCTGCCAAAAAAATAAAATGTTTCATCTCTTCACCTTTTATTTATTTATTTTTTCTGTTATGTGTCTAGAGATGCCAAACACGAATTGTTTTTTCTTCCTGCAATCTTGTCCTTGTTTTTGGCTGTTGTTTGATGAGCTGGAAATTGGGAAAAGAAGGTCTCACTGCAGACTGGGAGAGTTGGGCCAGTGGTGTTTCATGGAAGGGGAAACCAGTTATGTATCTTTCAAGCATATCTTTAAAGGCGTGTCCTACAGTAAACACATGTGCCCTATGTCTACATGGATGGGCATTTAAAGTCATAATAACACAAAGGCAATATACAGTCTCAGTGCTCAGTGCGTCATTCACAGTGTGCAGAAGGTGGGGATAGGGAATGATATTGCTTCTATAAATCGTGTGGGTGTGTTAGGGGTTGGGTAGTTGGAGGTGAATCATATTTCCTCCTGTGATGTACCTAGATATGACTATGGAAAAACCAAAAGAAGTACTTAGTCGTAAAATACACTCAAACCCTCCAGATAATCAATATATTACGACTAAATAAGCATTTTGCCACACAACGTGTTTCTGTCTTGGTTTCAGTCATTTTATTAGACTGAAAGCCGTATTTGTGCTCGTATGTGTTATGTGTTATCTCAAAGGCTTAGCATGATTTATAGAGGAGCTTTGTGAACAGACACACAATCACGATCACTTTGCTTCATTTGCAACAGACACTTTTGTATAGATATACACACACAGTATGTTATCTAGCCCAAATCCTCAAAGCTCATATCAAAGCAGTAAAAAGGGAATTTCATCAGCATAAACATCTGGCCTATAGAGTTATTGATTTTAAACCTGTGACACACACACAGTCAAACATGCACATGCAGCATATTTTGGAAGGATATAGACTGCATGTGATATTTTGCCAATACTAAACCTGTTTTCTGTAGGCTAGAAAAAGCCAAGCCAATTTATATGTGCAGAAAATTTCATAATTTCTGTTTAAGCATCTGTCTGCGGGAGTCCTTATTGGAACAGGTATAACTCAGGCCATCAGAGTAATTACATTTTTGTGCAGTGAAGGTGAAGTCTTTCTGGCTAGTTGTTGTCACGTTTGTCATGGAAAGGAGATGAGTGAATGTAGCAGGGCAGAGTCCTCATAAGAACAGGATTACAAGGTTGTGTGTGTTTGTGTGTGTGTGTGAGTGTCTGATGCATCTCAGTTTCCATAATGTTACCATCATCCCTCAGGCACTGTGACATTCGTTCATTCTCATGCTTAAAGTGATGCACAAAATGCATGTATGCACATTGGAAGGACGTGCCCATGCATGTGTAATTAAGGACACACACACACACACACACACACACACACACACACGTACGAACACACACACTGTAAGATTGCTTCTGGATACTGTTAAATTCTCTTTATCTGTCCCACACATGCACAACCAAAGATGTGTAAAGTAGTAAATGAACTCTACTCATTCTAGAGGCAATTTAGATAAAATTATAACACATTTTTAATTATTTTTTTTTATTTGGAGTTGTGCAGTCTCATCACTTTGAATGACCTGGGGGTAGCGTGGTAATCTAATAGCAAATATCTTAAAACAAAACAAAACAAAAAAAAACACCCACATGTATTTTAACTACTATTGTTTAGCTAAGCTCACATAGGTACATTTTAAGCACATTGCATGGCCACTCTGTTTTTAAAGGTTAGTTTTCGCTTCACTTTCTTTCATCCTTTATTTCTAGTGAGGCATGTGTGTCAAAAACAGTTGATCTCATTTGAATAAAGACAGACAGAAATAGAAATAGAGATAAATAATGCAGGTCTGGCATAATCCTCAGCATGTCAAAGTGTCCACAATATTTTGCCAGAAATCGTCAAAATATGATCCACCCTACAACAGCTCTTGAAAGGTTCAAGTTTTGCTAATATAAATATTAATAGTAAATGACGTTTTTTTTGAACATTTGCATCAACCCCAGCTGATGCAAACACATGAAATGTGCAATTTAACTCAATTTAGCAACATTTCAAAAGTAGTGTTCTTAACAGGTGGATAGAAACATGTCTTCATTCCTCTTTATCTCTTCATATTTGCTTTCCTCCATCCAGTCTTCATTTTCTCTGAATCCTTGTCTCTGTGTATCCCTCTGTAAGTTGTTAGAGTGCAGCCTGCTCGTACACAGAGTCATCACATTAGGGAGTCTGTGGTCACGACCTAATGAAAACAACAGCTGCTGATTTAGTCATGTAATCTGAGCTGCATTTTTCACATCGAGTACAGTACCATCTCTGTCTCTCTGATGTACGATATAAACTTCCTCCTTGCTTCCCATCACAGGCACCCACACTCTCTTTTATTCTCTTTTAATTCCTGCCTATTGACTGGGAGGGCAATCAGACACCATATGTGTTTTCCATTGCCTTTCATCTGTCTGACCTGCCTGAGCCTTGCAGTAAAAAATAAAGTGGTTACTATAGCTGTGAAATATTTCATAGAGGCCTTGATAATAATTGATTTCTTGCCTGATGGTTTGAGTGTGTGAGTGTGTGCAATGGGAGGCTTGCTATTAAAATAACCTGTAGAGATTAGCTTTTGATCTATCATTTAAAGATGAAGGTAGTGGTGATGAATATTAAGTTAACCTGAAATCCTGACAAAAGGCCCGAGTTATGTGAGTTCACATGTCCACTTCAGAGGGCCACACAATTAACTCTATCAAAATGTAAGTAAATTCTCATTAACATGTAAACATGTCCTAGAAACAGAATTAAATGAATAGCAATTACCATTTTCTTTTTCTGTCCAAAGGCATCTTCACATTACCAGCAGAAAAACGTCAATCCTTTGCTACAGCGATAATGTTGCTATCAGATAGCTACTGCTGCTTGTAACAAACTTAGTAACTGCATGCTAATATTTTTGCCAATCGAATATCTTTACAGTGTATATCTCAGACCATATGTTATCATACCATTCTGGAAATTCAGAAAGACAGAATCTGTTATACACAATAATGGAGCTGGTGCAAGCAAAAGCAGTCTGACAGCAATTGAGAATAGAATGCTGTATGAATAGTTCAGACTGGTTTTCTGGTAATGCCAACACTTCTACAACATGCTATGATTCAGGGTTATTAGGAGGTAAAAGGTCTTTGGAACTACAACAGAAATAATGAAAAAAAACCCCACCTTTTTCAGGGTTGGTTGGGAGCTTGTGTATTCCAAGCTAAATCAATTAAATTTCAATTCAATTTTATTTATATAGCACCAAATCATGACAGAAGGTCTCATGATATGGGGTGTAGACTGTACTCTAATATTATTTACAGACACCCAACATTTCCCACCATGTGTAAGCACTTAGTGATGGTGGCAAGGAAAAACTTTTAAGAGGCAGAAATCTTGAGCTCATTGGTGGGCGGCCCTATGCCACTACTGGGTCAGTTAGAGGGGCTGAAGAGAGAGAGCGAAAGAGAGAGGGAAATTACTTTAGTGGTGGCATGATGATGGATGCTTTCATAAAGAATATTAAAACTTCTTTACTCTGCAGTGTAGAAAGTGTGTATATGTAGCACTATGTACCCTGAGATAAGACACTTTCCTTCTGAATCTGCTGCTTTCACCTCTGCCTTCAAATCTATTCCTTCATCCTCCCTACCACCCTCTTCCTCCACCTCTGATGGAGAGAGGTCAGACCCTTTCCTCATCCCTCCCTCCCGTGGCAGCTACAATTGGTGCAGTTAATGTTAATTAGGGCTGCTAATTGAGCATATCCAAATATTGAATAAAACATGCGTCCAAGAAGAGAGGATCTTTATTACATTTAGGAGAGGCCTCTGAAGAAACTTTATGAGCCTTTAATTTGTGTTAATGTGAAATTGCATTCAATTGGGCACACAGCCACTCCTAGCTGTGTTAGTGTGTGTGTGTGTATATTTTATGGTTGTTTAAACAGGGTACTTACATGACGGATGGCCTCGCTTTTGTTTGCTGAATGCTGATTTTTCTTCATCTTTATTCCTCTTGCATAATTGAAACCTGTTCCTTACTGCTCACCAATCAACCTTTAATTTCAACATATTGCACTGTTGAGGTGCTGATTCAGCGAGCGCAGGAATGATCCAGCTTGCTTAAGGCTGATCACCAGAGAAGTTTGCATTTCCACAAACCTAATAAGATCACGCACACTTAAATGAGAACAGACATTATAGGATTAGGTGGTTTTCCCTTTACCTCTTGATGCATCACAATTACCTGTTAATAGAAACAAAAAGCGGTGTGTCATTGTTGGAATTAAGAGGTTGAGTTCAAATTGTCCGCAAGCAAATGAATGAATTCCCTTGTATATTAATTAAATGCATCTTGTTTGTTTTATTAGGACCTGGGGGAAAGAAAGTGGATTTTTTTGTCACTGAAACTCTCTTTCCCTGTTTTTTATCCTTTTATTCTCAGTTTGTTTTACCTTCTCACTGGGTCGTTCTTAATAATGCTCTCATCTACTGCATTAAGAGCAGCTTAACTGTATCACAGTCAGACATGATATTTCTGATCCTTAGCGAGCTATGAAAATACTGTAATTGAGTCAGTCTGGATAGCATATCATATATATAGGCTAGAGCTAGCTTTATTACATCCACTGGCACTTACATACTGTAGCTGCTAACCTTCTTTCCTACTGGGAATGCATGATAAACAGCAGCCATTTAAAATCCTTTGACAGGCGTATGCAGACCTCACATATGTCATAAACACAGTAGAACCATCTACCAGATTTTGAAAAACATAGTATTTTATTTGTGAATAACACAAACAAATGTGAATAGCTGCTGTGGCTGTAACATGATTTATGGTTCAATACTTTTCACTTGCAACAACAGTAAACACAGAGTTGACCTTGTCCTGGACTTTGATCCGAAAAACTGAATTCACTGTAGTTATGAATGTGATAGCAATTAGGGCTTTCATAGCTATTTAAAAGACTTGCGATTTGAGAGGTAAATCTTCACTGTCCTCACTATTTGATCTGATTACGGATCACTTGTCAACAATTTAAGTGCACAGAGATTCTCCATGGATTTCAGAGAATTGCATCCTCAGTTTTCCATCAGTTAATAATAAAGTGGTCAGATAAATCTGAACAATACCAGTATCTGTGTGAGCCACCTCAGTACATGAACATGATTCTCTTCCTTATATCAGAGTCGGACAGCAAAGCTGATGACCCCTCCCCAATTCTTGGATGATTAGCTGGGCTCGCTGTATTCTTTATGGTTGCAGATGTTAGTTCAGGTTGAATTCAGTGCATTAGCAAGGTATTTAATTTTTGTGAGGCAGATTGTACACACAGTGTGCGTCTTGTCCAGTTTGTGCTTAAGCTCATAAAATCTGAAATGTGCCCAGATGTCTGCTTTCAAAATACTGAGCACATTTTTTTATCACTTGCTGCTGATCTCTGCCTCCTTCTACCATATCTCCCAGCATATAAAATTAGCCTAATGTTTACCCATATTTCAGTGCAAGAGCGACGCTACAACTTTTTTATGCACCTGAAGTCAACAATCAATATAAGAAGGCTATAATTTTGTGTCTATCAGATATTGTTACCTCTATATGTCCACTGCATTAATAATTCCTTTACTTTATTCTACAATCAGTACTTGCTACACAGACACTCAGCACTATATTGGTGAGGAAGTAATGTGTGATACATAAACAGAGAGACAGCCCAACTGACAGAGCGACAGGCTGAGCGAAAGACAGTAGTCAAAGAGGCTCCTGCAGTCCCTGGGGACCTGTTGCTCTTTTCACATCAGCCTGTGCTGCTGTGTTACATTACAGCAAGCGGCTGCTGGATCGATGCCCACCAGGGATACATTAGTTGGTGTTTTATAGCAGGGCAGAGAGGGCCGGAGGAGAGGGAGACAGTGTGTGTGTGTTTGTTCTGTGTTATTCTGGTTGCACGTAGAGGAAAGGAAGTGAATACAGTGTCTAAAGTGTTTTGTACATAAAGATACCAGTTTGTTGGTTAGCTCAAGTGCTTTCAACACAGAGGGAACAGCCTAAGTGAACATAGTGAGATACAAACTGTACACACATCCCTTCCCCCAGGCGTCTCTACACATGCAATATATAACTCCTTTAGTCCACGTTGCTGTTGGCTACAGTAAATGTAACCTCTATTCTATTATTTGATAACAGATCAAAAAGGACAACGAAGAGTCCACCTACATAAAAAAATACAGCATATGGTATGTGAGTGCATGTGCTTGAACATTTGTGTATGTAGTGTGTTTTTTTTTTTATCTTGCTTCACCCACATTTCCACTAGAAGAGGTGACTGTATAGACCTAGAGTGGAGGCCTCTTGTCTCCGTTCCTTCCCATTACGTTCTCCTTCATTTATAATCCTTTGACTGCTCGCTCTCTGTGCGTAGGTGTAATGTAATAGAGCACCAGCACACAAACAGGCCCGCTGCGCACCCAGAGGCGTTTGCACTTGCTTTAGACTCAGGAGGACCATTTTCCACCAACAATAGCTTTTAAGAACTTTACTCATTTGTCTTTCACTGCCAAACCCGTCCTTTCCCCTACCACATACTATCTCAGAATCACATGGAGATGACCGCCTGAAACGTAAAAAAAAAAAAGTCAGAGAGGAAGGATCAAAGTGAATTCACAGTTTTACAGACAAATGTGACCATTAGACTGCTTTTTTTTTGACAAGAGTCAACTGTACCAATTGTATGTATGTATGTATGTATGTATGTACAGTTAAGTCCATATATGTGTGGACACTGAGTTATGTTATTTTGGTTGTTTACCAAAATATATTTAAGTTTCAATTTAATAATGAAGATAGGCTTAGAGGAGTTTTTGAGTGTATTTGTATCCAAATTGGATGAAAGGTTTAGGAATTACAGCTCTTTAATATGTAGTAATATGTATGTACAGCTCTTTTTCAAGTGACCAAAAGTAATTGGAGTTGACTCAAAAGCTGTTTCAGTTCTGGAAGAGCATCCTTTGGACAGATGAAACTAAGATTAACCTGTACCAGAATGATGGAAAGAAAAAAAAAAGTATGTAGAAGGCTTGGAACAGCTCATGATCTGAAGCATACCACATCGACTGTAAAACATGGTAGAGGCAGTATGTGGCACGAGCATGCATGGCTTCCTATGGTACTGTGTCAGAAGTGTTTATTAATGAATTCAGTAATCAGGATATACTGTCTGCTCAGATTCAGCCAAATTCAGCAAAGTTGATCGACGGTGCTTCACTTTACAGATTGACAATGAGCCAAAATATATTTTTAAGGCAAAGAAGTGGATTCGGCAATGACCAAGTCAATCACATGATCTTATCCTGATGAAGCATGCATTTCATTTGCTGAAGACAATACTTAAGGTAGTAAACCCCATGAAGCCATTTTAGCCACAAGAGCAGTACACACCTCTTTAGATACCTCAGATTAGACAATCTAAAATACCCTGAGGAACAGTCTGTAGCCTGCCAGTAGACAAAGACACATGCTTTTAACCGTGATCAACATGAAAAACAACAACTCTATCATGATGATAATTATGTCATTACCATACAACACCCCTGGTAAAATACAGGATCACATGTTTATTGTAGAGATATAATCATCACACTTAATCACAATGACCTATTTTTAATGTATTCATAGATTTACTGCTTCACAATTATCGAGGGAATACAATTTAGTGCAGTGTGTGTGTGTGTCCATGTACGTATTTGTGTGTGCTATGTGTGTGTTTGGGAGGGGGTGGGGGATGGTGATAAGATTTACAACAGTGGAGCCACAATAATAAAGCGATGGCCGTGTCAGATTTTACCTCCAATAGCTGAAATCTAATGAAATAAGAAATGTTTGGACCGATGGCTTCCACAATGCATTCATGTCGATATATGCCTACATGTAAATAGAGACACACAAACACATTCATCACACACCACCTGCTCACACACATACACAGACATTCAATCGACCGTGATTGCTGGTGAGGCAGTTAATATTCAAGTCTAAGCTGCCTGTAGATGACATAGTGATTGAGCTATTGAAATATCCTATTCTATTCAGTATACTATCACTGTGTGTGTGTGTGTGTGTGTGTGTGTGTGTGTGTGTGTGTGTGTGCAGTCCCCATGGTCTCTACTCATCATGAAGGTGGTTAAGAGAAACTCTTTCCCTGGTGTATACCAATCAGGTTACATAGAGAGTTTCAGTCTCCCACTGAATTTTGTACCGTTTTTCTCTTCATCTAAGCTGCCATTTCACTCGGATTCCCCAGGCTCTCCTGCCAAACTACACTGAGGTCTTATTTTCAGTGGCTTTTCACACTCAGTTTGACATGTTTTTACTCTGAGCAAAGACAATTTTACCAGCATAGGTGACTAGAAAGTCCCATGCATCTTGAAGTTGAAATGCTGTGCGGCTATTTTTTGAGATTTATTCAGTTTTATGAATGTATTGTTTATAGTAATGTGGTTGCATGCTGGGGTCAGAATGCACACCAGATGTGGTATAAATCTAGAATTGATATTGATACTGACATGGAAAAGGCTTTAATGGATTTGCTGTTGCAGATATTTTTGATATTTTAAGGTAAATTTCTGTCCATTTTTAATACGTTAAGATTTTAAGATGTAAAATTTGATGTCAAGCCTAGTTCAGCCAGACCGTACTTGTTATTGCCAGCAAACCGCATATTGGCATAATTGTTGGTGGCAGTTACCGATTGGACCCCCTCACTTGCCCTTGCCCTCTCTTTTATAGTATGAAGGTAAAACTACAGTGGCTGCAATATGTGTAAAAAACGTGAAAAGCCATATCTAGCAGCAGTGTTTTGTTTCTCCGTTCAAGACCAGTACAGAAACATAGACCTCCACATCCTACATCCCAATTCTACGATCTGTAGATATAAAATTTTCATTTTAAGGCGATAAAAACTCATGTCTTGTCAACGGTGGCCAACACCATCATCTTTGATGCATTCAGGAGCTTCAGCACCCAGAGATCAACAACAGCTTTGTATACTTCAGGAGATAGCTATATTCAGCAGAAGTATGTGCACCCACAAATATGATACAAGCTTCAGGGTTATTGAAAAGCTAAAACCACATTACAGCCCACCCTTCATCTACTTTAAATATATTTACTTCTGCATCTCATTTCTCTTTTTTTTGTATCAGGATTTTTTGCATTGTTGGCTAAAGTGAAAGTTATTGAAAACCAAGGTGTGTTCAAAGCAATCACAAAATTCATATTCACAATTTTGATGAAAGTTTGAACTTGGCTTTGTTCCATTGAGAGAAGGTAGCAGATTTCACAGAGGAAGTAATAAAAGTAATGTTATTACACATTTATGCTTCTAGAGAATATGCAGTGTGTAATAAAGTATGATTTATCATTATTATATATAAGTACTGTAAGTATTGCAGGCTCTAGCACTATTACATTTCTTTATTTCTGTCTTCTGTTCACATCTCCCAACCGGAAGAGATGACTGACATGTTAAAGGCCGCTCTGCCACCAATGCTCCGAACATGTATCTCGACTCTGCGCCTGCTAAACCCCATGTGGCCAGGCTGCTGAAAGTGGATTTCTTCTGAAGTTGCTTTCTGTCTGTCAGTCAGAGATGAATCTATTAAGAATTTCACCTCTTTTCACTGTCTATCCGCCTATTCCATTAGGAAAAACAGATCACTTTTATGTTACAGCAAGTCAAGAGCTGAGGGGTTAGTCTGCCTGTCTGGTGGTCACTAGTGTGTATGTATGCCTGTGTGTGTGTCTGTGTGTGTGTGTGTGCACATGCTAATGTAGCCAAAGCACCGATAAATACTTTGCAGGAGCCCTGGAGAGGGACTGCATGTCAAGTTGTCTGTCTCTGTTCTCACACACACACTCCTCCTGCAGAATGTGTTGCATCAAAAGTATGATCTAAAACTGCCTCTCCTCCCACTCTTTCTTCAGCGCAGCCCCTCAGTGTTTAATCCCCAACCAAGCCACAGTCTAACATTTCTAGACCCGTGCAACAGACAGCCATCTTTTTACAGATGCGGGGATGCCAGCGCCTCTGGCGCTCTTCTTCCTCTGATGGTTTGCTGTTTTAATGATATCAAGGGTAATGGTGCCTGATACATAGCAAATGCTACATTAAGTAACTGTCCTAAAAAAACTGACACAGAACACGGGGATGTTTCTGAGAGCTGTGGAGTGCAAGAAAATGATGTGAAATCTGTGAATTCATAATGTGTGATCATTACAAAGTTACTTTGATGCCATTTAAAGTTGACACTCTCTAATTTTGTTCATTGGTACCTCTAAAAAGACATATTATCAAGTAATTGCACACTGATTTTACCTTAAAAGCTGCACTGCCTCTTAATCCCCAGTATATGTGGAGAAGTGAGTTGGCCATCATTAGTGAGACCTTGACAGAGAGCTTCCTTGCTGTTTAGAGACAGTGTTGCATTGCACCATTAGTTTCAATTGGTCAGTTGTCACTGTGCATGAAGAGGATACACCTGACAAAAAGTAATCCTGATTTGCACAAATAGGGTGAATACATGATACATCACCATCACTCCTCTGCTGCAGTGCCCCTTGATAATACAGGATGGCCTTTAGCTTATTAAGATGAAATAGTAGATTGTCAATAGAGAGGTTTTTTTTCCAAGCACATGACATTTTGCCTTTGTTTCGGTGAGGGGGATCCTGCGGTGAGCTTTTTTTTTTAATGGAGAAAAAACGTGACAGACCATGCAACAACACTACTCTCGTTACCCCTAAAACCAGCAGAACTATTGGAAACTCCACAGTCTACTGCCCAGAGCCCAGCTCAATATGAAAATAGTTTTGAGGCACTGGCACTGCACAGCACTGATGAAAACATGCACTGAAGTGTTGGATGCAGTTTGGTCTGGTATTTTAATGAATACTGAATAATTGAACAGAACTTTTCCCTCCTCTTTTGGATTTATTTTTTTTTGTTCTCCCATCAATCCTCATGAATATAGATGGTGATTTGTTTGCCATTACACTTGTGTCTCTGACAGTACAAGGCATGCTTGACTCAACACGGATTTGTTTTTTTATTGATGCTCTCTTGAAAGATAAGGCATGCATATTGATGTTTCGTAGAGTAGATGAGCATGTCGCTTGTCTACTGTACGGCCCATTAAACCTAGTCTGGACTAAAATGCCTTCAGGTGTTAGAGTCTGTTTTTAGCTGATCGTAGAGCGAGTGAGTTTCTAGTTAAATGCAGCATTTTATACACCGCTGTAAAGTAAAGGTTTAATTCCATTTCTAGTAATTAAACTGATCTGTGATCTTTAGCTTGCTTTTCTCCTAGCACACCTGGTGAACTGAGGTTTGTGAGTGGTGGATGTATGTGGGCAAAAGTGTGTGTACACTGTGTGCACAGGTGTATGTGCACCCACGCCACAGCTCAGTGGCTGACATGTGAGACCAGAGTCTGATTGGATTCTATGCTCCAGAAACATTAAACCCAGTGACTCAGAGAAAGGTTGGACTGGGCTGTAGCTGTGGCTGTGTCTCTGCATCACGTGTGTTTGAATGTGTACCTAAGCACAATAGATCCAACCGACCACCTGTGTGTGTGTGTGTGTGTGTGTGTGTGTGTGTGTGCGCCTCTGTTTAAGTGTGTTCAGTAGAGATTACATATCTTTTCTTCTTTCTGTGTGTGTGTGTGGTGTATACATAGCTGCTTGCTTTAGACTAGTCCATGCTTGAAGAGAGTTCAATTGTCCTTAAGATCAAGGTCAATGAGCTGTGCCCTATCTCCCTGCTCCATCTATTAGCTGTCCAGTGAAGGGTCTAGGGATGGATGGCTAGAAAGCTTCGACCCTAAGTTAAACACAATCACCTGCAGGTGGAGAAGGTTACTGTCAAGATGTAATCAGTTACAGATTACTGATTACCTATTTAAAATTGTAATTGGTATCCACAGGATGGATGTGTTTAATTAACAATCAACAGTCCAGCTCCGTAACACGATGTGATTCCTCTCAACTCTCCCCTCAAAGCTTTCTTGGTTGAATTTAGTAGGACATCCATAATAAGCAACTTAAATAAGTATTACAGTAATAGTTTTATTTTGAATTCCATCAGATACAGATAGAGTTTGTTGACTGTAATCCCAATGTATTTTATCTGTTACCTGTCACATCTGACCATCCACCCTTGCTGCCTTTATCTGATATTAAATCTGCCTGCCTGCTGTTCTGGAGGTGGCTCCCTTTTGTTGAGAAAAGACATTTCTTCTCTCGAATCTATCAATGGATCTACCTACCCCATGCACTTCTCTGAGCACCTGTCTCTTCTCCAATCTCCCGCTTCTCTATATCTAAGGATTGGCTTTGGTCCGTGTAAACCAGGAGACCGGCCTCACTGACTGATCGACCAAAGTCTTCTTGGCTTGTGTCAGCTTTGACGTGGCCAGGGGATAGGATCAGGAGATTGAAGTGACACACAGCTAAAGTGGCTCTATATTTTGTGTGGATGTGTGAAATTCACCTAGCTAAACATCAAGTGTCAATAGATTATATACATTTGTTGATGTTTTAGAGCTAAAATATTACATCTTAACATCAGTAAAGCATATGACTTATTTGTATCTTCTGCACAGTCTTTTTACAGTGCAAGCTGACTGATTTCAAGGGGTATTTTCTGGATTACCTAGCAAGCTGACTGATTTCAAGGGGTATTTTCTGGATTACCTAAAAGGACAATGGGGAATTCCTTTATGACAAAAAAAAAACAGGAAGATAATACTTTTCTTCCAGCACAAACACCACTAAGACTAAGTGTTTCTTGTAATGGCAGAGAATAGAAGAAGTGAAAAGCTTTAAATATGTTTATGTGAACCCACAGAAGAAAAAAAAAAAAAGAAAACGCACAGAAAATTGAACTGGTGGATTTTGGCAGAGGGGATCATCTTCTCTGAAACAGAAAGCAGCAGGGTTTATAGGAAGTTTGACATTTTTACAATAGTTTTTAATATTTCTATCAATTATTAGACAGTGTCCTTATTTGCAAAAAAAAAAAAAGCCCTTTTAAAAATAGTTTAAGAATAATTTACATTGATGTAATCCAAGTAAAATCCTCAGGGTTAGGGTCTCATTTTTAGTATGAAGGTAAAACTACAATGGTTGCTGTGTAAAAAACATGAAAGGCGCTATCTAGAGACAATGTTTTGTTTGTCCGTTCAAAACCAGTGCAGAAACATAGACCTCCACATACTCCATGGAAGAGGACTGAAGGTCTGTAGATATAAAGGGCTCATTGTAAGGCAATAAAAACATAAAAGTCTTTATTTTTGAAGGGTTGAGCACTAATGAAAACATACTTTTGCATATTATCTTCACTTTCTTCCCCCTAAAGTTACCTCAATATAACTTTGTTTTACCTATATAGGTATATACTGTATATTATGTTTTCATAATAATCAGGTTTCTGTATTCTGTCAGTGTGACAGAAACAAAGGGAATAGCTGAAATGTGTACAGTAGGTATTCACGGATAGGAGAATAGATGCCGTCACACATTTTTGTAACTTTTGTGGGATGTTGCGGATGTTGTGTTCTTGTGTATTTCAAACTTAAGCTAAAGTCATTTTTATCCATGAGACACACATTCGATGAACTGCGAGCCACATGCCTTCTCCTGTAGTGGGAATAAAGCTATCCAAACTAGCAAACTATCTTGTGTTGCTCAGTATCCCAATGGGAACCATACTGAGAAGCTTCGTATCCCAGGCATGCTCTTTATTACCAACACATCTGGCTGACCAAGCTTTCTGCTCCAATGAAAACCTCTTTAAAGGTCCAGTGTGTGAGAATTAGGTCTAGATCTATTGGCAGAATATGGCAGAAATTGATTATACTATTCATACATATGTTTTTATTAGTGTATAATAAAATAAGATTTGTTGTATTTTTGTTACCTTAGAATTAGCTCTTCATATCTGCAGAGGGAATGGGCGCTCTCTGACAGAGTAATCAGACAGTTGCACCACTATGTTTCTACAGTAGCCTAAAATGGACAAACCAAACACTAGTTCTAAATAGGGCCTTTTTTCATGGCCACCATAGGCGGGAAAGAGTGAGGCAAGGGATGTTCAGTTGATTGCAGTCTCACCATTGCAGAACATTCCTATGCAGATAATTTGTTTCACAACACATAATCACCTTCTGAGATTAAAAAAAAAAGATTTCTAATTTTTAGAGTCAACAAGCCTCCCACTGTTTGTACAGAAAGTATTAAAACAAATCATTTTATAACTTTACCCAAGTATTTGTTTGCACCTTATGTGACCCCCAACTATCTAAGCTTCTGCCGGGGTGCTGCTGATGTTGTTTATGTGCTCATGTTAATTAAATTACTTAGATCGGATTGGGGATGATTAGCATGCTAGCAGTAATAGCTAGCAGGGAATCCAATAGCTGATTATCATAATGAGTCCCTTTGGCACACTGTGTGGGTAGGTGAAAGAGAGAGAGAGTAAAGCGGTTAGGTCGGTCGCTCGGAGAGGAGTTACATCAAAGGACAAGTGTCTTTTTTTAGCAGAATACATGATTTAAATTGATTTGTCCAATCTGGCCGGGACTAGATAATGTCACTGCTTGGATATGGGAAAGAGGAAACAAGCAGTTTGCCAGTAAAACACAAACACAACAACGCACACAAACTGTATACACACCCTCACAGATATTTCCCAGCTGTCCAAAGTCTTGAGATACTGTACTGTAGGTAAAGAAATAAACACATGAACTATAATCAGACGATCATAGTCATCACAATCACATAAATATACACACAGTCACCACAGGTGTTCCTTTCCAAACATTGCTACACACATAAACACACACACAAATACTCATGGAGGGGTTTCAGCACTGCAGACACCTGCAGCTGTGCCCCCACTCTGCTCATTATACACCTGTTTCCACAAACTGGACTGCTGCTGCACATATGCTTGCGACCTTGCACTTAATATGGTACAATGTCATGCTTTATCTGGTTCATCAGTGTAGTAATAGTTGCATTTATTGATTTAAGGGGTTTGGATTTTGCAGTTGCAGTTGAGACTGTGTTTATTTTTATTGAATAATACATAATTTGCTTTTCCCATGAGGCAAAATTGTGTTTGTTTTTGATCCTGGCTCTTTACCCCTTTTGACTTTAACAGTTAGTGCTTTTCAGCACAATGCTGATTAACTCTACATTTTAACACCAACACTGTCTTTCGTTCCATCTCCAGGGAAGCGGAGAAAGACATATTGCTGCTTGTATTTCCACCTTCCCAAGGGGTTTTAATATATATATATGCAGTCATAAGTTAACTATACCCAACCTCTAACTCTTTCATCTACTCCCACATGCACAACTTCTGCTTTCAAAAAGAGTTCAAGTGGCTTTATTTGACTCTCTTTACAAAAGATTTTTAAAAATGTTATATATATTCAATCATGCTTTTAAAATGAAAGAAACTTTGTTAACCTCCTATTTTTCATCCACCTGTCCAAATTGTCCTGTAGATGCCAAGGCCTGCCCCTCCAAAGATTTCCAGTGCCGTAACGGGAAGTGTGTGGCGCCAATCTTTGTGTGTGATGGCGATGACGACTGTGGGGACGCCAGCGACGAGGAGAAGTGCACGGCTCCCACCTGCGGCCAGCACGAGTTCCGCTGCAATGATTCTGAGTGCATTCCCGCCCTGTGGAGTTGCGACGGTGACCCGGACTGCAAGGACAAATCAGACGAGTCCATGGAGCGCTGCAGCCGGAGGACCGAGCCCCAGAAACCACGCTGCCCTGTGGGCGAGTTCCAGTGCGGGAGCGGCGAGTGTGTCCACATGAACTGGAAGTGTGATGGAGACGCAGACTGCAAAGATAAATCAGATGAGGCAAATTGTAGTAAGTCAGCTGTGCAAATATTTTATTAATGTGGATGAGCTGATGAGTGTGTGGATAAATGTGTAAATGAATGTATGAAGGATGCTGCTGCTGTCGTTTTTAATCATAAGAAAGAAACCCAGAGCAGACCGAATTTATCCTACCAATATGAAATTTCTGTGTAGCCACAGTATGATCCAGCATTTTCTCAGTACCATTATTGTTTTTGTCCAAAGACTACTGAAAAAACCCATAAAAGAGTCATAGCTTTGACATACTATTTAATTAAAACAAACATAGCCAGTGTCGTTTATTCTGAAACAACTCCATAACTGCATTTCCAATCTCTGAAGAGTAGCCCTGACGTCACTGCACTGACTCAGGGGCACAGCTTTACTGGTAAATTACACTTGCAGCGTTCATCGAGATGAAGGAATGTGTCATCCAATTGCAATGTTATGGTTCTTTTATGCAATTTATCTGTGCTGTGGCACAGAGGCTACATGGTGCTTGTTAGGGGGGTTGTTGAGGGTAAATTCATTCTTTGTCTGTTTTTTGTTTCACTGAATTTCATGCACAAAAATCCTAGGATGTTATAAAAAGTTGATACCAGTTGTAGCCTTTAATGAAGACAATTAATAGATACCAACAATAATGCATGTTGTGCTGTGGAACAATAGTGATGTGTGTGGCTCACCACTACCGACTACAAAATGCTGTGCATTGTGAACGGCATGACAAATCTTGTGTTGTGCCGCCAAATGATTGAAGGAAGATCAATTCTAACTTCATCATGGAGGTCCACGAGTGGGTTGCCATGCAACCATGTGATCTGTCGAAGCAGAAGGAGAACGTCTGAGTGACTTTGACCATATGTGTTTGTTGTGTGAGTGTGCGTGCTTGTGTGGGAGGTTAAGGTCCTTCATCAAGCAAGTCCCCCATCTGGTCTTCACACACCCACACAGCACTCTGGGAGATGACAGCAGCATCGCACATACGACATGATGCAAGCAGACTGCGCTGCCACACGCAGAGACACACACATTTCATAAGACATCAGACACATTGAGGACATACCTGTTCCTTCACACACAGTCAAAGATGTACAGATTTTCGTGCACAATCAAATGTGATCATAGAGGGCTGTTAAGTTGATAAAAGTCACTGCAGTCTGACATAATCACTCTAAAAGTAAGTAACCAAACATCCTGAAGCACAAGTAGCTGTTAAAACATATAGACCATTGTCCATATCGTATAACCGTATACCCATCACTTCAGACTACTGATTGCATACTATTTATGCATTGCGTGATGGGATAGGTTTTGAGGCAAATATCATATGACAACAAGGTTAAAAACAATGATGCAAATGAGCATCAAAGTCTTAGCATTTAGGCAAGAATCTTACATGCAAACATTCCTAGTCATTAAATGTTTTATTCCTGCCGCCTCATCTTTTCAGGAGATAAAAGATGAATGTTTTTCTATAACATATAACACACACTAAATTCATTCAAATATGATGGCAGCTAATTTTATACAGTGGGTGGTCTTTGTTGTTCTTATTTCTATGTATTTCTATGTAAGATTCATGGATTACTTTGAACTGGTTTCCTGAAATAACTGACCCTCTAAATCTTATCTTCTTTCTATGTTGACTATCTGTCGACTAAATATTTTTACCTTTCAGTTTTAGTTCTATTAAAGGTCCAGTATGTCAGATTTTCGGAAGCTCTATTTACACAATATGACAAACATGGAATATAATATACAGTTATGTTTATATTTGTGTATGCTGTGATGTTTTTATACCTTAGACTGAGCCCTTTATACCTACAGACGCCGCAGGTCCTCCTCCACAGAGTCCATTAAGTTGAGCCACCATATTTCTACAGTAGCCTAGAATGGACAAACTAAACACTGGCTCTAGATAGGGCATTTTGTGTAGTTTATCCTTCAGGCCAGGAAGGATAGTGTGGGGCAAAATGATTGCAGTCAGCAACTACACAGCTAGATGCAACTAAATCCTACACAGTGATCCTTTAAGCAATTTAAGTAGACTAGTTTGTTAGCCTTTGCCAAAGGAAGATACATAATTAAAATGCTGAAGTACATTTTTCAGGTCTAGCATTAGGGGTGCTCTTTTTGAATAATAACATGAATAAAATATACACAGAAGGTCTGCAAAACATAAATAAATAAAGTAAGAGTGACATCAAGTTAAACGGCCTTGTCTGGTCTACACGTGCCAGTGGAATCATCTGTCTTAATAATCATGTTTACTGTTTCAGACATGATGAGACAGGAGCTGTGTGTACTATATGTATTTGATTGCGTCTGCATGCTCATCACACTGTGAATAAAAGTGGGCGGTTGGAGGTTTGTGTCAAACAAGATGTGATAGTTTTAGATGTCTGTGTAATGTAAATGAGCTAGCAAATCTCAGCTTAGGGAGTTGCAACATTTCAATGTAAATTAGAAATATGAGAATCATTGCATATCTCCAGTTTGTTCTCTCCTCCCCCTACTATCCTGCCAAGCTTTGCTCATTCGCACAGACCCGTCCCCTGGTTATTATCTCCCATCTTATTTGAAACATCTGTCTCAATAATCATGCGTTATTTCACAGGCATGCTGCGACAAGCGACTGTGAGTGGGTTGACAGGGGGTTAATGTAAATGAGAAATGGTCAATGGTTGATTCTCTCCTTTCCCACTTGCCAACTTTTCTGCAGATGGCAGTCCATTATTATTACTATTCATCCTGGGGATTTATCATAATTAGCTGAGATCAGATCCCAATCATTTGGCTGAAAGAATCAGCACATTTTGTGATGGCACAGGATTATGTCTTCCACACTTTGCTGATTTTAACATTAATATGTGTTTGTCTTTATTTTTAGTCTGAGTCAGCTTCCCTATGTGGCCATGTAAATGTGTGCACATCTCGCTGCATACATTTGAGGTGTCTGTACTGTATGTATCTGTTCACCTACAGGACATTTGTGGATGTGTGCTCACTTGGTGTGTGTGCCTGTGTTTTATTTCATATTTCCCGATACACTGATTGTGTGCCACACATTTCTTTGTGGCCTCCACAGTCATTGATCATGTCTGCCTCCATTCCCTTGGCAGAGCCAGTTCAAAACACAACACATGAATAATTAAACATCCAGTTAAGAAGACGAATGAGTTAAATAAACCTGCCCTCTGCCTTTAGTGCAAGCACAAACAAAATCCCATACACACTTGCACATACACACATATTCAATAGGTCACTGGATGTGGGTTTTCCTCAGACAGTGAATGAATACCTGCCTGTTTTTTCATTTCCACTGGGGCTTTTTCTGTGCAGGTAAGAGTTGTGTATGACTGATTACTGTTGGATTGGAATGCACTCCAAGTTGGCCTGATGAAAGAAGCAAAACACATACTGTAGACACAAACACATCATCATAGATACAGTTGAGGAAGAGAAATGATGGGCTGAATGTTCTGTAGAGGCACATAGCCGAAATTAGATGAATAACTGAGGAATGTTTTTGGTGTGGGCCTTGAGGTCCTCTGCAGTATTGTTTGTCTCTGATTGGGAACAGTAGATGCCAGTCTATCTCAACACTGTGGTCAAAGAGACCTATTGCTGCCTTCTTAGACATAATAGATGGCTTGTCGTTGACGTTCTAATCTGTGTAAACAGACATCTGTGTCTCCAGACTAGAATATGCTGACAATAACACCTGCATGGGTAAAAACATTCTCTTTGACTAGTTCTGGGCACATAGTATTTGTGGTGTTATCTTGGGGTTTAAAGTCTATCCACCAGCATGAGTTCGGCAGAATGTCGGATCAACTCAGGCACCTCTGATGTACTATGAGAGTGTCTCTAATTCTCCTTGATCAAGCAACAATAAATAATACAGCATAAGACATCAGAGGCTCCTGAATGCTTTCTTCCCTCCTGACCTCATTGACCATTGATTTCTCCACAAAAGATGGCTAAATGTAGTCACCTAATGCGTTAGTGAGTGTGTGTGGTTTTGAAAATGCTCTCCACTTGTAATTTAACTTTGATGATGATGTAACAGGTCAGCTAATTCTAGTGTATGTGTGTCTGTGCCTGGTCTGTGTCCCCCAGCCTTGCATACGTGTCGACCTGATGAGTTCCAGTGTGGTGACGGATCCTGTATCCACGGCACCAAACAGTGTAATAAAGTTCACGACTGTCCTGACTACAGTGATGAAGCCGGCTGCATCAACGGTAAGTGTCAGATGAATACAGGACATCCGATATTGAAATTCCTCCACATATCTGTATCATATTCATTTTCACTTAGATAATGCAGGTGGTCAAATGTGGGTTTTTCATCTAAATTTAGTAGCAAAATTCATATGCCAAAGTCTACTATGAAGAGAAATGTTTGCAATTCATCAGCTTCATGCATTTTTTAGTCCTCTGCCATATTTGATTTACCCCCCAAAAATTACAATTCTAAAACTACTAACAGGATTCACAGGGGATGTACTAGAAAGTGGCACAGATGGCTGCAGTTGGCTGCTCTAGTTGAATCGGCCCCATGAGAAACTGAGTTTAAAGAAGTTAATTTTGCACTGCTAAAGCAACACAGACAATGAGGAATGAGAGTGTAAGGGGGCACAATGTTGAAGTATTTAAAGAGTCCCAATATGTGTCTGCCTTAAATCTTGTTTGGCGCATACAAGAATTGCTCACAATGAAATGTGATTGTGGACTGCACGATTACATTTCATTGTATGCATTATGCAAACAAGTTACAGCGATATTTTCAATCAGCTGCTAGTTTACATATTGTGGCACACAGGCACACTCAAGGTCATTATCTGACACTTTATCTTGAAGGCAGTGTTTTGAAGTTCAGCTGTGAACCTGAAATTGATTTTTTTTTTCCATAAAGGTTGCAGTACAGTATGTGTGTGTGCATGTATTTTTTCAGCTGTGTCTGTGTGTTTTTCAGTCACAAACGATGGCCGACAAAGAATTATGCACATAACAGAGACGCTTAATTGGTGAATGTTACAAATGAGCTGGTCGATAGTTTTCACTCCCTCCAAATGTGTCTTGCAATCAGAAAAACATTTTCTTCATCATTTGTTGGAGCTTGTAATTTTTTCAAATTTTCATAAAGGAAAGGTCAAATCACAAGAAATACTTGCAGATCTTACCAATCATTTTCACATTCTGCATAAAATGATCCAGATCTGAAATGACTGTCGCAAACTGAGGATAAATAACATCAAACCATTCCTTTTAATAAAAAAATATTTTGAAATCTTAAATTGTGAAATGTATATGCTTGATGAAATTTCTTACATATGGGCTACTTAGGCTTCTCTGTTTATTGTCCTCAATAATGTCCACCAATTAAAATTCAAACTAAGTGTCTCCAACCTTACATCTATACCCTATTTATGTATACTGAAGGTAGCTCTAACTAATCCATTTGTTTATTAAGCACTGCCTGGTAGTTCTTACTGATACACAAAGCAGTCAACTTCCTGGCTGCCCATCTGCTTAAAAAAAGGTCACACACACATTTACTGTATCTGCCAAAATGTTTTGCAGAATGCTAATTTAATTCTACTGTGCAAGATCTGTTCAGGACACCATCTTAACTCCTCGAAAATGATATGTTTCTCGCTGAAAAATGTAGTAAGTGAATACCTGATCTCTAACTCTGTAGTGTGTTGTGTCTTTACTCCAGTTACAAAGTGTGACGGACCAAGAAAGTTCCGCTGTAAGAACGGGGAGTGTATTGACAGCAGCAAGGTGTGTGACAATGTGAAAGATTGCAAGGACTGGTCTGATGAACCAATGAAGGAGTGTGGTAAGTTCATTTCTCCCTGTTTCTCTTCACACACAAAAACACCCACATGCTCAGACACTCATTAGTTCTTTCACCACCTCAGGCATACAAGGACGTACATGCATGCTGGTGCAATTATGCATTAATGCATAGTAAGGCATCATCAGCTGCGTCTAATGTGGGTGGTCACTCTTCTCTTAGTAAATGAGCTTCATTTGATCAAGACAGGGTAAATCAGGACATTTCTCAACCGCCTTGTTATGATCAAAGAGCCAAACGACTCTGCCCTCTAGTGCGATCTTAGCCAGGAAGACGTGACCTGACTACATTACCCATAAGGAACCGCACAGATTATCCTCACACCATAGATAATTACCACTTAGTGAGCGTCAGTCACGGTTCTCACTTCACAAGCAATGCAATCCAGCCGCAGTTAAAGCAGTTGAGAAAAACATACCTGTTAATAAAATCTATCAAGTTAATGTAGCTTATGTAATTGCAATTGAATTACCGTGACTTGTGTTGTATCGTACAAGCAGAAGAATCTCAAGGAATCTGCACTTCACTCACGGTCATACTCTGAAGTAAAGTGATCTCAAGCCAGTCACATGGGTATGAAATGATATGTGAGTGTTCTGCCCTTTCAGCTAGCTCTGATCTTGGGGCAGATGGATATACACTGTAATGAGATTGCCCTGAAACCATATCATTAATGTTAAACATGATGTTCAGCATGTCTCAGAGCAAACCTGAACCTGCATCCTTCCTCCTCTCTGCTTTAGTTATAGCTGACAGCTGCCATTATCTTTATCATATACTGTATATGTACACACATTTTCACTGATCCCTTCAATGTGGTTTGTCACGGAGAAAGGCTATTTTACAGTTTAACAGTAAACGTTATTGTCCAAAATAAAATCAGTGCACTGAAACAGTAAATTTCACTTAATAGATCCAAATAACTCCAAGCATCTTTTTCTGAATTGTGTTCTTCTAAAATTATATAAATATCGGACAACATATACAGAGATACCAATATATTGGATACATCAAGGTCATAGTGACTCTTCTGAGAAGGCTTTCCACAAGTTGAGCATTTGTTGGCTGCTTTTCTTTTACACTGGAGTCTAGATCATCCCAAACCATGTCAGTTGGGTTGTGTTGTCAGGTGATTGTGGAGGCCAGGTCATCTGGTGCAGCACTCTATCGCTCTCTTTTTTGGTCAAATAGCCCTTACACAGCCTGGAGGTGTGATTTAGGTCATGGTCATGTTGAAAAAGAAATGATGAACCTAACCACAAACCAGATAGGATGGCATGTCACTGCAGAATTTTGCAATAGCCACGCTGGTATTAAATTTTCAATTAATCACCAGCAAAGCATCCCCACACATCACACCTTCTCCTCCTTGCTTCATGGTGGGAACCACACATGCAGATACCATCTTTTCACTTTCTCTGTGTTTCACAAAGGCACAGTAGTTGTACAAATTTCCAATGTCCATTCTTCGTGTTTCTTGGCCCAATCAATTATCTTCTTCTTGGTCTTTCTCAGTCATGGTTTCTTTGCAGCAATTTCACCACAAAGGCTTGATTCATTCACTCTCCACCAAACAATACATTTTTAGATGTGGTACTTGAACTCTGTGAAGCATGTATCTGGGCTCTAATCTCAGGTAGCTTTATTAATGACCTCTGAGGGTGGAATCTGTAACAAACGTATTCTCTGCAACAGAGCTAACTCTTAGTCTTCCTTTCCTGGGGTGGTGCTCATGAGAGCCAGTTTCATCACAGTGTTTGATGGTTTTTGCAACTGCATTTGATGACACATTCAAAGTTTTTGTACATGTATCAAAATTAAAAGACAGTTGGATCTTTTTGCCTGCAATGCAAATTGGGAACATGACATTTAAAGGAGGTTGATGTTTAACAAGCAGGCACGGTCTAATGAAAGATTTTTGCAATATGGGAAGTATATTTATATGTGTTTTGGAGTAAAACAAATGAGTACAAATGTTGTCAGGAGTGTCCATTAGAACACACTGTCTATACTGTAAATTACAACCTTAACTTTAGTTAAATGTCCTCACTTTCTTTTTTTTCAGTCTCAATTTCTATCCTTGATATTTCCGTCTTTCTCTCCACACTGTCTCACAGCAGAACCTGTAGCCTTGAAGCTTAAATCTTTAATGTAAACCGGTAATGAAGTACCAGCTTTAGCTTTATGCAGCGATCTCTCTTCACTCCCATTCCCTGGAGGGTTGTTGAAAGACAAAGGAATAAATGAAGGTGTGGAAACGGATACAAAAACGAAGAGACATAGAGGAAGCATGACTGAGAGGGAGTCCAATCTGTTCTGCTTAACACAAGCAGAAAATAGAGAATGAGATCCGAGGAGCAGTGTAACAATAGGCATCATAGTCGGCATCATAGTGTATCTGGTACACATGGCCAGAGTCCTTGTTGTGGAATGGATTGTTTCCAGGTACATTTGGCAAAGACTGTGCCTGTAGACCATGAACACACGCGCACACACATACACACAAGCAAGACCATGAATATTCATGAGTATACTCTACATGTCCCTGTCTTTTTTATTGCTTTTTAGTCCAGTGTCTTTTCTTATGGAATGAAATGGAAGAACTTTGAAGATGATTAAAACTCTGCACAAACTTTGGGTGTTTTGTCTTTCAGTACAACTCTTTTGTGTCTTTTCTGGGCAATTTAGAATTGTTCGGAATTGTTCCTGCTGGAGTTATTTAATCAGCATTTAACCCCTCTCTACCCCTCTGCCCTCCTGTGCCTGCCCCGTTCTCTATCCTTCCTTCCTACTGCCCCTCTCTCTCTCTGCAGGTCTAAACGAGTGCGCAGACAACAATGGTGGCTGCTCCCACATCTGCAGGGACCGGAGAATTGGTTATGAGTGTGACTGTCCCTCTGGGTACAAACTCCTGGACAAGAAGACTTGTGGAGGTACAGAAAAAGAGAAGTTATGTGACAAAACTACTGCTTTAAAGCAGGAGAGCACAACTAATGTACAGTTGCATGGCCAGGTGGGGCTGGTGCGATCTCTGTTGTTATTTGTTTTCTGCCATCCTTCATAGGATCAATAACCCCACTATTGGCAAGGGTTCTGGTAAAAGGACTGTATTTGACATACAGTATTGGGAAATGTGCTTGGTTTTCATTAAATATTCAAAGTCAATTTCATCGATCTGTGCCCAGTAAAGGACAAAGTCTGGGCATGATATGAAGCAGAGGTAAACTACTGCAAACCGACCTCTTTCAGTCATTCCACAGCAGACACATCTACATTTATTAAATGCACATAAAACTTTAAATGCAATGTGAGATATAGGGGATTTTTTGAACTGTGATTATTTGCCTTTAACATACATTGTTGTCTTTTCTGTTGCACACTATCATTTATCGTAACACATACTGTTCATTGTAACTCTGGGATCAAATTTTTGCATTTCTTCTCCTAAACAAGTTAAATGAACATGATGTAAAGCATAAATGAGACACCTTTGAAGTTGCTTGCACATGTTTTGTTTTACTTTGAACAGAGCCAGGGAAGGAGTTTCCCTACTTCAAGTCTTGGTGCTGAGCTTGACTAAACATCCCCAGTCCTGATCTCAGTGAGATCAAATTGGTATTGATCTTTTCTTGAGGCTCAGAGTTTGCTGGCAAAGAAGCATTTCCCAAATGTTAGACTTTTGCCTTATGGTTTGATTTGGTTTAAGGTGCTTAAATGAACCAACTAATTCTGCTGTCAGAGAAGAACTAGCAAGAATCTCTGAAAAACAAATTCATTCATTTAAAGAAGAGTGCAGAACAGCAAACGTGCATGACTTGCCACCAGATGGTCTATTTGACTAAGAAATAATATAACATAGATTCAGGTTTTCATTTTTGTAAAAATCACTTCTAATACAATTAAAGTCAATCATGGTCTCAATAATAATTTATGCAGATGCAATTTAACTTGGTTTCTCAAAATTACAATATCGCTTAACCTTGAGTATTTGCATTTCTCAAACTCAGATCGAATTCTGTCTATTGGCCAGATAGAAAGTAAATCCTAGAAACTCAATTTAAAGTGAACATTGTTAACAAGCTAGACACTGAACACTAAACAACTCTTATTCCTCACTCTTTTGTTCTGATCTGTTTCTGTGGCGTGGTTCTCTCCACAGACATTGATGAATGTGAGAACTCAGATGCCTGCAGTCAGATCTGCATCAACTACAAAGGAGATTACAAGTGTGAATGTTACGAAGGCTACGAGATGGACCCTGCCTCTAAGACCTGCAAGGCCGTGGGTGAGTCATTTATCACACACATATGCTAACACATGCTCACGCCCCTTTGTACAGGTAAAGACACACACTGTCATAGATGGATGTACTCTCCAAAATACAGTCGTGAGCACACATGTACTTAAAATGAATCACACGTTGACTCTACACACCGATTATCTTCCCATTTCAGCACCCCTAGCTACCAAGTCACATCCCACACTATTCTCACACTGTGGGACCCTGTGAAACAGGAGGCTTGCTTTGTATGCAGGCCCTGCACATCAATCTGTGCAAAGATAAATATTTGCCACATTTTTCTGCAGTCCTCACTAATGAAAAGTTTGCAGGCAGCTGCCTCTGCTCTCCCTTGAGTGTCAAGGGAAGGATGCTTTGTGGGGAGGGGGGGGATGCCTATTCACTATAGCACACAGGCAGTATCTGTACCCCTTGTTGGCCTGTGTAAACACTCCAAGCAGTGGTGTGAATGGAAATAAAATCTTGTCCTCCAAAGCTGCACCAGGCCTGGATGGTTTATTAAAAATGGTCTGACTAAACCGTGAAGTTAAAATGCAACTACAGCTTGTTAGCTACACCCATGGCTGCCTTTTAAAAAGCTCCACGTGAGTTCTCTGTCTGTTGCAGCTGGTTTTACCGATAATGACAACAAACATTTAAACACCTGCAAATAACTGTTTCCGGCTAACACTGGCAAATTAGAGTGCTGGTGCTGAAAACAGAATTTCAGCACTAACATGAAACAGTAAATCTTTTCCATTTAAAAGAATAGAAAGGATACCTGCGAAACTGTGGCCAATGCTTTAGCTACATTATGAAGTTGTACAGGAAACATAGCCTCTTGCTCCTCTCACTCTGGCATTGTCAATGCCTTAGAGCTACCCCTTTACTTAAATAGAGAATAGAACCTTTAACTGATTGAGTTACACAGCAAATTAACTTTTTTGTGGGAAAAGAGAGAGAAAAGAGTGTTATTAGTGATTACTGCCATTGGTCTTCGGTTGAGTCATGATCGGGTGAACTGGTCTGGTAATGAGAGAGCTTAAAGCTGAAAACAGGCCCTCACTCTTAAGCTAAGTGGCATAAAATCCACCATTGATTGCTTCATGTCTCTCTGTGTGAATCTTTATTACTGTTGTGCAGAGCAAAGAGTCCTTGTCAGACCAAGGAATTTATTAGAGGGGAGGAAAGAAGGGCAAAAAAGATGGATGCATTGTATGAATATTTGTCTGTATGATTGTTATAGCATGCCAAAGGAGATAGAAATGGAAGAGACAGCCAATGTGACAGGATTATTGTTTTTGTTGTGGTTTATTTATTCAGAGCCACAAACGGGCCTGGCACCATAAATGCAGAGATGTCTGTTTTGTGAAGCTGACATAATGTGGACTTAATGAAGCTACATTTGCCTGTGAACTCATTCCTAGACACCCAATCACACACATGCGTGGCCACAGACATCAGCACGTGTATACACACTTTTGGATTCCAGTCACACAAAAGCGCATGTAGTCATTTTGGGGAGTCACGTCAAGCACACACAATTCCCCTGTTACTGACTGGCCTCGAGGAATGTCACGTTCCGTGATGAGATGTGACGCGTGCCAAGTGCCAATATCATTTGCACATATTGAAGTTCAGGCTGCAAAATGCCAGGCTCGGAGGCACATAGCAAAACACAATGTCATCCTTGAGTCGCACGCAACACTTGTGTAGTTTGTGCAAATTGAGCCCATGAAGATAATTGTGAGAAAAGTTAATCACAGCTGAGCAATAACCTCTGCTCTTTGCATTCTCCGATGTATAAAGAGCACGTATCATTCTAATCCTAACACGTGGTTCCAGGCTCTGCAGATTAATTTCAGAGTAATATGTGACTGTACACTAGGAATGCTAATTAAAAGTAAAGTCCCAGGTTGGAGTCATAATGCGTTCACTCCTCTAAGCTGGTGTTTGTGCATGTGTGTGTCTGCGTATGTATTAGTACATGGCAGCATCCATTAAGTCCCCTGAAGAAAGTCTTGCTCTACACTAATTGCATTCATTGTTTTTGTGTTTACACCTTTATGGATGTGGTGCCACTCACTGAGTCGTGAATTCGAGTTATTATTATTGTGTCTGAGAGAGGGAGAGAGAAGCAGTGGGAGAGTTTACTTTGTGTATGAGGTATGAGAATAAAGGCCAATCCACACAGGAAGCATTTTTTCAAGGCATTTCTGTCGTCTGTCATACGTAAATCAGAGTTGATACAAAATGGAATTCGATTGGGGCCAAGACCAAGAGGCAGAAAGAGAGGGATGAAAATATGAAAGCATACACAAGGGAACATAACTCCTGCCCCCATTTCTCAAAGTGGAACACGGGTGCACCTTTGTGGTGTTATTCCTCATTATTGTCATTATTTTATGTCACAGTTGGTCAGTGAACACATAAAGATACCACAGCAGAGACCACAATATTTGTACCAAATTGAATTTTCCAAATGTGTTTCTTATTATTGAAAACATTCCTAAAAACAACGGATGTTAATCATGTTATTGTTGGATTCAACATTATTCAAGGCTGCTAAACTAAACAAATATTAATTAACTAATAACTGCAGATTAGAAGTGTCATCAAAAAAAAAGTGAAAAATACAAAGCAAATCTTGCAGCTGATAGTCTGGTAGTTATTGTGCTAGGAACCAGGAAAGTATTGAATACGGGTAAGTAGGGTTGCAGCAGTTTCATGGTATACTATGGTATAAAAATTCTGACAGTTATCATTCCATGTATATTTGCTTAAATTACGGTATTGAAAATTCTATGGCATCAGTGTATTAGGGCATAATATTTTGTTTAAAAAAAACTTTTCGTTCCTTTTTAAAGGAGCAGTGTGTAAGATTTAGGGGGCTCTAATTACAGAATATGACAGAAATGTAATATAACATGCAGAATTATATTTTCAATAGTGAATAATCACCTCAAAATACAAATTATGTTTTTGTTACTTTACAATGAGCCTTTTACTGTATATCTCAGATCTCTTTTTCCACCATGTTAAACCACCATATTTCTACAGAATGTACAAACTAAACACTGGTTCTAGATATCTAATGCTTGTGCATTTCGTGGACTGTGTGAGGTGCAATCAGCATTGACATTGCTAGATGCCACTAAATCGTACACACTGGTCATTTAAGGGCCATTCTAACGGGTAATGATAATAATTCTGTAATACTGTGATACCATGAAACTGCAATATGTCATTCAAAAGTTTGTGAAATGTACAGACAGGAGTGAGGATAAGGATGAGAAAGATGTGGCAGCATGGAATACATTACAAGTACACACACAAATAAAAGCAGAACACACTGTCACAACGATGCCTTCTCTTGTTCCGTGTTCTCTCTCTCATCTGCAGTGTACCACAGGCTTAACCATGGTGCCAAGAGCAGTTTGTGCCACACTTGACAGTTTGAGCACACACGTTTCAAAATGAGTTTAAAGCAGTGGTCAGATCTCCTCATTGTCAAAAGATTTTACCATGGGACCCAACATGCTGTTGAACACTGTCAAACTTAATCTCTGAAGTGTTTCCTGCAGTTCCAGGCATTTAATGGATGAGCACAAAACCTTTTATTGTCTGCCTGTAAGAATATTGGTAACATTTATCCATATTACAAATCTGCACGTATACACGGTATATATCATCAAGTTTCTGTCTTTATCCTACAGTGACCTATCAAACTTTATAATGGTCCCGTCTTTAAAATGCATTTTTACACTTTCACTAGAGGACGAAAATACAACAGTTTCTCAAGGAGGATCTTGCGTTTCACCACGGAAATAATGAAGCATTATATAACTTACTTTGTCACGAGGAGAAGACAGCTTCTTGACATTTTTTGACAGAGGGTTCAGTTGTGTTCCCTGCTGCAGCATCTCTACTTCATTATATAGCATTGTTTGTGTATGTCTTAACAAGCATGTCTGACCTAGACATGTGTGTCTCCTTCCAGACATAACATCATCCTAATGACCTCATCCATTCACACCAGCTGCAACTTGACATCTCCATCATCCTGCAGAATTACTTACCTTTATGTCTGACCTTTTCCGTCTGTCTTTATGTTGGATTTTCTTAGTTTGCTTATCTCCACAACACAAACATCTGCTTTGATGTGAATCGAATCAATGCTCTTGCAGTGCCTTACGGCATTTCTCCAGCCTGTATTTATCTTTTCACTGCATTATCTTAATTGGCTAACGGAGAATAACGGCCCTGAACTGGCAGCACAGATTAAAATATATCCAGGGGACCCTGTCCTCGTTAGGAAAGTTGACTGTTGCTCTGCTGGAATCTATTGAGTAGAGATAATATAGCACTTTTTTTATGACAGCTCTAGTGCCATGGCTGGAAGGAAACAGTGACTCAGCTTTTTTCTTTTTTTTTCTTTTTCTTTGCCTTGAGGAGGACATATTGCTGCGACAACAGTGATGAAGGATAAGATATGTTGTCTTGAAAAAGTGAGTCAGGGGGATTGATGAAAGAGAAGTTAGATATATCTCTGTCCTCATTATACATACTTCAGAATGTTCTCACTCTCCTTCTCATCCTGTCTTTCCCACTTCTCTCTCTCTTTCACTCTACCCACCTGACTTTCTTTCCACTGCTCGTCACTTGATCTGCTGATGTCTTTTCCTTCTTGCTTCCTCCCATAATTACATCCTCTTACTCTTCATTTCTCCATGACTGTACCTGCATCCATCACATTTGCTTGTGCCTGACTCTGTCTGCCTCTCCCTCTCTTGCTCTCTCTCAGCAGGTGAAATTGATGGTTACAAACCAAGTAGTCAGAGGAAAATGATTGGTTCCAAACAGTAGTAGAGATGTAATATTTTCTCCCTGTGCACTAGCCCGTATTAAACGGGGGCTGAGGAAACCTATTGAGGGATGGTTGGCTCTGTGTGTGTGTGTGTGTGTGTGTGTGTGTGTGTGTGTGTGTGTGTGACTGTTGGCCAACTTTGTCTCTTAACATGACATCTCTGCTTTACTGGATAGTGTGGAGTGGAGAATAACATGACAGATAGAAGAGAGAAGTGAAGATGAAGGAAAGAATCTAGAAAACGAGACGGGTGGGTGTTTGTGTGAAATAGAGCAAAACATTAAGATAGAACAGGAAATGGGAAGACAGGCAGAAATCTAGAGCAAAAGAAAAAAATAAACAATAAAGGGAAATTATTGGAGTGCAGTTTGATGAACAATCTAGATAATTCAGGTCAATTTCAAAGACTGTATATGCAGTTTGTATATGAAGAGAAAATACTGTGCAGGTGTAAAAATTGGTGCCTGTGAATTGTGTGTGTCTAGAAGAAGTTGACCTTGACAAATTATTTAAATGCTTGAGTCATGCTCACCTTCAGCCTGCTGCAAAATGTGCCCCAGGTAACGGATGTGCCAGCAAACAGCACACACCTGAGGAGGAGAACCCAAAAACACACTTTTGACATACTGGTGCACTAAAAATAGAACCATGTGTCAAGTCTGGTTTTTGAACTACTTTATACACCTGCACATTGCGCTTCACTTCATCTAACAACAGGAACTTCTTTGTTTTCAGCTTTGGCCACCTCACATGATGTCTGTGTTACTTTTCCACAGAGCATAACTTTGTGAATAATTAAGGAAACAGCACTATGTTGAACTGAGTGAGTGTGTGTATGTGTAAAGATGAGATATTTTTATTTTAAATGGTTTATTTAAATGATTTATTGATGTCCACATCATCAAAAATACATGTTTTATGGAGCTAAGTAGTACAAATGCAAAACCAGAGTACTTACATTATGTGGCCTCTTATGATTAAGAATCATAACTCAGCACCAACCATGATATCTGGTAACAATATGTAGGTTTTTAACAGTATTGCTGAAGAACATATTATAGAGGAAAAAATGATTAGAGTATACTGATTGATGCACAGTCTTTAAAACTAGAGCAGGTAATGTTGGAGAAACTAGCATTAGATGGCTAGATTTCAAAAGTATCCAACCAAAACTGAAATATCTACTCCCATTTTGATGCAAAATGAGTGTACAAACAGACTTTTTTTTATGTTAACACAACTATGTCTTCATGACAGCCAAAGTGGACAAAGACACAAGGCAAATACATACAATATATGTACTCTTGTCAGTGAATGGTTGTTTGAACAGGAATTTATTGGATAATGTGTCCAGAGGTCGGTTTCCATGGCCAGTTTTCAAGTGACATGTCATGTCAACATTGGTGTTTAACCGTCAGATTGTTTCTGTGGTAAATCTTGCAAATATTGCAGGACATTTATATTTTTAATATCAACAACTTTGACAATTTTCAGCTCTTGTCGACGTGGTAACACGTGACAGCACGTAATTACTGTTCTGCCAGTGAGCAGCGTTGGCATAAAGTCAAAGTGACCTTGTCTGCCTCACACTCAGGAATAATGTGGATTTAACATTAGCAAAAATGCAGATATGCAGGTTCACCTTGCAAATAGAGGTTTGGGATGTGTGCTACAATTGATGTATCATTGTCAAGGTCAGCAAATGTTTCCTTATCACACATACACTACCATACTTATGATTGACAGTATTCCAAATGGCCCATGTCTAGCAGAGAGTGGGTTGAGAATGATGAATGTGCTCTTTTGGGATTACAGTAGTAGGTTAATGGCTGTCAAGGGTGTCCACCTGCCTCCTGAGCTTTGTGGCCTCTCTGTCCAATCTTACCAGTGTCAAGTTGTAAATAAATAGCAGAAAATGTTCTTTAAAAGTGGTTCTCCTACGTGATATTGACATGTATGTCTTTTACCACTCCATCAGGAAAGAGTCCGTACCTGATGTTTACCAACCGTCATGAGATCCGTCGCATTGACCTGCTGAAGAATGAATACATGCAGGTGGTTCCTACGCTGAAGAACGCAGTGGCCCTTGATGTAGACGTGTCCACAAACAAAATGTTTTGGTGTGATCTATATCATCGTAAAATATACAGGTACACACACACACACACACACACACACACACACTCACACACGTATAATGTACAGAACATGGGCACGCATGAACACCGGACTATGAATGAAGTCTACAGTGTATAAAACCGTGAATGACTTTGAGTTTGGATTATGTTCTCTCCCCGTTCTTCAGCCATTCTGTCACTCTGTTTCTCCTCTATCCATCCATCTTGTCTGTTTCAACCTGTCACACCTTCTGGTTGCGGGACAGACACACCTGGGGGCTGTGTGTGTGTGTGTAAATGTGTGTGTGTCAGTCACACCTGGACAGTAAAAGGTGGAGCTGTTTGCCCTTCACACACATACAGTATGTGCACATACACAATTACACCTACTGTAGATATATCATGACTTTGATCCCACGTGTGTGTGTGTGTGTGTATGTGTGTGTAGGTGTGTGTCACCCTGATGGCTGGCAGGTAGTGGGAGGGGCCCTCTATCATCTCAGCTGAGCCATATGCTCTCTCTAATTTCACTGCCTCAATAATCACCACCATTACTCATCTGCATACATACACACATACACATACCTCCACACAAACTCAGTGATACACTCAAGGGCTTGTGACTGAGAAAGGACAAATGAACTCATTCGTCACGATGAACTCAACTTTGGAAGCAGCAGTAAACGCAGTCTCTCTCTCTCTCTCTCTCTCTCACACACACAGACACACACACACACACACACAAACATACACTTTAAATGGACAGCAACAAGTGACTTTCTACAGTTAAATGTGCTTGAAGTTGTTCTTGGTTGTGTTTGCCTCCCTCTCGTGCATTAAAATTTAAATATTTTATACACCCCAAAGTGCCAGTGCATTTATCCTGCCGATTTTGTGTTGCATTATATAATATTGAAAAACTATCCAAAACTCTGTGTGCAAGTACAAATCAGAACACCTGCTACTTTTGATTCTTTTGATTGATTATACGTTAGCATAGTTTTAAACCCCCTAGGCGCTCTGAATCACAGTGCTACAAATATTAAGAAAATACAAAAGTACATTTACATTATCCAGCCTATCCTTCCATTTACCTTGCCTGCTTCAAGACCTCTAAATTGCAGGTCTGGTTGTCATTTTACAGCTTTTTCTCTCTGTTCGTCTCTGAGAAACGATTGACCGATGAGAGCTTAATAGGCAGTATTGATAGCTAACTTTGCTACTAGAAATTACCTTAGAATAAGCTTTTTATGTCTACAGATGTAGTGGGTCTTTTTCCAGAGCTCGCCATGTTGAACCACCATGTTTAGTCAGTAGTGCAAAAGGAGAAGGAGAGGGTGAGGGAGTTGCAATCAGGAACAACACTGCTTGATGCCAATACACACTGTTCTTTTAAATTGGAATGTCTTCGATCTTTGACAACATTAATTCAACTGTTCCAAGCAACTGCTACAACAACTTCTGTGTCGACTATAAATGACTTTGGCATGGCACATACCTCACGCATCACTTGCTACTGATTGGTTCAGGCAATCAGTAGTATCATCGGCTCACAGTATCAGGCTGAATGAAGTGAAGCGAAATGGCAATTCATTCTTATTATGCAGCTACCACTCCCCAAAGTCGTGCTTAACTTTATAGTGTTTCTATGAAGAGTGAAAAAAGGTACCTCGTCATTTCAAGCGTTTTAGCTTTAATCCTTACACCTTTTTATTATTTGGCCTCATATGTAATGTTTCAAGAAGGCTTTCTTGTTCCACTGTTCACATTTGTTTTAAAACTGCTGAATACCTTCAATCTCACTTGTTAGGTGTTGTGGAGAAATTGCTGAAACAATGGTCAATGGTGATCATAACCTTTTGCCCAAGCATCTTATTTTCTAGCGGAGTACTTATTCCTCTGATAAGGAGCATTTCTTCAAATAGACGTAGTTAAAAGCGATTCCTCCTCATAGCCGCTGAGCTCACTGTCACATTGCGGTTTTCAAGGCTAATTCGTAGTTATTAGCAAGCTACGGGTCGATGAGTTGTTAACTTCTCCCCATGATGGAGATGTCTGTTGCAAACAATAATACAGCCAATTAAAGATGCAATCTGCTCCGTGGTCTTAGACTCATCTGTCTCTGTCTTATTCCTTACTCCAGTCTGCCCTCTGCTCATCCCTACAACCTGTTCATCGCAGTCTATATATTTGTAGCTGAAATGAGGACAGACTTAATAATATCAATACTTATATCAATAAGTATATATATTAGTAAAGGCAAATAATGGAGTAATTATGTTATTATCTGCATAATATATCAATATGAATCTGTACACTAGGCTGTATAAAGAGAAATTATGATATGATTATTATGCTGGATAAGGAAAATCATAGAATATGAGTTCTAATACAGGGTAAAATTGTGAAAATTATATATTTTTTCCCACAGTTGTCTGTAATCAGTAGTACAGTTCCTAATTAGATCATTGTTCATCCAGGTCCACATTGCTCCAGCCCTCATTTTAATTTGCTCCCTGAATAAGAGACAGGTGTTGAATCCATGCTATAAATCCTAGGACACGAGAGAGAAGCCTTAGATTATCTATCACAAGACAGCAGCAGGCTAACTCTCCCCCAATAGATGATGATGTCGGCAGTGGCAAACAGTAACACAGCCAATTAACAACACAATCTGCTTCCGTGGCCCTGATTCATCTATCTCTACCTCATCCCTCGCTCCAACTACCTCACCAGCCTTCTCCTTCAGTTAAGCTACTCCTCCCATCTGTAGTTCATTCTTGTACGCTATGCAAACATGCGGTGATGAGGTGTGAATTGGGACATTGCCTGTCCCAATCTTTAAACAAGGTTGTCTTGTATTGTCTTGTTTTATATGCCTTTTATAGGAAGACACTAATGTGTTATGTCTGATGATGTTGAGGAAGGAATGAGAAAGCGAGAAGCAGAGATGAGGACAAAAGAATGGGCCGACAGCGAGTGGGATGTGAGAGGAAAATAGAGCGACAGATTGAGAGGACAAGAGACAGAGAAAGAGACGGGTTGTTCTGTAAGCTGCTGATAGATAAAGACAGACTCTTTTTTACAGAGGCCTGAGGTGCTTATAGACGTGTCAGGTCTGGGTGCCCCTGACATAGCGTTATCTAGAGTGTGCAATGTACAACTAGGTTTTTAAGGCACATGGTACACTCAATTCTTTCTTCACAAGAAAATGTTACCAGAATAGACAGCAACAAGTGCTTTTCTGATAAATTAGTCTTATGTCTCCTTTTTATCTGTCAGCTCCTGAATTATTGTAGATTTCATAATTTATATAATACTGACTGACACAGCTCTTCTTTCACCTCCACCAGTGCTTACATCAACAAGGCCAGTGATTCATCGCAGCAGGTGACTCTCATTGACTCCCTCAACTCCCCCGAGGGTCTTGCTGTCGACTGGGTCCACAAGAACATCTACTGGACCGACTCGGGCAACAAGAGCATCTCCGTCGCCACAGGAGATGGCAGGAAGAGAAAAGTGCTGATAGCCACTGAGCTGAGCGAACCACGGGCCATCGCAGTGGATCCACACCAAGGGTGAGTGGGAGACGTTTGGAAAAAGTTAAAAAGCTGGAGAAGCATGGAGGCTGAAATGGCAGAATAGAAAGAGTGGGAGGGTGGCCAGACTAGCCTGTGGCCATCATTCTTTGAATAGGGGAACACCTGTAGTACTGCACAGCTTAACAGTTATTTGAAGATATGATGCGACTCTCTCCTGCTCTACCTGCCTTTTTATTCTTACTCTTGCATGTCTTGAGTTCCCCAAAGGACTCTTTTCACAACTCAACAAAGCTTCAAAGCATAAAATACATGCAAATGAAGCCCAGCTTTCACTGACACACATTTAGCAGTGGTCAAAATTCCCAGTAGGAGCTGTTTTGCACAGTCACAGTCTTTTTACTTTTTTTTTTTTTTAGTAGAAGTAAAACTATTTGATTTTGGAAAGAAAATGAGAGCGACAGTCCAACAGGGACATTGTGTGATAGAGTACAGTAGATTCAGTCACATATCATCCATCCATCCATTTTCTGTAACCGCTTATCCTCAACAAGGTCACGGGAGGGCTGGAGCCTATTCCAGGTGATTTTGGACGCACATGAAAACCTATTAAATTCTGCTGAAAGGGGGCTTTTTATATTTTTTCCTGAATTGTACCTGTCAGTGTTTGATCAGTCAGTGTTTATTTTGACAGGTTTATGTATTGGTCTGACTGGGGAGGTCAGGCCAAAATTGAGAAGTCTGGATTGAACGGAGTGGACCGACAAGTTCTGGTGTCCGAACACATCGAGTGGCCCAATGGAATCACCTTGGGTAAGGAAGGACAGACAACATATACACCATTGGACATGCAAGGCTTATTGAAGTGGTCAGAGAAAACTACAAGATACAGAGACAGGAAAATCAATCAGCTCTGAGGGAGGGTTTCTAAACAAAGTTGGAAGCTGATATTGAGAAAAAAAATGGTAAGTGTGTGAATTCAACACAATGAAAGCGACAACAGCAGAGACTCAGGGAGGGAAAGAAACAAAAAGAGACAAACAGCAAGAGCCGAGAGGAGAAAACAGTCTAGGGGTGCTGCAACCTCTGAGTAGCTCCTATTGTTATGGCTCAGTTTGTGTCTGGCTCTCATCAATCAAGCCAGCGAACACGAGCCTCCAAATTAATAAGCCATACGCTCTGTGCCGTCGATACCTCCCGTCATCCCTTTCAACTCGCTCCACGACAATAGCCAATTTTTTCTTTGCTGCCCTTGCCTGAGGAGAATGGGAGGCACACAGTCACTGCACTCTGTGGAATTGAGGTGTCACTACATCTGTATGAAAACAAATTATTTTTTAGACTAAGGTGAATGAGAGAGTTGGCCAGACTTGCACTCTACTGTTTTGGAAGATAGGGTGGATTATTTTCCCTTGGTCATTGATTTCACACAGAGCAGCAAACAGAGCAGGTGATTGAGTCAGAAGAGAAGAAAGTTTTGAAAGAAAATAAATCTGTGTTTTTACTGTTTTTTGAGAAGTATGATATTGTAAAATACGTTGTTGTTTTTTTTTAAGTTTAGTCTGTTAACTTGAATGACATACTGTAGCATTAAGTCCTGCTTTATAAAGTTGAGATTTTCTTATTAATATCTATACTAATGACCATTTAAGCTTTTAGGCTTTTGAAGGCTGTCCCACTTCATGTAGTAGATTTAATATGTATAAATCTGGATTCTGCCGTACTGTTTTCTTCTTGTACTTGTTTACTACATACTTGAAATGCATGGCGTTAAGGAGGAAAGATGTTTAAATTTTCTTGCAACACCTTATTCATGCACGCTTGTTAAAAACAAAGTCATACTCAGATTCTGTCCCTTGCTGTCAAATGTGGTGAAATCCTGTATCATTACTTTGTGGCTCGAAGCCGAAGCACAGAAATTGAGTCTTAAAGTAAACAGTATTTGGAACCGTTACATGGTCATAGAATTGTAAAACAGCAAGACTAATCAGTTTGCTCAAGGTCACACATATTTTTCCCAGCAAAGAAGTCAACCGGCAATATTACAATCACATCTGTGTTTTCTCAGCGCAGGGCCTCAGCCGTCATGTCAGAGAAGATTGATGGTGTAGCCACTGGGCCATTACATTCATATACCTCTCACCCTAGGCCTTTTCTCTTGGAGTGACCTCTCTCTCTCCATTCGTCTCCCTCTTTTGTTTCTTTTCCTCCTTGGTTCTGCTCTCTCTCTCTCTCTCCTCCATCTTCTCAGACTTGTCTAACAGGCGTCTCTACTGGGTTGACTCCAAGCTGCACCTGTTGTCCAGTGTGGATCTGAATGGAGACAACCGCAAAGTGCTTCTGTCATCTCATCACCACCTGGGACACCCGTTCGCTCTCACTGTGTTCGAGGTACAGAATGATTGAGATTAAAATACAGCCACAGAATCAGTCCAAATCATTCAGTATGCTGGTTATTTGTTTGTACAAGAAGTAGAACTTAACACATTAGCCGATTAACTACAGATAGCTTGTATTTGACTACATTAGTCTTTCCTATTTTCCAGAGCATGGTTTTAGATTGATTTGTCTTACAAGGTGTCTGTTCCTTTTATGTTGCTTTTAGTTCATTTTGGCATGTTATGAAAAGTAAGTCACAGAGAGAGACTGTTGTTGCTGCACACTTGCAAAGTATAATCTGCTATTTTCCTTATTAGGGATTTTGTTAAGCAGCCAATAACTATTCTTGGTTATTATGAGGTTCCACCAACATTCCAACACTGATCACCTTAATATAAAGTAAGTTAAAGGTTCGGTGCGACAGATTTAGGGAGAAAATAAAATAAATAAAAACAATAAAAGTACAACATACAAATGAATACAACTAATACTGACATGAGGGTAAAACTTATTTCGATCTGCCTAGCTTGGACCGCATCAAAGCAAAGTGCACCAACCTAAAAAACAAGGGAATGACAATCTTAAAACGCAGCATAAATATATATTTATTTTCATGTCCCCCACTTTGGGACTTGGCATGGATCACCCGCTAACACTTGGCAGTATTTGCAGGAAGAGTCTACCTGAAAGGCAAGCAAGATTCTAACAGCCAAAGGTAGATACAGACAGAAAAATAGCTCTGTCCTCACTTATCTCTGCCTTATGGGTGACACTCTCATATCTTGTTTGTTTATTCACATCTTGGCAGTGTATTTCGAGATTTGCTGTGAGCCAAATTTAAGAATTGGACATGAGTTTTTTTGTTTTTATGGTGGTTATTTATAACTTTAGTTCTTCATATTTTGCAAACATCTATACCAGAGATAGAGGGCTTAATAACAGCAGAATGAACATGTACATGATCTTCATGAATACCTGAATGGTAAGAGAGCTGTGTGAGAGATCAAGAAGACAAGCAAGAGAAACAAGTCAAGAGAGGAACATCGTCTGACTGAAAGATTGATTGAGAAGACATACTTTAAAAGTATAGTAGCAAGAAAAACCCAGTGTAGGTATTATCTTTTCAAGGGCTGACAATTGTAGAGCCACAGTAGAGTACAGCAATCGATGAAACTAATGTGTGTGTATTTATTGGATCAGGAGTGAGCCAGTCTGTTAGAGCCCATCAAGTATAGATGATGCTGAAGGTGGAAAAGTGGACCAGAGGAGAGCATATGAGAAAGAGGGCGGTGAAATGTGAACAGTAGGAAGTGCTTTCTCCATCCCTCTCTTTGCTGCACACACTGTGATGATGAGAAGCAAAGGGAGGATGGGACATCCATCATGTCCAGCTGAGTGTGCCTGCATGTGTGTGTGTGGAAAAAAAAAAAAGTGGAAGAAACCCAGCGTTTCAGGCAGGCACTGAAAGTTCATCCCTAGAGATTAATAGCCCTCGGCTCTTCTTGTTGGTTATGATACAGACCAAATTAGAAAACCTTTAGCAGTGCAGCAGATTTCCCTGTTCCCCACAGACTGATAATGGGATGTTTGTTTCTCTGGGGTTGCCTGGTTTGAGTTGTGAACTGAAACAATGAACAGTTTTTGTCTGTTTAATTTGGTTTGTATGTTATCTGTGAAATGAGCCTCAAGGGAGCATTTTTCACTCGGAGTCTGGGTCTGTGTTAAACTGCTTACTAAGCCCCGTTTGTCCCAATTGTGAGACTACTACTTTACCTTAGAAAATAATGCAGCATTTATTGACGTGAGGATGTTGTTATCATTTACAGCCAATTTTCCCCACCTCTAACTCGGTAGCATTAGATTGCCTGTGATTACAAAGTTATCAAAACAGAAATGTGTTATTAAAGATGAGGTCGTACAAAAAAAGGGAAAGTACTGCAACTATTTTGATACTGATATTTCAACCATAAATGGCTTGTTAAATGTCTGGATTTGTGAAGTTAACTGAATATCTGTGGACATTTGGTTGAATAAAATAAGCTACATGAATAAATCACCTCAGGCTGTAAAATACTATCTCCTGACATTTTATAGACCAAACAATTATCGTAAAAACAGATAATTAAAGTTTTATTAGTAGTAGTTGCATTAGTAATTAGTTTCAGTCCTCAATCTGACATTTTCAGTATTAACACAGACCATAACATTTACCACTAATCTATGCCTTAGAGTTATATTGTAAAGTCAAAACAATAACATGGACAAAGCTGTATGTAAGGCTTTGTGACAGTTGTGAATGGGGTTATTTGAACCTGTCCCACACTGTCCCATTACAGTATTTCTCAGGTGATGACTTGTGTGGTTGAGTGATACAGAGAGAATGTGAAAGTCATTCCATTTAAACATATCGGAAAACTTGACATTGTTACTGATGGACTAATATTTTGTAACACTGCAGAGGAACCACACATGGTTCCTATATCAAAGTCTAAACACACCACTACCTAACACATAAAAGGAAACACTCATACCAACCTTTCCAGTCAGTGTCAACCCCCCGCCTAGACACCAAGCCCTGAGGAAATGTAGATCGCAGAGCCATGCAGAGAGTAATGTTTTCACTTTCTCTGGCTTTAGTATCATTGCATTACTCTTTATCCCATTTTTGTTTGACTAGAGGGCATAGAGAGCGAGAAAGGGGGAGTTCTGGAAGAATAATCAGAAAGGGGGGATGGTATCTGAAAGAAAAAGACAATAGAAATAAACACAGGAAGCAAGAAAATAATGGTGTCCTTGCACTGTGAACTCATCATCGTAGGAGGATTTAAACAGGTTTCAAATGTCCTGCACACCCACACCTGTGTTTTTCGTTTATTCTTGATGAGACATCTGCTCAGGTTGCAGGCGGGTGCTGGAAATTACATGAGCTCAATAAACTACAGTTGTTCCTCGCTTACAAGTGCAACATCACTAAAGCAGCAGCTCGGCTGGGGTTACCACTAATCTGTCGCAATTTCTCTGTTTGCTTCACTCTCACCACTGTCGGCAAGGGAAAATAAAGCTCTATGAGCTAACAAGCTTGATAACGGTCAGTTGACAGACTCATCTGTTTGCTAGCTTAGCTTGGTCACTAATGGCGCAATAAGTTCCCACACTTTCTTCAAAAGACGTATTTGCACCAGTGACTTCTGTCTCATAGATTTTCCTCTTACAGAGGAGGTTAAAGTTACCCAACACAGCTGAAAAGCTATGATGACATCCTCTATTTTGGACTCTCTGTCAGCACTATCAAGACAGGACACTTGCTATTGGTCAACGGCATGAATGTATGAACCAAAGTTCACCAAAATTACAGCGATTGTGGAGATTCCATTAGAATGAATTGATTTCTCCGTCTTAAATCCAGGCTTTAAAGTACGGCCCAGTTTGCCTTCAGTCCAACAAAATTGCCTAGCATCCAGCACCACAAAAGATCCATTATCAAAAGTCTGGCCGAGATAATAAAGAAATATTGTACAAAGTGGTCATAGATCACTGTGAACCTGCCTGCTGTTTGGTATTCACACCAAAACAGAAAACACATTCTTGATTTCATTCAGTGACACAGGGATCATTTGAATGAGGGTAGAAGTGAATATTAAGACTGGAGCATGCGTGACTGCAACTCTAATAGAATAGTGAATTAAATGTCAGTCAAGTCCTATCAGTCCAGATAAAGAGGTCTAATCATCTAAAATAGCTGGAAACACCTGTGTGGGTGTAGATTAACAGAAAATGTTTCCTAACATTTGATTCTTACACAGATTTAACACCAAGCATACATTATTTTTAAGACTTGGGCTGATACAAGAAAGAATACAAATCAAAGCCAAAAAGTTTCAAACGTTGAGTGGGTTGGCTTTGTTTGAGCTTTCATTTGTAGTATTCTGGCACAATATCTAAGTATGCAGGAGGCACCGAAAGCTCATCAGGCAGACGTGTCAATCAAAAATGCCCCGCAATTTGTCAAAAGGTTCTTCTGGGACAAAATCATGACAAAATCATCGAGGGCTGTTCTCACCTTGACCCTGAAAAGACATCATATCCAATTTAGATGTAGCCTCATCCCCTTCACAACTGACATGGCTCTGACTGAAATGATGCAATGCCATGCATTCGGGAGAGCTTGTGCATGTGCGCAAGTTCTAGCCTATCCTCCGGCACGTGGATGATTCACCTTGATTCTACAATAAAGAGCACTGACCTGCTCACGTCTGGTCTGTTTTGCTGTTTGAAGCTTTCAAGGTGAGGAAAAGTGACAGATGCAGAGATTGACGGTGGAGAAGGTGAAAGAGAAAAAATGAGGGAAACACTGACAAATGGAAAGACATCCACAGAGACAGAAAGGCAAAGGGGGAGATGGAATGATAGGTTTGAGTAATGTTTTATCAACATGGCTGATATTTGTCTTTCATTGTTTCAGCACTTCTGTCATATGAGTAAAGGTTATCTGAATCTGTGTGAGGGGGAGATGAAGCAATAGGGAGTTCAAGAAAGAGATCGAAGAGAAGGGGAGAGAAAGGTTAAGTCCTCCGATAACCCAGTTTAAATGGAAAGCATGGATTACAGCTATGACCGAATTACATACTGGCAAATACAAACTTATATAAACAACACCAGACAAATCTTTGGTTGGACCCTTATATGTCCTTGCCCTTTCAAATAACCACACGACTGTGAAACAGAACCTTAAGCTAATGAAACAAAAGGTTTAAGAGCCATCCTCTCTGCTTTGTCTGTGTCTTACACTCACCTTCTGAATTGTCTTTTTTTAACATTCTTATTATTTCAACATCTGTTTTTCTTAACTGATGTGTATCTGCGTAGACCTTGCAGTCTATGGTTTCCATGGAAACCAAGTGCCATAACTGCTCGTGCAGCATATCCTGTAGTATCACTGAAGATGATTGTGAGAAGGTGTGAAGTGAAAGATGAACAGACATCATCTCACAGGTCAAGGCTTGGAGTATTTATTTATTTTTTATCTCCAAGGAAACAGGGGTAAATGAGTTTTCACAATACTTTACACAAGGGAGTTTACCTATAATAAAAAAACACTGCAACTACATCATGGATGTCATATTCTCTGGTGGTGTTGTAGCTGACTCTTCCAGATTATTGCATTAGCAGCAATAGGCCTTTATACCTCATACATATATAAATATTTTCTAATATGCTCTAAATGGTACCTGTATAGTTGATAGACAGCTAAAACCGTTTGCTTAGCATAGATTGCTATTCATTGTGAATGGGATCTAGCATTGCAACCCAGCACCAAAACCTATAGAAAGTCTATAAGAGCCATATGACTTAACTATTTTATCCCAGTCGTGTGTGTAATCTGAACCAGTGCAGCTAGAGAAGTCAAGTCAATTTCTTTTATAAAGCCCAGTATCACCAGTCACATATTTGCCTTAAGGGGCTTTACACCATCTGTACACCATACAACACCTCTGTCCTTAGACCCTTGAGGAAAAACACAAAAAGCCTTTAAAAGGGGAAAAAATCGAAGAAACGTCAGAATGAGCAAGAGTACAGATCCCTCTTCAAGGATAGGCTGAGAAGGCCTCTAGTGGACATGCTTTCTAGGAATCCCACAAAAGCTTTTTCAGTTAATGCGAATTGAATGAGGCACCATCTTTGTACTCAGTATCCATTTCTTGATACGAAAACACACTGTAGGCCCAGCTGAATGTCTCTACTTCCTGCTTTGGCACTTAGAATAAACTCAAGTTGTTTTTAGCTTTTGCAGTAATTGACAAGGGTTGATATTTTGTTCTCAGGAGGATAGCCTCCTCGCAATGTTAAAGATGTTATCCTAACTGTAAAATCCCACTTTTCTTCTTGTAAACAGTTTTTTGTGTTTATGCATTAAGGAGGCAAGTCTGATTCCAGTGTAAACTTCACAAGCAGGCTTAACCTCTTCTGTCTCATTAAATGTATTAAATATAAATAATTAAGATGACCAAATATACAAATAGCATTTCCATTAGTTGAAATGTCATATCCGTGTTTTGAAGCTGTGCTTGCCTGTTACTTTATCTGGAAAAAAAGGTTTGTTTTCATCTATGCAATCATTATCTGTATCCTCTGAGGTGTCTGTCGATACTATTATAATATGACTTATTCAGTCTGCTTAAATATCTCCTTGATTAAAATGCAATGTGTTTAACTTTACATCAATAAATAATTTTATCCTTCAAACCTGTCATTTCTCATATGCCTTTAATTAGAATTTTAATCAAAGTTACCCGAGGCATAAAACATCTTCTCAAGATGTGTCTCTCCTGTCAAATAAAGTAAAGTTGTAAGTCCCATGAATATCCCAGGAAGTGTTTTCACTCAGGCAGTAATAAAACTGGTACACTGAAGTGCATGTGAGTTTAATCAGGCATTGTTAGGAGGATCACATATCTCTGCAACAAAATGCAGAGTGTTTTTTTTTTTATTTGGTACCCTTTCATCACAAAACTCCCAGTGGAGTTTCCTTGGACAATTGCTGTTTACCATATTTACAAATAAAATGCCATTAATTATCATTAAATGAATTGCATTTGTACACAGAGGATCTTAAATGTTCTCTTGGGAGATTGCAGCATATTTTAGTCTTAATTACAACAAATTCACGACAAAGGGAAACAAATGTTCATTCATTCTGTCAAAAACAATATTGTGTTTGGCTGCACCAATGCCAAGCAACTTGATAAAACAGGAAACGTAATGTCTAAAATGTTAGATTGCGACAGAAGATGTTTCTGTTTTAACAACCCCAAGTGTGCTGATAACAAAATCACTTTCTCTGTGTCATCTTTATTACCGCTGAACTATTTGGTTAGAAAATAGCCCCGAAATATCCATGTCAGCTCAAATAGAAACACGTTTAAAATGGATAATGTTTTGCCAAGATGAAAATAAGTGTAAGACCTAGGGTTTATGCCAGTCTGTCTGTATGCTGCTCTATAAGGTGTTAACTTATTCTTATGTTTATGAATTAAATAGGGTGAAAGGTTTGTATTTTTTCTAACTGTCTCTCTTTTTCTATTTAGGACCGCATATATTGGACAGACTTGGAGGATGAAGCAATATACAGTGCCAACAGACTGACGGGACACGATGTGGCAAAAGTGGCAGAACACCTCAACAACCCCCTGGACCTGGTGGTGTTTCATGAACAGAGGCAGCCCAAGGGTAAGACATCAGCAGCCACGGTGAACTGATTAGATGAAGAGCCACAGGTGACGGGCTCGTATTATAAATCGGGTAGAATGGCTACTACTATCAGACCCTAAAACCAGACCCAAGGCAAGAAAGCCTTGAATAATCCCTGCATAGACCATTTACTAACAGTGTCTGGAACTAAAATCAAATAACCAAATGTGTGTGCAGTGCATGTCAAATGATGGGTTGTGATGTAGTATTTTTCCCTGGATGGATGCTTTCCCAGATGTGAGAACAAACACCTGTGTGTGTGTGCATTCTTGTGTGCCTGTATGTGTGTATTTGAGAGTGTGTACTGTATAAGCAATTTTGTCTGTGTGATTCTGTGTCTTGTGTTTTCATGCTTTGTTTTCTACCCTCGCTCAGAGCTCAAAGCTGTCTTGTCTGAGTGCCAGTAGGGAGCTAATTGCATTCTCTCATTAATAAATCATAATAAGTGATATCACAGAATGTTTTTTTCCCAAAATGCCAACAAAAGCAAGACATAAAATAACCTAACTAGGCTAAATGAAGACATACTGAATGAACTGCCTTGTTGAGATACAAGTAGTACAATGCTATAAAAATGTGACCTTGAGTGAAGCGATTGGTCAACACCTTCTAACCTTTCTGTCACTGTTCTCTTGTTTAGTGATTGGTTTGCACAGTGCACATCCACACCTTCAAATATAACCCCCACCAATTCAATGTGTCTTTATTTTTATACATACTTCCTTAAAAAGGAGCCTTTCCACCTTTCCTCCTGCCTTCCCTTTATTTTGGCTTTATTATTATTATTTGTCTCTTTATTATTTTGATCATCCTGCTTTTCTTTGAAGCCAAAGTTCCATGCTTTAGTTTCTCTTCTACACCTTAGGGAGGCAGTACAGAAAAGGAGAAGGGACCACTGGAGCTATTGCAGATTCAGAAGATCATTTTGTAAAATTGAATCTCAGTCTTTCTCCTGTCTACTTCCTTTTCCTCTATGCTCTATATCATTCTGCCTCATCTTATTTAATGCCTTTTCCTCTTGCGTCCTTTTCTCTCCCTTTCTGTTCTTTGACTTCTTTCCTCTCTACTCTCCTCTTCCACCTCTCTGCCCTTTTTCCCCCCTGAATAGAATTTAAACGTGTTGTCATAATGTGTCATGGTATTATAAAGTTTTTTTTTTGTTTGTTTTTTTAGCCAAAGAGCTTTATTTCTTCTTCATATACAGAGCAGGTATAGAAGATAGTTCATGTAGACAGATGTTCTTGTTACATAGTTGTTATGGTGAGATACTGTACACCAAGCACTAATGTATTCCCAGCCTATTAAAATCTCACTGTGTGTAGTAATATTGCTGCTTCCCATGACGGATGATGATTCCTCAGATGTGCTGCTCTGTAAAACTACACACAAGTCAGGAGGCAGAATCGACCGTGACCTGACCTAATTCTGGTGCTCCTCCACATGACAAGAATAGCAATATTTTTTCCATGAGTCGGAGTCTTGGGTTAGGAAAGTGCTCGTACATTTTTCATTCGAGTGCAGAGATTAAAAAAAGAAAGGCTCTCTTTACTGGACTGGAAAAAATATAGTCCCTAAATAACATTGTAAAAGTTGGACTTAGTAAGTAGCACAAGTATTTTTGGCTGATTAGATAATGTCTTCTTTGATCCTGTGCTCTGACTCAGTGTTTCTAAGTTGATTAGAAAGTATTTGCACATTTTTGAAACTTTTGAAAATGATCAATTTAGAGAATTTAATATCCAGTAAGGAAATGAAGAAACACAATTATTGGGCAATTATTTACATATGCCAAGATGTTTTGTAAAATCTCTTACATGCTTGGACTTACGGGGGCTCAGATTTTCTTAGCATCATTTAGAATTCAGTTCAAATTTACTTTGACCAAGACCAAAAACTAGATTCTTATTCTTAATAGCTCTTTCCTCTGAAATATTCTGGTCTAAAGTACATGCAGTACATCTACATGTAATATTAGAGCACGGTCTAGGCCTCCTCTGTGTGAAAAGAGTCATGAGAGATCTTCTGTGCTCATTAACCTGGCACTAACATGGAATTTCAAGTTACGTTTGGAGAAAGCACCAAATGTTGATAAATGTTTAAGTTTGTGAAGCAAAATTATAATTTCATTATGTCATTTATATGTAAGGGCAAATGTAGAAATTCATATTTGCCCAAACTCTTTTTAATCCTCTTTTTCTTTGTTTCTCTTTCCTCCCCTCAAGCCCCTGATACCTGTAACATGGGCAGTCTGCCTAACGGTGGCTGTGAATACCTCTGCCTGAAGGCTCCACAGATCACAGACCACTCTCCCAAGTATACCTGTGCCTGCCCTGATGGCATGGAGCTAGGACCAGACATGAGGCGCTGTGCTATAGGTAAGTCGGTCACACTCAATGAATCAATAAATCACAGAGTCCAGGAGAAAGACATAATTAAAGGGATTGTGCTGAAGAATGTCCTAGGAGTCGACAGTGCTGTGATCACAGTGACGTGATGGAGTGCAAGGACATAAGGATATTTAACTGGTTTCACTCTCTCAACGCTGCTAAAAGGAGTTTACCTCATAATCAAGTATTTTTGCCTATCTTTAAATAAATGTTCTACTTTAAACAATTCATTACATTGGTGCTATCTAACTTATATTTCCCATGCCATTATAGGCTGAAGGAAATACTAATAGGTTATTCTTCGGTCACATATGATAGCTTAAATCTTGATTTAGGTTCTTCTCTCAACGCAGGTAGACCAAGACCAGCTAATTTCTTAGAAGGTTTCAGTGCTAGAGTTGTAGCTTTCCATACCTTGAGCCCAAAATGTAATATTTAAGGAGATTCACTAAATTCTTTGAATATTGTTGGGGAATTTATAGGCTCCTATACACAATAAAGCTTTGATATTCACATCCACATTTATTCATTTTGTCTCAAATCATAAGAAAATAGCCTATTGATTCTTGCAGCTGTTATCCAAATCCACTATTCACCAGAATCAGCCTTCAACAAAGCAACATATTCAAATCTAATTCTATTTATTCTGTTTGATTTATAAACCAATTCCTTTAGAGAATATGATTCCTGTGCTTACAGTAAGACTATTTTAGGAAGTGGGCCAGGGATTCTCCCAGCTTAACTGTGTTCCCAGCACACCTCCATTATTTCACTGACCTTACTTCACCGCTCAGTCAGTCCCCAGCCTTTACAGTTACCACATTTCACATTTGTTAAGTTGTTATCCTTAATGAACCCACTCGCTTTTGCACCTCATGTTTGCGCAAGTGAAGGAGAAAGGAGCTGACACAGGGAAAAGCGGGAAAGAGCGATGATGATGAATGTAGGCTACCGTTCCGAGAATCCCTCTGAGAAAGGATGGGAGAGGGAACGTGGCCATCAGGCATGCACAGAAAGGGAGCAAGAGACATTTGCACTCCCAAGTTTGAAGTTCCCAGTATAGTACAAGTATTTCTGCTGAGCATTTATTAAGGTTTGATAAAATGCCCCCTTACATTATGTTTCTCTTGCTCTCTGGTTTATGTCTCTATCAATTTTGAAACAAATCCATTTTTTTGCAGCAACCATAAAAAGTTGATTTTTCATTTTATTCTGTTTCTTTTTCATTTGGTTGTCTGATTATACAAACAGAAAGGTATGCCAACTGTGACATAGTCGTATGTGTTATTTGCAATATAGATAAATAGAGTTGTAATCAAAGCAAAAAGTCAGTTACCTTGAGCTAGAGTCTTATATGCTGTGTTGTCTGATGAAAAACCACCAGAAATCAATTTTTCAGGAGGATAAAAAAAAATCTTCTCAGAAACTGGCTCACAAAATATCACTAAAATGAGACACATTTAGCACCAGAAATGAAAATCTATGTTCACATAGTCATTAGGGAAAATATCATATTTCAAATGGATTTATGTGGATTTTGAGTGAAAGTGGATATGCACATTTTTTAGAAATGGTTCTAATGATGTGCAGGTGGTTCCGAACCTCGACTCCTCTTTTTGACTAAACTATCAATATCAAGGCTATCCTACATATAGCCACAGAGCCCAGTGGACTAAACAAAGCTATTTCGCTGTTTTAGATTGAAATTAGCACAATCCAGGTTAATGACCAACTGACACTGACATGCGTGCATCAGTCTGACTCAGTTCAGAGAAATTACACAGCTTACCGTCTGTCCTATTAATATTCAGTATTAAAAACAATGGGGCAATCATTTTCTATTATCTTTTTTTGGATTTTTAACAGAATCACGATACCATGTTGTTGTTTTTAATCACCTTACAGAATATATGATTTTGCATACATTTGCCATATTGTGATGTACTGATATTAGAATATATCCTAATTATTTTAACCTCATCACCCTGATCTATTTAAAACCTGTCTTTTAATTTAATTTGCTGTTTATTGTTTATACCATGACTTTTGTTGTTAACATACTTGCCAGCTACATCTTCAATTCAAATCCCAAGTGCTGATCTTTATTCTGCTGTCTTTCTTGTGCAGTTCGACCCAGAACAACCACAACAGCTGCTCCAACCATCACCACCACCACAACTCCCACCACAACCACGACAACAAGCACTACAACAACTAGCACAACCGTTACCACCACCATGACACCCCCTCCCACCACGACCAAAAGTACCACTACCACCTCTGCTGCTACAACACAGAGACCGACAACCAGACGCCTGAAAACAACACCCACTCCTCCCAGGAGCACCTCTACGGAGCAGCCTCGGAACCCCGCTGCCACGAGTACAGAGACGACCAGTTTCAGCAGCACAAGTCAGATGTCCACTTCCACACACACACCTTTACTGGGCCCAGTGCCCCCCAACAGCATTCAGAGAGAGAGCAATGGTAACCTCTCCCACAGAGGTAAGCATCATGGTGAGCGGGGTTTGTGCAGAGGAATGTAGGTTTGTGTGGAGTGTGTGTGTGTGTGTGTGTGTGTTCTTCTGGGACTGCAATGGTCCACTTCCATCTCAACCACTACCACCTGTCATTGAAACAGCAGGGAGCTGAAAATCACTTACATCAGTTTCCCTCCTCTCTCTGGCTTCTCTTCCTCTCCATCTTTTTGTCTGACCATCTGTCTACCTACTGTCCTCTTTCCCTCTATGCTTTTCTCTCCTGCACACACATGCGCGAGTGTATCTCAGCCTGCTTGTTGTCAGTCCCTCACGAGCAGCGTGTAACAGAGCTGTCAGAGCTAACAAACGACAGTCCCCTCCATTCTCACCTGCCACCTCTCATCACTCATCCCCACTTTCTGACAGCCTCTCTCACACTCTTTGTCTTTCCCTCTCCTCATCTCTTTTACTCTCGCTCTCTAAATTTGGCAGCATTCTTCGTCCTCGCACCAATCAAGCGTCACTGGCTCACCAGAAAAATAGCAATTTACAGTTTGTTGCCCAGACAAACAATGACAGCAGAACATAACAGCTGTAACAATGGTTTTACAAAGCCACGCTAAGACTTAAATTGTATTTGGATGCGATGAAGAATCCTTGATCGCACCGCAAAGCAAAATTGATAAACCACTATGCTGCACACCACATGCTGCTGTGTGATTTCCTTGTAGAAATCAGTGTTTTCAGCTTTTTATTAAGGCCTTTGGTACATACAGTAAAGCCTTTAATATGAGATAGTTGTAACTGTCAAACTGCCAATTTGTCCTTGAATCATTTGTTCCTTATAACAGTAGAAGGATAACAACAATAATAAAAATCCTCGCTTTGACGTTTCTTTTTAAGCACTGACTAAGAATGACATTTAGACTTCTTTTATTGAAAGAAATTATCTAGAAATGTGAATGCCTGCATTTCTTTTCGTATGTTCGACTAGCTCCAGTGCCATTGTATCACACTTTTCAGGCCAAAGCAGGGGAGTAAAACAAAAGTAAAACAATGTCAACTTATCGACTGATTCTTGTCATCTCATTTGTAGTGCCTCAGTGACTTACTGCAGAGCAGATGATAAAAGATGAGGCAGAAGAAGTAAAAAAAAAACTGCATTTGAACTCTGATTTTAACAATATTGGATTTACATCAGAGACATTTCTCATTATATTTAGAAACCGGGAGAAAAGTGGTGTGAGAGATGTAGGAAAAGGAAGGAGACATAAGGAAGACAGGGAAGTGAATGAGGGAAAAACAGTGAGGATTAAAACTAAGGACTGTTAAATGAAAAAGGTACACTGACAGACAATAAAGAGGCTATAGAGGGAAAAGAAAGAATTGAGCACAGAAAGGAACATGACAGTCCAGCACTTGAACAGGGAAGGTGGGAGTAAAATGACACACTGTTGGGAGGGAAAACAGCATTTACAAGGAGAAGAAAAAATGGGAAAAAAGGCAGGAGAGAAAGTGATTTTCTGGGAATTAAAGAGGATGGCTGCTACAGCTAGTCTCATCACTTTGGGGGCCTGGGCTTTTCAGAGTTACTAAGAAGCAAGAACATGTTTCCTCTAGTCTCTGAAGTTGTCAGCCTTCTTACCACAACACAAGTGCTCCAGATGAGAGGTGGAGCAGACACGGATGAGAAAATGGGGCATGAACAAGACGCGTCTTCAAACCCACGGGCCATGTGTTATAATTTTCAATTCAGCGCACACTGTCAAGTTTGCCAGCATCAGCTGTTAGGTGTGTGCTGCATTGTGGCTGGCATGGTGGAGCAAGGAAGAACCAGGAGTTTCAGGAATAAAAGATAAACCACAGCTGGTACACAAAGCTCATTTGCATCCATGCTCTGATAAATTTGAATCTTTACTTGTGATGCCAGTAATTTCTCATCACACAACACTGGACTAGAAAATGCTGTCTTACATTTTTCACAATTCCTGTCTTAAAACAATAGTCAGGTGCCCACAGGTTTTGCTTGTTTTAATCCTTCGTCCTGTTTATTTTGAAGAGCTGTCTCTTCCACCTCCCAGCTAATCTAAAAATGGGCAGGATGGGGATCATAAGTGGACCTGAGGCGGGCTGAATGACACCTGGGTGCTTAGACAAGCCACCTGTAACAGCACCCACTTGTCAATCAAAGCGGCCACAGTGTTAATTATCCATAACTTTTATCCTTAATATAATTTGAAAAGTTGAGTTATTTGGAAATTCAAACTCAGTGCAGTTGTCATGAACAGGGAAATTGACAATAGAAACCAAAACTGTGTTTTGTACCAGGATGTAAACATGTTTATTTCTGCTATGAAGTTGGACATTTTAATATGGGGCCTTGTGGACACTGACTCATTCTGTAGCCAGCTTCAACTGGCTGTTTGAGGAACTGCAGTTTTTGACACGTCTGCATACACTTCACAGCCATGGAAGTTGCATACCACAGTCCTCATTCTGTGCTTAAAATGCATTTTAAACCTCATCTGGAACATACCCCAGTATTTTGATTACCTCGGATTGCCATAGCGTCACATTAGCTCCAGATAAACTCAGATAAACCCCTGTAAACAGGAGGAATGATTACAGCAAGTGTATGTATGTGCATGTGAGAATTGTTTTCAGACAGACTGAAAACAGAAATGTAAACATGTTCTTTAATTGTGACCATCCTAACTATAAGAACTGCTTTAAAATTGATTTTCACCATCATCAGGTGCTTGTTTATGTTAAGTCTGAAGAGTACAGTCTAGACCTGCTCTATATGGAAAGTGTCATAAGAGAATCATTTTAATGGAAATTAATTATGATGGTGGGAATATAGTGACATAAATAGGGATTTTCATGGAGGCAGACAACAGCCCATTCTTTTTGAACTTCAAATCCCTCCTGCAATAATAGTCTTAATGAAACGGAGTCCTTTTTTTCTTTTTTTTTTTTCTTTTTTACTCACTCTCTCTTTGGCTCCACTTTCTAGGACTGCTTCATTCATAGCTGCTGCTGTAATAAGATTCTATTAATCCGCCTTTTAGAGTCTTAGGACTCATTGGACATCACTCATACTTTAAGAAAAGGCAAATTCACTTCTGCTGAATCAGGACTCAGACGCTTCACTGCTCATTCGTATCGCCCATTCTGTCTCTTTACATTACAGTGTCTTTGTGTGTGTGTGTGTGTGTGTGTGTGTGTATTGATCAAAAAGTAGTTTATCCTATATTATTGCATTTATGAAAATATGTCTTAATTGAATGTCCCATCCGTCACCTCCCATATGTGCCTTTTTCATGCTTGTAGCCACACAGAGTCTCTTTCTAGAATGATCTAATCAGTATGCAGGGTCTGCACCATGATCCCTTCTGTTAATCTTCCTCACTAGACTTCATTATAGCCATCTGATCACACTTTGGCTAATAGCTAGCCTGCTGCTAATAGGACAGTTGGGAGCAGGATTAATGTTGAGCTCCACACCGACCTGTTGGGGTGAGAGTTGAAGGGGAGTACGGATACAAACATGTCTACGATAAATGTGTGCTGTATTGCATTGTGACATGAGGACATGCAGTAGAACAAGAATGACTTGTGTTTAAGTTCACTCTCAAGGTCACCTGAAGTATCCACTGTGTTTCAAGCCTGCACTGAGAGGTGTATTGCTTCTTCTTTTTGAATCGTATTATTACAGATTCTGAGGCAGTCCTCTCTGGAATTACATTTGTCTCCTCTTGTACTAAAAAAGCATTTATGTGGCATCCTCCTTTCATATGCATTTCATTTACACAGCTTGCATTCCAAAGTGAAATCAGATGTATTTTGTGCCTGGATATTATGCAAATCATTTGTTTTCAGCATAATGCATCAAACTTGTTTCTTTCTAGCTATGCCATCGGGAGGGTGTTTGGGAACAGAACTTTTTTGCTTATTTTTTTTCTCTTTCTGTTTATGAAAGCTGCAAGTGATCACTACCTCATAGGTAACAACATCACAGTTGCTGTTCTGGGGATAGTCATTCCTATCGGTGAGTGAACTTGACTTACTCGCTGTGTTGCCTTTGCTTTCTGCCCGCCTGCTTCTCCCTCCTCGCTTTGCCTTCTCTGCTTGTTCGCTCAAGTCCTGCATGTTGCGTGTGGATCTGATATTTGATGTGTCTGGCTTTATGTGTGTGTACATGCTTGTGTGAGAGACTGGGGTTTATAGGGTGTTTGTGCTCTCACCTGACTCATTCAAATTAGTATATTTTAGATCTGTAACAATTTGTGTCTTTTCAACATCCAGGTCTGATGTCAACCTCAGCAGTGATGCTTGAGCACAAAATAATAGTTTAGTAATTGGGAAAATGTACTGAGCTGTGGTATTATCCAACAATAGACTTCTGGCCTACGGCTATAAAAAGCCATTATGGGCCAGTAAGCTCATCAGTCAGCGATGGCCAGGCCTTTGCAATGTGCACATTATGTCATTATTAATGAGATTTGAGCAAATGGGAAATTCAGTTCATGTTTTGTCATCACATTTGACCAGCTGTTTTAACATTAAGCTCATGTTCCCATTCTGATCATACAGTATTGCTCACACTGAAATCAATCCAGTGCTCTGACCTATTTCTCTGACCCAGTGGACTGAGAGCGGGTTATACAGTTGCCGCAATCGTTTTTTGAATAGGAGAAAATATCAAAGGACTGAAAAGGGGCTTAATGAGATAAAATGTTATTTCCCAGGTCAAAATTTCCACCGCTTCAAGCCAAAAACATAATTTCCCAGGTCAAATAACACATTGTCCCTGCAGGGTCTGAGAAACGCTATTAGGTCTACTCATACTTCTATCGAACTAATATAAGGTAGGCACACAAAGATAATGCAAGTTCTTGCAGTCAAACCAGCCAGTTAAATTAATCTATTCTATTAGCTTTGATTAAAATGAGAATCAGATTTTATGGAAATATTGAATACTTTCATGTATAACCTAGCTGAGAAATCAGCTGAATGTGCAAATGACCTTATAGTCGCAGCATATGTGGCTAATTGAGATCTCTTTCATCCCTAATATTGAATACTTGAATAAATTATGTGAGCTCTAAAGCATCATAAAGCAATTCCTTTCTCTTTTCATTCTTCACGATTGAGATATCACCTCATTAAAACAACCCCCGAGAATGTTAACCCTTTCCACTTCGTCCCAGATTCTGTCCTTCTGCTATTCATTCCTGCCATAAATCCCCCCATTCTGCATTTTTTGGCAGCTTAAAACATTAATTATTGTTGGAGGTCCACAAGGGCTGGATTTCTAGCACCCCAGTTCTCCGCTCACATCCATTAATGCACCACGCCCACCCACGGCTCCACGAGGGAAAACAGCCCAGCAATGATTATCAGTATTTAGCCGAAGTCAGGCTGTCATGCCACTCTCTAATTGGAAAGAATTTTTTTCTAAATGAGACAGAAGCTGATGGGTTTTTGTTTTTTTAAAAACCAATGAGCATTTAGAGAAGAACAAAGGAGGATCTGGGGTTTCCAACCCAGTCACACAGGGATCTCAAGTGCCTATCCAACAAAAGAGCAATTAGATGAGGCTTCCATAAGGCATGCCAAAGGGACACATCTATGGACGTGGGCATCCATGTTTTATCTGTCCTCATTGACACACCTCTACTGCTGCTCTCTCTACACACACACACACACACACACACACACACACACACACACACATAGACTCATGCACTATGCACACACAGGTCCTAAAGGGCAGCTAGGCAGTCATGCTGATATGGTAATGAGTGGAGAAAGACGGCGCTTATCTCAAATCCTCCAATCCCCTTCTCTCTCCTTTACTCTTCTTCTTCATCTGTCCATTCTCCTCTCACAACCCCATCCAAAAACACCCGAGTCAGGCAGTTTGCAGATAGTGTTTGATTTTTTGCCCAGGCCAGTGAAAAATTCTAAATCAGTGATGACAGTTAAGTCAACCTTGCTGAGTTTTTTTTTTTTTTTTTAAAGCCGTAATCACTGGCTTCAGAACCTGAATGTCACAAGTTTTAATCAAACGGTCTCTGTCATTTAATCTTTGTGTGTCCATGTATTTGTGTTTGAGTGTGTGTGGAAATGATGTGATAGTGTGGGGTGCTGCATGCATACACTGATTGTTGCAAATTGTGCATTCATGTTTGTGTGTTTTTGATCATAGTTTAGACTGAGACTGCAGAGGAATGTAATAGACCGCGTATATAAACGGTATGAAGGCTCATTGTTTTCAGTTTTTCACCCAAAACGAATAAAATGGCAGATAAATATACAATCCTCATCAGTTCAGTTTGTTAGATGAGTCACTAAATAATAGCCATGACATTTGGTATGTTTTAAATATTAGTATTTGTTTCTGGCAAGATGGCCAGCCTTCAGACTAAAACGCTGTAGGAAATCTGGGTTTAAAGTCATTTTCACCAGGATTTTATGCCATCACACATTCAAAAATTTGATGCTTTCCTCTGCAAGAAGATGCCGCAGTTGAGCAAATTCTTTTAGAGTGAAGGGAACCACTGTTTCCCCCAAGGTAAATACAAACAAAATGATTTCAACAAAAGTTTGATAAATAGTATTTTTATAGTCCAAAATAGAATTTTGTAATCTTTGTAGATGAGTTAAACAACAAACACAAACACAAATTTTGAAGGTTTCTCAGGTTTTTTGTTAGCAATGTGTGAGAGTCGATCACCGTGATTTTATCCCCTACAAACCAGTGCATTCGTTTATATGATTTTGAAAAAGACAGAAAATAATGAGCTCTCAATACATGATTTTAAGTGTGTGAAGTGTGGTTGTGTGTGTGAGTGCTTAAAGCGCCGCTCTGTGTCCCCTGGGCTGTGTTAACGCTCCCGCCGTGTGTTGTTGTTGTGTGTGTGTTAAACACATGCAGTCCCTATCCTTGCCACAGTGGTCATCGGATTACTCTGCACCGGCGGATACCTGGTTTGGCGCAACTGGCGGCGCAAGAACACCAAGAGCATGAACTTCGACAACCCCGTTTACCGCAAAACCACGGAGGATGACGACGACGAAATCCACATCGGCCGACACAGCGAGTCCATCGGTCACGTGTACCCAGCAGTGAGTGGCAGCCACAGTCAGCCATTCATAGCGCTTCCCCTAGGGGCCGGTGTCACAGACAGCAACTCTCACTGGTACTCAGGGGCACCGATGCTCTCCAGTGGCAAATGAAAGAAGCCACAGAGGAAAGGAAGGAGTTTTGAATATTTGGGATATGGGAGTATGCGTAAGGGGTTTGGAAAATCCCTGTTTCTTGTTCATGTTGGCCTGGAAAGAAAGAACAGGCTTGCACACGCCCACGTTCTCACACATCATTTTTGCAGTAATCACTAAAAACACCAACCATACACAGACATAAGCCCTTCACCAGCGCATCACGTTCACATTTATTTCATGTCCATAGTCATACAGTACATTTGTTTTATCAACATTACTCTTGTTGCCAACCTGCCATCCCATCTATTTGTATATTGTGTTTTTTGGTTGTCGAAGTGTTTGTCCTGTTACTAGGAGACATGTTTCTCCTTACACAGACACATATCATGTTTGTTTACAGAAGCAGCTGATGCAAAAGTTTAACATTTTTCAACACAGTCACTAGACAATAATAGGAAACTACCAGAAATACTAGAAAATGTGTTCCACAAGGTAGCATCCTTCAGAGAGGACTATTGTGGATGTTTCTTTATGTTTGCTGTTAAAAATGATAGCAAAGGGTCATCCAGACATTAGAGAGACATTGAGGCTTAAATAATTACTGCTCTTGATGCAGTATGTATGAAGATGCATGATGAGGCGAGCCCTGCAGTCACGTCTGTTTATAAGTAGAACAAAAATGATTTTAGACACCATTGAGAAGCTTTATACTGCTTTAAAATCACCTGATTGAAAGGACAGCAGACCATTGACATTTGACACTGGAGAGTGACATCAGGCCATTGCCATTAATGTGAATTTCATATTTTAGTGTAAAAAAAGAAGAATGAAGAATAAAAGAGGAAGCACAAATCAGAACCAAGGACAGCCCAAAATACAATTCCTCCTCAAAACATGAACGAACATCCATCCTTTTCAGGAGTTGCAGACCCTGTTGACTTTGCCTTGATGCAGATGCATTTTTGAGAGACACTTGTTGGATAAAAAACCTGCATTTTCTATAAACTCTGGAAACAATGTCAGCTATGATTTGCACCCAAATGCATTTCAATCGTATAAAGAGTTTGTCATCAGGACACTCCTGACATTTATTTACGTCCGTGTAAAGCTAAAATAAATCTGTGTTCTGAGTTTGTCAGACTAAAGAAGAAAGTGTTACTAACCACCCGGACAAATTTGAATCATCAAAAATAACAAGTTTATGAAATTAGGTGTCAAAATCAGGTAAAAATGAGCAGTATTCTCAGCTCCAGGACTGTCGGGGTGTGTCCACTGAATGTGCTGAAGCCATGCCCACTCAGCGGAGCAGAGCACAATATGCAAATTTTATGTTAATGTTCACTGCGTGACATCACGCAATCTTGTTTTGGGACTGTAACAAGCACAATATGGATGCTACAGCTAGCAGTATTATTGGTATTGGTCAGCCCTATATGTTTGAGACACCAGAACCACAACCTATACCGTTAAGGCTTCTATACCGTTGCGGTAGGGGGCGGGGCTATGCTAGCTTTATGTTAATGATCACCGCGTGATGTCACACATCCTCGTTTTAGGGCCGCCCCCAAAATCCTGCACTGAAAACTGGTGAAAAACTGTGTGAACCTTTAACTCCACATTTCAGTAATACATCGTTCAAAGTCTTTTCACACGTTTTCAGCAACTATTTTCCAACATATTTATTGTGTTTTGAAAGAAAACATGGAATTGCCTTTACACGGACTTTAAATATATTTGTTGCTTCACGTAAAGCAAGCAGGGTAGGGCAGCCAAAAAGGATTATGGGGTGGGGGTTGGAGTCTAGCGCTTTGATCGGTTGGCATGGTAACACAGCTTTCTTTGTGTTGCTCCAGAGAAAAAGGAGGCAAGGAATTCTGGGTATCACTGGCATGATGACAGGCTGGGAACACACACTCACACACACACGAAACAGGTGCACGACTGAGTCATATTAAGATTCAAGGTCGAATTAACCACCCTCAGTGAAGGGCTGCACAGAGGCAACTGTACTCTCTCCCTCTCTCTCTTGTCTCACAGTTCTATTCTGAATATGTTCAAATCTCTTTTATTGTCTTTTAATTTATTTACTTGTTTTCTTCCTCTCCTTTCCTTTCCTTTCGTGGCAACGTGGCAACTCAGACAGCCAGAGAAACCGGGCTGGCATTATGTGGGCCAGACATTTGCAGCCCTAGGCAGGCATACTGCATTCCTCACATAGGAGCAGCCAGAGAAGAAGGGAATGAACAAGGGGGCGAAAGAGGGGGGAATTGGAAAGAGGAGAAGAGGAAGGTCAGGGAGAAGTGAAGATGGAAGGAGTAGGAGAATGGATTATATATGAACCTTTCTTTTCTGGGTGCTGTCTAGACTTAAATCTCTCTTTTTCCTCCTGAGTTCTTCCTTTGTTCTCTGTCCATCATGCTGCTTTCTCTGTTTCCCATCTCACCTCTCTCTCTCTCTCTCTCTTTCTGTCTCTCTCTCTCTCTCTCCCCTTCACCAGCCCACTGTGGTAACAGTCTTTTTATCTGCTGTTTGCAGCGCGTGGCACTCAGTCTGGAGGATGATGGCTATCCCTGAGGGGGGGATGCGTCCTGTCCCCCCTTACCCATCCCCTACACAGCCTCTACACCACTACAATGAGGCCAGTACAACGCAGACGAGAAAGAGAAGGAGTCCTCACTTTGCCTCCCCTTTTAAGGAGCAGGGATGACATGTACATGTACTGTACTTCAAATTCCTACTTTCTCCATTGGAGTAACATTACTACCACTACTAGCTACTACTACTTCCATTAGTGCTAGTTTATTTGTAGTCTCTGCTCCACTCCTCTCTTCTCTCTGCCTCTTGTTAGCTGTAGTGGTGTGTCAAATGCTGCTTGATGATTTTGTTCACACTAACCTCATTTGGCTGTCTCAGTGCACATTGTAAATAGACGGCTGTCTGGCCACAGAACAAGGGGAAAAAGTTGGCATGCATTCTTTTTAATTCCTCATATTATGACTTTTTTATTTATTTGTATGTGTTTGCTGTTGTAAATATGAAATCAGCATTTCTCAGTGCGCAGTACTAAAGGCAGATTTGTTCAAGTTTGCAAGGATAGATAGTAGTAGGCAACAATGTTATTTTTCTTCATAGTTCCCTTTACATCTTGAGTTGACAGATTTAAAAAAAAAAAACAGGGGAAAGTCATCCTTTCTCACACCTGGCCTCTCTTTTTCACCCCTTGACATACTGTATGTAGGCAGGCAAAGCTAAATATAGCCAAGGGGAAAGGAGACAGAAAAATGATGGGGGTGTCTGCATGTTTGGAGGTGATTTTGGAGTGAAAGAGTAAAGGAGGGTGAGTTTTTTTTTTTTTTTTTTTTTTTTTTTTTGGAATTGGAGGATTTATGCCACCAGAGGATAGTGCCTCAAGGCAAAAGCAGCAGGGCAAAGGATTATGGGTAATCCCCTCCCCTGGTATCAGCAGGGCAAAGGATTATGGGTAATCCCCTCCCCTGGTATCAGAGGTGTGCCTACAGACGATAATGAACTTGGGTTTGTTTGTTTTTTTTTCGTCGGGTGTTAAGTCTCACGTGTGTTACTGACTTTTAGTTTGTCTTTGGGTCTGCTGTCGTCAGTGTTTTCAAAGTACACCTTTAGATTCAGACAGCAGAGTGTTCCCAATCACCTTTCTGTGACTGTTTTGAGATGTGAAAATGGTGCTTTTGGGTACTGAGTTATATCTTTTTCATCTGCTGCCAAACACACATATTAGTGTTTGAACTTGAGCACCCCATAAACATCGATCCCAGTGCGTTAGAGCCATCGTCCTGGTTGTTCTTCGCATCAGCTTCTTCGCCTTTCATCCCTCTTTTTAACAATGTGTCTGTGTGTTTTCTACACGAGAAGCTGCAGACAAAAAAACACACATTTGGACTGAATTACTTTCTGCCGTCAGTGTTCAGCGTGGTATGTTAGTGGCCCTCTTTTGTATGAGTAGATGAGTAATATGCTGAGGCTGACTGGGCCGAGCACTGATTTGATTTGAAAGCTGGATAGAGAGGAAACGTGTAAGCCAGCGTAAAGAGCTGATCTTCCGTTGGATTGCCACAGACATGCTTCCAGGCCATTGAATCAGATGGAATTCATGCCCAGTGATTATCGCAATAATTGCTCACAATGTGTTGGAATAGTGAATTACAAAAAAGCTGTCATAACAAGTTAACATGATAGCTGTTACAAGTAGTTATGGCACATTATTACAATTCTGGACATCATTTAGTCTCGATAAAGGTTTTTTTTTTGTTGTTGTTTTTTAAGGTGTAAAGCAAACTATACATACAAACCTAGTCTTCCATTCTTAGAGTAACAAATTGAAACAATATTGGGTTACAGCTGAGCTGGGCTAAGAAATGCTTTTGTTTGTCACATCCTCAGACTTCTCAAACTGAACAACAAGCAAAAAAGTGCACAAATGCATTCAAAAGTACATTAAAGTCTTCCAATAAAGGCTCAATAGATTCAGCACATGTATTCATCTAACTAACAAACATTTGATTAATTGTTAAGTGTAGTTATTATTCATGGTTGGCACTCAGTGTAGATGCTCGAGTAACTGCGGGGGAGGTAGTAAGAAACACACAAAGACAAAGGTAGGCAGGAAATGAATGCCAGGTTTTAGACTAAACTGCATGCGAACAGAAGATGAATGGTCGTCCATTTATTTTACTGGATTTGTGCTGATGTTGTGTCGAGTGCTTTGACACCCACTCCGCTCACCTCCCTCAGAAGGATGGCACTCTCTCCCTTCAGTTTCTGATGCACAGTGGGGGGTTTTGTTCTGTACGTGGCAAGTGGCATGCTAGACAAGTAAACTATACTCCTCTCCTCCATTGCACTCCCCTACGTCTATCTAATGAAGAAGGATTGAGCACAGGAGGGAGGCCATCTCCTTTCATCTTAACCTTGTAGAGATGAAGCAAAAAATAAAATGCATTCCACAGTAGGAAAGACTGTCTCATCTCAGCACGATCCTGGTTTGGCAGCTTCCTGCTGTGTTTGGGCTTTTGGCAGAATTTAGGATTGGCATGTATGAAATAGTTTGAATTGACACAGCTGTATTTTGGTATTAAACTGTGGTTATTTTTTAATATTTTTAGGCAGTATGATGGTTGCGGGAATTGTTGTGAATGGCTCACAGTTTCATGCTTTTTCATGAAAACTTATATCTATGTCCTAAAGGAAAGATGAGGATGATGTTAGAAGACAAGAAAGATGCCACAGGTCAGATATCTTAGTGAATTTAAGATTAAATAAATCCCAAACCCACTGCTGGATGAAACCCTGTGCTCAGCCAGCTCTGCACTCCATATAGTTTCATTTATGTCCATGTTTGCTGCAGGTCTAATGGAGTTCCATGCCGATGGTTTGCAGTTAGGAGTATAAATTGCTTATTTATTGAGGTGACTGAGCGTGGCATTGTAGAAAACTTATTATTGCTACAGTGTGAAGACAGATTGGCCGTCCACTTTGTGGCCACCTTGAGAGCAGTCTCCAGCGAAGGACGCTGGAAAAAAAGACTTTTGTCATTCTTCATGCAGGATGTAATACTTGTAGAGGTTGCTGAGGACATAATTGGATAGTATGTTTTGTGGACATTCTTGATTCATATTTTCAAAAATGATTCAGGAGCTGATCAGTGCTCTGATAGCAACATAATCAGAGTTTCACTTAGCGAGGTTAATATGTTGTATGGAACCCTTTATCAGTCAGCTCCATAAACAACACTCTGCAGTTGTAAGGAAAAGGTTGAGCATTCTGCCTCATGCTGATGAGGTTTGGCTGTTTATGTACACATGTTCAATTATTCAGTCATCGTAACACAGGTATGATGTTGTATAGGTCGGATTTCTTGCACCAGGTCAAGTTTTTCAGCGTTAACCCAGTAGATGCTGCATTAAACACTAAACCATAAATTTGTCATTCAAAGGCAGAAAATGTAGCTTGTTGGCATAATGTTCAGAAACTAAAGATCTGGAGCCGGTTGCTGCAGCTGTTTGTGAGATAACAGTGGACAAACTGGACAGTTTACACCACAAAATAACACAATATACATTATTTAGTCTCATGCCATAATCCTAATGCCATGAGACTAAATGACTAAAGTTCTAGAATATTGGCAATTAAATTCAATATATATTTTGACAAGCTGTAGATTTTTGATGCTACAGTGACTTCCTGTTTGTCAGTTTGTTCCTGTCCTGGCAGTTGCACATTACTTAAGTAAAGACATTCCTCAAGTTTTAACGGTGAAACCACAGTAGCTAGTAGTCACTAAGACCTTACAAACAGCTGTTGCAACACAGTCCAGGTTGTAGATCTAAACATACACTTTAGACCATCTGCCCAATAAAATGTTACGTAGGCCTGTTCATTCAGATTTAGCTCTTTGTTTGAGCTCATACATTCATGAAGCAGGATATTCCAACAAAAAATATAAATGCATGATAGGCAGGTTACTATCACAGAAGTTCAAACATGTTGCGTGTGGTTTATTTTATGGGAAGTTATTGTCATAGCAAATTCTAACAGCAATGATAACCCATAATCTAATATATTTGCATGTCGTAATTATAGAGTTCCTGATTTGTGCTCCCTGTTTTTAACTGTCCTGTTGCCAGCAACTTTCCTTCCTCACTGCACACTTCCAATGTTCGTCTTGAGTCTTTTCTGAGCAGAGAATGTGACCCATGCTGCTTTAACCAGTACGCAGAGACTGCTTTCTAACATTGCTCACATCTCTCCACCACTTCATTTCCTCAAGCACTGTATCAAAAGTAATGTCAGCTGTAAGGCTTCATGTCTGTTTTGTGGTTGTTACACTACTGAATTTTAGTCTAAAGAGCAAAGTCAGCATTGCTGTCTCTGTGCACTCTCATTCTCTCGCCCCCATATCTTCATCTTAGCCATTGACATCTTTCCTTTGGCAAGGGCTATCAGTCTTTGGGTAGACAGACACGCACACACACAAACACACACAGAGGAATGAAGAGAAAACACTGGAGGAAATAACCTGGAATCCCGAAAACAACAAGGAACCCCCCAGAAAAAACAAAAAAAAAAACCTTCCTGCACGTTAACCAGCGAACAAGTAGGAGAGGCAGCCCCTACCACCACCATCAGCACCCCCTCAACCAGCTACAGATTTGGACTGTGGAAGGAGCCCTCGTTGACTTGGCTGGCAATTGGCTCTTGTTGACCCAGTGACTTTCCTTCACCATCTGGTTCCTCTTATTATCATATATTTTTGGACTATTAGTCTGTCAGTTGTAGTTGTTACTCTTTCTCTCTCTCCTTACAAAACCGTTCTCACTTTAATATTTGACCTTCTTGACGTTTGATTACTTGAAAGGCAGTGTTCAGTCGCCTGCATTTTTCTACCAGTCAGTGTAAAATGAAGGTTGGAGGGAGTAGTACTAATCTGTATGTGTGTAAATCTTTTTATGGGTTGGGATGATAAAGGGCAATATTTTGATAAATAACAGTGTTGCCACATATTTGGACAATTTAATTTACTGATTGAGGAGAAAATCACCGCAAATTTAAAACCATAAAACTGTCTACCTACATTTTCTCAAAATGTTGCTGATGTGTCATTGCCTGCAAGGAAATCTAAAGAAAAGAAAAAAAAAAACATTCGGGGCTCTGTCCATTCCACAGCCATACGACGGAATTTTTTACGCTGTTTGTTGCACAAAACTTTTCAAGAAGCCTTCTGCACTGTGTAAAGAGATAACGTTCTTAGGAGGGGAGAAAATAAAAAAGGGGGGGTTGGTCCAATGGTACAGTCTAATGGTTTTGAATCGTGACTTGTAAATACGTTTTCATACAGCAAAAACTTTTTGATAATGTTTTAAATGTATCTGTAAAAAAAGATGTACATAAACCTCTGGGGTAAAAAGGAGTGTAGACTATATATGAATTTATTTGTACACAAGAGCACTGGATTTATTTACTACTTGATTGTAACTAAAAATTAATAATCTGCCAAAGTGGTTTTTTTTTTACGTTTTCTCCTGTCTGTTCCATTTGTTTTTGTTTTTAACAGCATTGCAGATTTTTTAGTGTTCATACTGTATTTAATTCTGTTGAATAGATTTTGTGTGTTTTTTAAAAAAAGAAGAGGGGTTTTAATTTATTGGTGCCTTGTTTTGTGCTCCTGTATACTTTTACTCTTTCTGTTTTTCTGTGTTATGTGTCTGCGGGAGGGTGCGGGGGGGTTAACTGGTGGGTTGGTGAGGGACGGAATAGGGGGGTTTAAAGGTTAGCAACTTCTGTACTTACATGGAATATCTGTACTGTATGCCAAAATGGTCTCACTCACGTTTCTATGAAATCAAGCTGTTGATAAATATCTCTATATATTGCTATATTAAATTTATAAAAACTGTCCAAACCTTAGTGCTCGGTGTTTCTTTCTACTTTATCTTGTGTCCCTCTGTGTTATATCTTTTTTTTCTTTTGCCAAGGAAATATGGGCCTTAAAGTATCTAATCATCCTTTTAAAGCAATGCGTATAAATTGGTATTTTTGTGATGTATCGCCCCCAGTTTGTGTTTGAGTGCAAGGCCGCTGTTGGACAGCTGTTGGACCGCTGTATTTGTTATGATTATGTTACTTCTGCCATTCAGCCAAAGTTCTCATCACAGACTAAGTCAGCCCCAGATTTACTCTTGTCGGACAGCTTTTTGCTCAGTCACCCACTCCTTTTCACTTCTTAGCTTCCTCGATCAACGTTCTCTTCCATCTTATGACCATTAGCCATGTCCATGGAAGCTACTAGGCCTTTTAGCCAAGTCAATGAAATAGTTGGTGGTGTGTGAATTAGGACTATAAAGCATTATGCATTTCTGCACACAAAATTACATGGTGCAGAAACAGGCAATGACAGAGACACCATTCACCTGACTGCAGGTCAGTCTAGCATTAATATGATTTAAAATGTGTTATTTCATGGAACATAAGGTTGCTTTAAGAAAAGTTGTGTCAAGTTTTGTCCAACACAAAAAAATACAATACTATTAACAAAGATGTTATATAACAATTATGAACAAGCCCTCACTGCGTTTTGCTAAAACATGTCAGCATAAGAAATTGCAGTAAACTGGGGTCTTAATGAGATCTTTTGTTTTTTTACACACATACCTTCATTTGATATAGTCAAAAATTTCTTTGATAGATTTAACTTTGAAGTGTTCATTTAAAACACTGGGCTCAATGATTTCACATGGACACATGGGTGATTTTGATATCCGTGTGTCCCAAACAAATCTTTGATGATGGATTAAAATGTCAGCAGGACCCCCCTGGTTTGTTTTCTCTTGACTGCAGCTCTCCCGAGAAAAAGACAAGACAAGTTGCACTAAAGGGAAGGAGAAACAGAACTGAAGGCTGAGGGTAAAATGGGATGACAGTATAAGGAAGGGGAGAAAAGTAGCAGCAAACAGGGGACGTGTGTAGTCTCTAGAGAGTTGAGAGGAGTGACAGTTCACTGAGGGTTTGATGGATGAGCTGGCGGGGAGAGTTGGCTGAGGATATGGGGGCTCTTTGGCCTGCCCATTGTTCCAGGGTTGCTGATGCTCTTCATTGAAAATTCAACCCTGCCAGTGCTCTGCACTGTCATCTCCCCGAGCATCACAGAAGCCAAGGCAGCTCAATGGTTTCATTGAAGATTCATGATAACTGAAGGACTCATGGTGGATCAAAGGGCTACGGTGTTATGCACCACGCTGTGTATGTCAGTGTCTGTCTGAGTAGACTGCAGTGTATTCCAGGCTTTCCTGTTTGAATCACAACTTGTCTGTCCCATTTCACTATTTATATTCAAAACACATAATAAAATCAGCTGAAATTATTGAGATCATTCAATATAATACACGATAATGGAACTTGTGAAAGTGTCATTATGCTGAAAGTTCATAGAATAAGCAATAAATAAAGTGTCTGGATAGAACACTCACCTACATTTGTGGCGAAATTTCAAATTGATGGGTCATGGGTTCAGTGAAGTAAAGCCAATGCAGAAGTCCCAAAAACTGCAATTCCACCAATGGCCACTTGAGGCTGGCTTACAGAGCAGGTCAACCTCCATAAGCCTCTATATTAAAATGTCTAACTTCACAGCAGAAATAAACATGTTTACCGCCTGAGGCTGAATTTCTATAAAGCTCAAATTATATTACGGCTTAAAGTCATGTATAATTAACAACAGGCAGAAGAGGCAGTACTGCCAACATGGTGGCAGCCAGAGCCACCACATTCTAAACTTCAAGACGGCTCTTCAGAAACCGTGACGTCTTATACTGTCTATGGTCCATATCTGGAATATAAATCTTTAAATTTCCAGGCCAGATTGTTAACAGATTTCTTGTCATCATTTCGAGTGAAAGTAAAATATGTCATCAAATTGAATCATAAACTTTAAGGTAGACATCACAACTGCCAAGTTCTGATAGTGCACATTTTAAGGCCTACTTTAAAAGTTACAACGTATGCAATTGCAAGCAAAAGGGCTACTTTAATTTGTGATAAGGTTCTATTTTTGCTGTATGAAGGATGTTTATTATTGGTCATTTTCAGGTTAGTTTGTTGTTGTATTTGATGGCATTCTACTGCATACCTAATATTTTTTGTTGTGGAGAAATTGCTGAAGTCAAAGGTCAGTGGTGAGATCAGGAGGGAAGAAAGTGTTCAGGAGCCTCTGATGTCTTATGCTGTAATATTTATTGACACTTGGCCAAGGAGAATTAGAGACACTCTTAAAGTTCATCAAAAGTGCCAGGGCGGCGTTTAGCCCAGTTGTTATATTAGAGCAGCCGCCCCATGTACGAAGGCTCAGTCCTTGCTGCGGAAGTCCAGGGTTTGAATCCGACCTGTGACCTTTCCCGCATGTCATTCCCTGTCTCTCTTTCTCCCCACATTGCTGTCACTCTTCAAGCTGTCTCTGTGAAATAAAGCTTGAAAAGGCCAAAAAAAACATTTTTTAAGTTCATGAGTCGGTCTCACATTCTACCGAACTCATGCTAGTGGTCAGAATAAACCCCAAGATAACACTAAAAATACTATACGGCCAGAATTAGTCAAAGAGAATGTTTTACCCACGTTAGTGTTACCGTCAGCACATTCTAGTCTGGAGCCACTGTTGTCTGTTTATCTTAATGGAACGTCAATGGCAAGTTTTCTACTGTATTATGTCTACAGTAGGAAGGCAACATTCAGTTCTTTCGACCCTGGTCACCACAGTGTTAAGATAGGCTGGCACCTGTTCATTTCAATCAAAGCCAAACAATTGCCACTACCGAGGACCTCAAGGCCAACACATGATAGAAAATTCTGGAACAGGTTTGATCACTAAATAACAGAGGCACCCTATGAGCAAATCATAATCCATTTTTGTATCTGTAGAAGTGGGAAAAATAACATACAGTAATATACACTGCTCAAAAAAATTAAAGGAACACTTTTTAATCAGAGTATAGCATCAAGTCAATTCAACTTCTGGGATATCGATCTGGTCAGGTAAGTAGCTGGGGGGTTGTTAATTATTTTCATCTGTTTTGCTGTTAATGAAATTAACAACAGGTACACTAGAGGGGCAACAATCAGACTACCCCCAAAACAGGAATGGTTTTACTGCTGGAGGTAGCATGGTGCAGTACCTGGACCCTACAGACGTTGCACAGGTAGTCCAACTTCTCCAGGGTGGGACATCAATATGGGCCATTGCCAGAAGGTTTGCCGTGTCTCCCAGCACAGTCTCGAGAGCATTGAGGAGATTCCAGGAGATGGTTAGTTAATCTAGGAGACCTGGACAGGGCCGTAGAAAGTCCTTAACCCATCAGCAGGACCAGTATCTGCTCCTTTGTGCAAGGAGGAACAGGATGAGCACTGCCATAGCCCTACAAAAGACCTACAGGAGGCCACTGGTGTGAATGTCTCTGACCAAACAATCAGAAACAGACTTCATGAGGGTGGCCTGAGGGCCTGACGTCCTGTACTGGACCCTGTGCTCACTGCCTGGCACAATGGAGCTCGACTGGCATTTGTCACAGAAAACCAGAATTGTCAGGTCCGCCATGGGCGCCCTGTGATTTCAAAGAGGAGAGCAGGTTCAACTTGAGCACATGTGATAGATGTGAACGGGTCTGGAGACGCCATGGAGAATGTTATGCTGCCTGCAACATCATTCGGCATGACTGGTTTGGTGGTGGGTCAGTGATGGTCTGGGGAGGCATATCCTTGAAATGACGCAGCGACCTCTACATGTTAAACAACGAGACCCTGACTGCTATTAGGTATCAGAATGAAATCCTTGGACCCATTGTCAGACCCTACGCTGGTGCACCTCCTGGTGCACGACAATGTGCAAAATTGATTTTAGATTTAGATTTGTTTTTTTTTTGCTTTGGTTTTGGGGATGTCTTTGAATTAAGCCCTCTGTAGGTTGATAATTTTCATTTCCATTAATCTGGTGGCATCCTTTCTTTCCTAGCACATTACCCAGTCCATATCAGGAAAGATATCCAGCATGATTTTTTCCCCCCATTGAGATCTGATGTGTTCTCAAAGTGTTCCTTTAATTCTTTTGAGCAGTGTATAATATATTTATTTAATATGGTTCAGACCATGGCCTCAGCTCATTAGCAGAGTTAAATTTACAGCTCACCTTGACAAAATATGTATTACATTATACTAGACTTCATTATATTGTTGAACTTTCTTGAACTGCACAGTGAGGTGTTTTGTGAATTAAAAAGTGCATTACTTTCTTGGAACTACAGTTAGTGGATGGATTTCTTGTATGGTTGTTTAAATGTTGAATATAGAAACAATCGAAAATCCAAATTCAGCAGTCACCTTGTGTAGAGTCAAGGGCAGATGATTCAGATCAGAGCTCTTTTGCCAGTACAATCAACCTAAACATAGAAACAGAGTCCATAGAGAGGCCATTTAGAGCCAAGAAATGTCCCATGGACTCTATGTTCCAGTTGATTGGTTGCCTTGAGGACTCTGATTTGAAACACCTGCATTTGACTCTATAAATTGCAGTGACTATTATACAGTTCAGGCAGGGTGTTAAAAACATCATCAAAAACAACTCTTGAATGTTCACTTAAAACGTGTGAATTGGCAGCTTTTATATCTGACTGTGCTGCTTCAATAGGTGTGAATTTTCACTCAGTTCCTCCTTTAATAAAAACAATGTCCTTAAATTAAAATATTAATTTTTCCTGCAAAACTGACTCAGCATGTCTGTTTGCAGAGAGGTAAAGCAGCCAAGAACTGTTAGAGTGCTGAATAAGATGTTCTATGTATTTTATACAACTGCACCTGATTTTGCAGACATGATTATTATATCAATTTTCAGGGATGCCTTCCAAACCAATAATTTTATATAGTTATAGTATATCTAGTTTGCATACTTATATATAGTTAATAAAGCTCTCACCCACTCACACACTCACTGTCTTCCTTCCCCATGCTAAATGAAGCTTATGTCGTCCTCCATTAGCTAACATTTGGAGTTAGTGGGGCATCCAGTTGGCTGACTGCAGAAAATCTCCTCTCTCCACCTGTCACTTAAAAATGAATAAAATATTTGGGGTGCTTGGAATGACAACTCTACTTATGAAAATGATTTCGGAATAGCAGAGCTGACCTCAGTGTGCTCACATCCTCCTCCTCCTCCTCCCCAGGTAGCAGTTCTGTCAAATGTGGCACAATTTTAGGTGCACATTTTAGTTTGTTCTATAACTTTGCATGAGGTTTAAAAACAGCTCTTAAAATCTGATTTATAGTAATAATTCTTAGTTTATTCATCTAAATTATAGTATTGTTGATTCTCTTTCAAAATCACCCATTTCCCCCATGCAACACACCCTTACGGTGTCCTAATTCTGTGCCACATACTAGCATGCAGTGTAGTATGTATAATAATGTTCTCAGCATACCAGGTTTCATAGTTTATATGCAACATATTGAACTTTTCAGTTTTAATAATAAGTAAATAAGTAATAACTGGAACTGGGCAAGGTTTGTGCTGTGAAACTTTTTCTAAATCATTCATTTTATATTGATAACAAACTTATGATAAAATGGTGCACAACCTGATGCAGTCATTACAACTTGGAGCTCTAAAGACAGTGGGGATGGTTGTGGAAGCATCATCTCATCAGGACCAGGATCAAGAAAGCACAACAGAGAATGTACTTCCTGTGAACTGTGCTAAAGAACAACAACCTTCCAAAGGCTCTGTTGCAGGTGCACTTGTACTCCTCCATCATTGAGTCCATCATCACCTCCTCCATCACCATCTGGTAAGCTGCTGCCACTGCCAAGGACAAGAGCAGACTGCAGCATGTCATTCAGTCTGCTGAGAAGGTGAGTGACTGCAATCTCCCATTTCTTCAGAACCTGTACTCCTCCGGGAACCTGAGGTATGCAGGAAAGATTGTGGCTGACCCCTCCCCACCTAGGACACAAACATTTTGAGACACTCCCATCTGGCAAGAGGCTTCAGTCCATAAGGACCAAAACTTCACCCCACAGGAAAAACAATAATTTCCCAACTGCCACAGGCCTATTTTCTAATTTCTGTAAGTTTCATGCTGTGCTGCCCCTGCTGGCTGGAGGCCCCCATTACACTAATGTTATTACTATCAAAACTGTGAGTGCAGCAACACACTGAAAATGAAACAGGCTGCCAATCTGCTTGGCTCTTTTATCCAAAAAAGATTAATCTGCCATTTTGTTTTCAGGGCACAGCACTTTAAACCATAGCAATATAAAGCAGCGTCTGTGCTTATGTTTGCTGCGCTAATTCTTTTTAATCATTCTCCATTATTGTCTCCTCTCTTTCCCTGATTCATTATTTCTCTCATTACCTTCCTTTCCGCCATTGTGCTGCCTCTGAGAGCTTTGCAGAGGAGATGCACGTTTATGGCACTCAAGTGTGCCAACAGTTTTCACAGAACGAACAACCAGAGTGTTTCACAACCGTTGCAATAAAATGTGATTGTTAAAAGCAAATTAACATTTAGTCTCCATCCACCTTTCTCACTTATTTTATTTGCATCAGCTTTTTCCCTACATTTCCCCCCTCGCTCCTTCTGTCTCTCTATCTCTCTTGGTCCATTTCGTTTTACGTCTATCAGCACTTTTGGTCCTCCCTTTGTAACACTTTGTGGCACCTTTTGTTGCAGTGAAAGGTCTTTCGACTCTGTGAAAGGAGCCAGATCAGTTAATTTTCCACATCTGGCCTCATAAAGTTATTGCAGTAAAATCTCTCTCTGTTTCGAAAATGGAGTGAACGCACAGCCACCTCCACTGCCTCTCTCTCTCCATCTCTCTCTCTCTGTCACCCTCCTTCCCCTACCTCGTGGATGACATTTCCTATTATCTCCTGGATAATAAGTTGCACAGATTAGCCATAGGGGCATGGATATGACACAGTGTGTGTTTGTGTGTTTTTCAGTGTGTGTTTTTCTGTGCTTGTGTGTGTATCTGCTCAAATTTGCAGATTTTTGTTTATTTGTCTGTCTGTATTTGTGTGTGTGTGTTTGTCTGAACGTGTTTCTCTTTGTCTGTATTCAAAGACTGAGCTGTGTGTGGTCATGTCTGTCTGTCAGTCTGTGTGTGTGTCTGTCTGGATGATTCCATGCGTGTGTGTGTGTGTGTGTGTGTGTGTGTGTGTGTGTGTGTGTGTGTGTGTGTGTGTGTGTGCATTCATTGGAACACACAAGAGGAGGAGTTGATGGGCTAAGTGCCATTACCAGATAATTACAGCTAAAAGTCTCCATGCTAACGAGGACAGCTCATCATCCTGGTGTTGGCAGACAGGGAGGCCACAAAAAACATCTGCAATGCAGATTAGGAGCACTTCTGTGCATGTTTGTTTTGTGCATTCTATATTCCCCGCCTGCTCCGTTCCCTCTTCCTCTGTGTGTTCGTGTTAGTTACTTGCACGATGAGGGGATTAATGATAAGCACAAAGATTCATTTTGAATAAGAAGCCAGCCTCTCAGTGTGTGTTTGCATGTATGAGCATGCAAATATGAACACTATATATCACTGTAATTGGCTGGCACAGGAGCCCAGTGTGAGTTGAGTTTGAGGGCATCCATACACTACATAAAGTGGACGACTGTAATGTGTCCACTCTTTACTCCCTGTGATGGGGCTTATTCCCTTCATGGTGTCTGTGGCACACAGAGGCAGTCAGTAACAGGAACATAAACATATGTAAAATGCAATAAACACTAAAACAAATAGTTTACCCATTTGTGATGCAGCTGTTACTTTAGGATATATGTGAGAAAGGAATGTAATTAGAAATCCTACCTGCTGGGACAGGTGAGGGAGTTGAGACCCAGAAGTACCACAAATCTGATTTGCAATCTGCCTGTTCAGCCTTCATCTTTCCAGTCCCCTGGCTTCGAAACAGCAGTTGATGAAGAGAGAACAACATCAGTTTTACTCATTATCCTCGCTTCTACTATCCTCTGTGTATGGGAATACTTAGTGTAAAGGGAAATTCAAAATTGCCTCACTATGCGTATGTGCCTCCACATGTATATGCGTGTACAAGCGCAACAGAGTATGTTGTGTTTGTGTATGTAATCACGGCAGCCGGAACAAGTAAAAAACAGCACTAACACATCATCCACTTCAGAGCAAATCACTCAGTTCCTCTCTGTTTGTGATTAACGACCATCTGTTTCCTGAAAAAAAAAATTAATTTATCAAAATCTATCAAATCATTCCAATAAAAGTTTGTACTGTACAATATTTGTGGGTATTAAGAATGTGTTTATTGAGAATAATGACAATAAACTTGATGCTACCCTTAAAAATATAGATTTATTTTTTAAATCACTGCGGTATACTGGTCTGTTTCAGGAAGTATCTTACAGCTGCATCTTGCATATTCATACATTCACCTTAGAATGAATGATAGAAAGAGTAAATGAAACAGGTCTAATTTAAAGATCTAATCCAAAGATTTCATCATGTTGGAATTACCTGTGATACTGAGTATTTTTATTCCAGTTTAAAGGTCCAGTGTGTAAGATTGTGTGAGCTCTTTTTTCAGAATGACATAACTATTACAGAACTATGTTTTCATTCAAAATAAAATGTTGTTGCTTAGAATGAACCTTTTTATATCTAGAGATGCTGTGGGTCCTCTTGCCTCCATGTTGAACCGCCATGTTTTTTTTACTAGCTCCAATGGTAAGGTGAGGGAGTTGCAACAAGCAACCACATTGCTGGACACCACTAAATCCTACACACTTGTCTTTTAAGCCATGTTAGTGAGAGCAGCAAAGTCTTTATCTTCATTTCCTTTCATGGCTGCAAAATTGAGCACAGCTGCTGTTTTCATTAGTAGAAATTAAACAATCTTCTGTATTGCTTTGAAATCTGACAAATATGTGTTAGCAAAAAAATAGAAAAATTGAGTCCTGAAGATGCACAACTGCCAGACAACTGCCAGAACAAAGACAATACTTGAGAGAGAAAAAGATACAAAGTCTATTGATAGCAGATGCTTCCATGCAGACGTGCTCCCTAAGGAAATCAAGCAGTTAACATGGCATAATGATCAAGGTTATCTAATGATTGGCACTTACTTGTCCGTTATGCTGGCTACCACGGTAGAGAATACATAAATAGTTAAGAGAAGACTGGAGCAGTGTTCATGCTCGTACTGTACCCATACTGTGCATTCAGAATTATTGCTCACCCCTCTGGTGACCCCAGGATCGAAATAAACACTGCAAAAGTGCCTTATGTTGTGTCCTTCTAGTGGAGAAAATGTGAACAAGTGCACTAATGGGTGCCTGTTAAAATGGAGAAATATAATCAAATGTCCTCTTGGGAACTGGCTCCTAACATGTGGGCCCTGAACCTGATTGGAGATGCACTAGCTTCAAAAGGTGTTGCAGGGCTTTCTTGATTTTAAGGTGTACAAGAAAACATTTTAAAAATATATACAATGGGCTTACATCTCAGCATTTCAGTCATTTCTGTGAAATATGTGTGTGTGAACAAAGAAATTGTTATTATATTATAATATAAGGCCTATAATTTAGGATATAAAGTCAAAACAATATCAAAAATCTCAGAGGATAAGAGCATGTTGAAGATCTCAGCACAAGTGATATCCACAGAGCCTTCACTCACTGTGAAACATCCTCATCTCATCCTGCATTAGAAAAGCATGCAGTTAAAAACAACCAAAGAGCTAATAGAACAATACGGAGAAAACACTGAATTTATCAAAATAGAAGCCCATTGAGTATGTGTATGATGTGAAAGACATTTGTATAAAAATGGTCCTGTTTTTCATAAACTTCCTGTAGTTACTGAATTTACTTTTATATTACTATGACTATCATTTATTGTTTTATCACTTGTTCTGTGCAGTTATTATTAGGCAGTGAATATAATATGAAAAATCACATAAAATATATCACTTAATCATAAGGGATTGTCACTTTACTCAATAATACAAAAGGGGTCCCTTATGGAAAAAACATTGGGAACCACTCGGGCGCCCTTCCAGTGGAGAAAAAGTGATATATGTGCCATATAGGCATACTTTTAATCTTAACCAGATAAGAGGTAACAAGTATTCTCATAGAGTGGTATTGCTACTTTCATTTTTGCGAATGTTGTGAATAGTTCTTCCACCACTGATAAAGGAACTTTCTCATAGCTTTCTTTCCTGCCTGAGATGGGGGTCTCAGTTAGGAAGGTCTGAATAGATCATCCAGGCAAGTATGATAAAAAGTCAAAGAAAACTGAACATTTCGCCTCGTTGAAAAGTCTTCTTTCAGCCTAACTAACCTATTCCCACTTTAACCCAACAACCACCTGAATGCTATGTGGCTTAACCACCCACATGTGAACTTAACTTTCAACCCCGGTCAGACAGACCTGAAGTCTTTCTTAGAAGAAATAAAAAGTCCCTTCACCAAGGCCAGTTACTTGTGACTTGGCACTTGGAAAAGAAGGGACTGTTGTTTGCCCCGTAGTTTTCTTATCACATGGCAATACCGCCATCTGCTGGTCACCCTTTTCCTTACGCCATATAATATTAAAGTTGAGCACACTGCATGCACACGGACATCAGCGTTGCAGCGGTTCTGTTAGAAAAAAATAGCTGTTTGGGGTTGGAATATCAACTGAAAGCTGTTTCAGAGATTAGGATTCATTTAATTAAACTAACTAATTAATTCTCATGAGATTATGCCTGTCAAAATGACTTCACTTCATTTGTTGTTACATTGTATATCAAGTGCTCACACTCATTGTTTAATGTAAAAGCTGCACTATGTGAATTCATTGTTACAGAACAACATTTTGGTTCTGTTTTTTCTTGTTGAACATGTTAAACTGTTTAACGTGATCTAATCATCACAACAGCAATTTGCTTCTAATTGTTGTTCAGGCTGCCATTAGGTACCTAATAGGTAATATTGTGTCAAGCTGACTGGTCTGACATGTAGCATTTGTAATAAAATAACAGTTTAGACTAAAGGACAAGTCAGCTACTTTTGACTGTACATTTACCAACTAATAGAAGTGAAAATAAAGGTCTATTTTACAGACATTGGTGATGTAAATAAATAACACAGACAGCATCTTATCTTTGCAGCATTCTGTTGTCAGTGATCAAGAAACACAGGGGCATTTATTACGTTTTAAATCTTCATATTCATTTATTTAGAAGTAGTTCTCTGGTTTGTAACATATAAGCCCGTTTTACAAGGAATATTTTAGAGGTACAGGTTTTTTACATTTGACTCTGTCATGTACATACACTTCAATTTTTAGATGGGTATTCAAACAAGGCAGACTTTACCCTCATGAAACCATTGTCAAATCTGCTTCATATTTTCCCTTATAAATGTCAAAGGTAGCATTACAGGGCACATGACACAGTCCATGACCTTTTTAAATCACACATGTACTATCCCACCCAACCACCAAAGATAAACTGAATAATCACATCATCAGGGAACAGTCAGCATCATTTCCAATCATCCAAATTCCCCTCAACAGAATCACTGGAATATTTGTCCATGCATACATAAGTATACTATATATGGTAAAAAATATAGCATTTGGAATAAATACTTAATATAATTTTTAGAGCAAACTGTCAGACAATACTTGTTATATATCTTCCACAATACTGTATGTACATGTATTTGGCTGAATTTACAGGAACAGATAAAACTATATACTTAACCCCATGTGAAACAGATTTGATTTCAGTTCTTTGGTGTTGAGCCAGCTATGAAACCTTATTATATCTGGGTCACACTGGATTAAACATATGGGTGCGATTTACTTTAAGACTTAATACACAGGCACGGAAGACCAGATATACCGGATATTTCACACAGCACAGATCAGATCATCTTTTAGCTGTCTGAAAGGTGGGAAGCTACACAGACTTGTATTTTTTTGTCCCTTAATATACAGACAACCAATAATGAACAGATGTGCTGCACAGTTAGAATTCTGAGTTTCTGATCCTGTATAAATGCAGCCTCATTATTGAGAAGATCTGTGCTACTTTGTGACTCAACACATGATGATGATCTGATACAAAGCCACTGTTGAAAAATTGCCATTGTTGCTGAGTAAATGCAGCCACTTTATATACTACTATATAATCAAGATACTTTATATAATAGATCTATCTTCATATCAATCTATATAATCCTATATTAGCACCCACATTAATAAAGTGTCTGGGAATGAGAGAGTACTGGTGCAGGATCAGTGGTCAGACCACACTCCATCTTAGAAAAAAAAAGTTAAATTCAGCTTAGAAGTTAGCACTGCGTGCTGTAGGCATGGCAGATTTGTCATGACTAAAGGAAACCAATAGGACACCTCTGTAGGACAGGATTTATTTTCTGGCTTCAAATGCAGACTGGACTGTTACAGACCGCAGATATGGCAGTTGTTAAAATAAGTGGTATTCCCCTTTAAATTCCACCTTCAGTAGCCCCAGCAAACCCCAGCCACCATTTAAAGAGGCACTACATCAAATGCATACATATAGGTCAGGTTGTTCATCCTGAGGAGTACTACTCAGCCTGTGCATTCTCCCTGGACTAAAAATAGAAAGTCTGCAATGCAAATTAGGAGTATGAAGTTTAAAAGACACTGGACATTTGCCAGGCAAGTGATTGATGCCATTGGTTGCATTATGGGAACTGGAGTATCTAGTGTTTTTAGATCTTACTACATGCTAGAAACTAAAAGTCATAAAGTTCCTCACATTTATGAAGGTATGGTGCTAAATAACTGGAGTTCTCCTAGCTTTGATTGAAATATTGACTTTCACAAGTCCACCTGTCAGGTATCATGACTTGTGGACACCCTTCCAGATGTCAGGTAAAATGATCGATCTCTTTTGTTTCCTGTAAATTGGTAACTGGTGATCTCTGCAGAGGCCACTGAAGGGGAGCTGTGAAGTTGTAAACATTTTATCAGACCAGTACACCTGTTTAAAGATACTTTAGGAATATGGGTGTAGGTTTTTGGAAAACAGAAGACAAAGACTGCACTCCCTGAAACACATCTCATTTCTAAAATGTAGGATGGTCATCTGATTAAGGCTAGACCAAAGCCACTCTCTCTACCTAATTTCTGACTGAAAAGGTAGTAATTCATTAATATTGCTTCTTTTGAACTGCAATCCATAAACGACCCTGAACTTTTTAACATCTTGCCAGTTTACCATTTTGAAACATGAATGCCTTAACAAAGTGAACTTGTGTTAGTAACTTAAGGACAGGCAGATCTGATTGTTGTAATCAAGATTTTCTGAGTAATTAAATATCTTCAGTCACGTGGTCATTCCTATGTCTGCCATATCCACTGGCAGCCTCTATTAGTCCCATTAACCATGCCAGTATAGTTAGACTAGCTACATTTTTTTTTTACATTTGTCTTGGAATGTATCACAGCCAGCCTGACATCCATTGTGCATTTTGTAGCAGTTGCATACATAATTTGATTTGAAACGAGCAGGCGAACAAGACATACATTATATTTGAACTGAGGGACGAAGAAAGAGAGATGTTAATCATGAGAGCAGACAGTATTACAACATACTGTTGTTTAGTACTATAAGACAGCCAGTAGAGGGGGTAACTGTGTATTGGCATGCAGCACCTTCTGAATAGTACAATCTTCTTATTAGAAGACTTTTATCTTTCTTTAATCTGGTTATAGTGTGGTTATAAAAAATCACTTCTTTTGCATCCAACAGAAACATTTTATCTTCTAACTAAACCAAACAATTCACAGATGATGATCACCCATGTCATGTATGTGAAACACATCATTACTATGGCAAAAAATAATACATTAAATTATGTCAAATATCCAATGAATGATGTTGAATTTGACCAGAAATTCTATTCTTTTATTTCTTTTTTTTAATTTGCACTTTTGGAGGGATATATAGTTTCTGGACATCGATTATTAGAGTAGACTATTCACTGTACACAAACACAATAAAAAAGTGCAGTAGAAAATACAGTTTCTGTGTTTGTATATGATTATAATCTGATAGAATAACATTCTACATATACTATGTTCTCAATAATGGCTTTATGTCCAAATATGAAAAGGATGATGTCAATGTCATTAAAAAAAAATAGAAATGATGTCATATTTAATATCGTATATTTGAAAGGTAGATCATGTGCTTAGTATTTTGCTTGAAAAGCTAGTTGATGATAAGAAGCAGCAGTTCGTCTGAGTATCTCTTCATCCACTTTCCGGTCTATCCATCCCTGATCCTTCTTTATAATCTTCCCCGGTTCCTTAAGTAATATCCTGTCAATCACACTCGTCCCAGTGGCAACGTCTTATCATCAAGCCGGCTCCCTTTGTCTGTCCACTGAGTGGTTGATGCAGCATATCCATAAACACCCACAGGGCATGTTGGCAGAGATGTGGAAGAAAAATGTGGGCGCACATTGCTGGACACTCCAGTCTCAGAGGTTTATATGTAGTTCCACGGTAAACAGAGCATATCCACTTTTCCACTGGTCATACAGAGCTTTATATGGTGTCATCATGTCCTTAATTCAACCTTTTCCCTCTTTGTTGTTGGACAGAAGGTCTTGGAATTTGAAGGATTGGGAGTCGGCTAGCTGAAGTGGTTTAAAGAAGTAGACGGGCGGTTGGCTCAGAGGAGGTCTGTGGTAGATGAGGGCTCAGAGGCACGGGTCTCAGCATGGGCCTTCAGAAGGTCAATTATGTCTTGGTGGGAGGCACCCTCTGCCACCAACTGTGCTGTATGCCCATTCTGAGGAAAAACAGGGAGAAAATGTCACAGCTTCATATCAACGACATTGCAGTAACTGCTCTTACCCTGACAGTGGCAGTGTTGTGTTGCTCGCTTTAGCAACTGGACATTACATTGCATATGTTTACATTGCACCTGTGCTGATAGAAGAGCTCTCACTTCAGTATCTGAAAATAAATATTAGCATTTTGCCTGTCATATTTCTGTAAATCTAATACTTTTCTTCCCAAATTATACATCAGAAATATGCAACAAAGATCCATTGATAAGGATCTTTACATTATGCAGAATTTGTTTATGTATTAAGACAGGGTTAAATAATAAACATGGAGAGGTTTTGTCGGGAAATCAAAATGGTCCAGTGTTCCGAGGTATACAAGACATAAACATCAGTAAAAAATGTTTGACACTCAGTAACATTGGAAATCCTCTTCCATCAACAATATGAATAGTACAACAACAAAAAAGACCTATAAAAATGAGGAATTGTATTATTTATGCTTTTATGGACCAACACAATGCAATATAATAATAATAATTCCATTTGTTTTTCTTCCTTTATAAAGCTAAACAACAATTTTAATAGAATGCACAAGATTGAATGAGATTGGTTTATATTAGAAAAAACAACAACCGTGAAACAACTTTTGTTGTAGATTTTTGCCTGTAGATTCACCAATATTAGTGATTAGTGATATAAATATTTATCACCAGCTCAGATATTTTTGTAACTGACTCTCATGACAACCAGCACACTCATTACTTCTGGAATAAGTCATGCTCTACTAGCAATTAGCAAAATTGAAAATGCTAAATCTATATTTGCATCCTTGTGGATAACATTCTTGCTAAGACGTTGCTGGAAGAACAAATCTCTCCATAGTGTAAGCACTTCAAAGCACTGATCCATATAGTCTGAGATGAACTTGAGACATTAATTAAAACTCATAGCTGTAAATATTCCTGGCTGTCTGAAATGGCTCTGCTCTATAATGCTGCTTGTAACTTCCTGCACCATTCATACAATGTGTCTTGGTGTCTCCTATTTATTCCTCTAATCAAAGCCTAGATATTACTGCAAACTAGAACAGACAAGGCTGCATATTGAGAGAAACCTCTCATGGGAGCACAGATGTCTCAGAACAGTCTAACGCACTCTGTATTACACTTTATGTAAATTTCACAAACCTGTTTAACTGCTTCACTTGCTTGCATATGTTTGGAAATTGCTATTCAGAGCTGCTTATTTACTCAGTTTTGAGATAATGTTTGTCCCCCACTACAACTAAATATAGTGTGTGAGTTCATGTGTTGCCATGGAGTCACACAGCAAATGATCTAGCAGAAGCACATGGCTGAGTTATAGGATGATTGCAGGACACGTCTGTGTAGATTCATCTTGGCCGAGAGTATGGCTTAAACCTGCTCTATATGGAAAGTGTCATGAGATGACCTTTGTTATGATTTGCTGAGCTGAAATGCATGTGGTACAGTCAAATCCAGGTTAAACAATCTATTAAACTGTACTCTAGGCTAATTATTAATAACACATGAAGTGAGGTGTCGTTTGAAGTCCTATCCCCCATGGGACTGTGTAGGGAAAAGTGTTGTAATGTTACAGTAGTTTTGGAAGTAATGATTAAAATGATGCATCCTTTGGGAATGAAACCCCACAGATTGAAGCAGGTGTGGAACAGCAGCAATGCTGCAATAGTGTTAAAAGCAGTGTTTACGGGATTGTTTCCAAGGGGTAAGTGCACTGGCAGAGGAAAGCACCAGTCTCGCCATTCTCTGACTGGGCACCTTAGACTGCAAACGGGAATCAACAATCTAAAGAAATCAATAATGTACTAGATTGAACAATCAATCTACTATGTGTGGGCCCAACACCAGCTACTGGACACACTGACCACAGGAGCAGCGCGATGTCAAGTGACATATTTTAGAGTATGTGTGAGCCAAGCACGAAGAGTTGGCCATTCATATAACACAAGCAGCAGATAACTATTGAAATAAAGCCATGTTCCCAGACTTCTTAGTAAAGAATAAACCCTTAAAGAAGAGTGACTATAGTCTAAATTAAGCCAAAGACAGCACATGCAGGAAGTTTCAGGCTTCTGCCTTGAGCTCCCCCTCAGTACGGATCAGTGTCTTTCTTGCCATTTGCTCCTTGTATAAATTAGCTACTGTGGGAGTGAGAGGTGAACCCATTTTGAGGCCATGTTTTGCCATGTTTTTGCTTACAGAGAAATCTGTTTTTTGTCTCTTTCTGTTTTTATATATATATATAATATATAATATATATATAATATATATATAATATATCGCGATATATATATGTAGTGTTGCAATACAGGTCTGTCAGTGGGCATGTTCGGTCTGGGTTAAGCAGCATTCTGTTATTTATACAACATTGTGATATATTTTAAACCTGGCAGCACATTAAAAGGCAGATCACCCACGAGAGTGCATGCTTAAACATCGGTGGAGCCACAGTGTTTACGCAGTGAATTGCAATGAGAAAAATACAGGTCTGTACGATGGTGAAATGTCTCAATTTATGTCCAGAAAAAAAACAATTTTGAGGACAAAAATGCACATATATCCTACAGAGAGATAGTGCAAGGACAATCTGAACAAGATCTCGAGGAGGTCTTGTGTGTTAAGACTGTGTCTCGTGGAAGGACTAACACATTCAGAAGGGATCTCCCCTTTGATCCCTTCTATACCATCTTGGATGATAGGTGAAACATTAAAATTTAACCCTCCAGCATACTGTGACATTTCAACTTCACAGTATAACAGCATACCTTATCTGTGAGGCTGAGGTCACAGCGACCCGTCTCCAGCAGCAGACGAACGATGTGTGTGTGTCCATGTTCGCTGGCGCACATCAGGGCCGTGGACCCCTCGCGATCCTGGGAATTTACATCCGCACCGCAGCTCAGGAGCAGCTTCACCATGGCAACGCGGCCATGGCTCACCGCAAGCATGAGTGCCGTCTGGCTTGCCTAGAGAGAGAGTGAGTGAGAAATACAGAGAATTAGACTGAATCAGTGAGAGGGCAGGTATAGAAAAGAGAGATAGCAGAAGAACTATGTGTCTAAAAGTCATTCTTACTGTATTCGAGAATGTGCAGTTAATTTAAGTATGGTTTCCAAGTCTAATATGTTTTTTCCTGCCACTTCTACATTTGGTTTGCACTACAGATTGCTTTGCTGTTGAGAAAAGATGGCTGAAGTTATGGTGTATTCCTGTGAAGTGACCCACTTCTAAAAAATTCTTAACATGCTATGATTTCCCCAGAGGATTTATTAAATTCTAAGACTTACTATGCCTGAAATACAACTTCCTCTACAACAATAACAAACAACACAGCAAATCCCTTGAGTCAGTGAATTCAGGGGAAGCCATTTGTCAGTGCAAGCATATACAATATATTACCTGTCTGGAGCATGCATTGACGTCACCCAGTTTCAACAGTTGTTGTGCCACCTCCAGATCATCAGGGCTGTCAGCAGCCGTCAGCGCAGCGAGCATCACTGGAGTATAGCCTGCCTTGTTCACATTGTCTGTCTCACATAAACCTGAGGACACAAACAAACATGTTTTAGTAACTGTTAAAATGCCCTTTGAAGTTATGTCTCCGTATTCATGCTCTTCTGTTCTACAAGCTGTGTGCATCTCACCGGTATCAAGCAGCAGTTTGACCACAGGGAAGTTTGAATGTGACACACTGTAGTGGAGGGCCATATTCCCATTGCCGTCTGTCAAGTTAACGACATATGGCAGGAGAGTGGGTGTGGTCAAGCCCACTTGTCGCAGGTATAATCTGACAGTATCGGCCTGTGAGTCTTTCTGACTGGAGATCCTGAACCACTCCTGGTAAAGCACCACTAAAACCTGACGCTGAGGAGAGGAAAGAGGAGAGAAGAAATATAAATGAAAAACCCGCCCATGGCAGCATTTTTTATCGTTCCTTGAACATGTTTTTTACTGTTTAGGCTGTTGAGCAGCTTGCATTTTCAGCCCAAGGAATGGCACTGTAAACCACATTGCTCCACATTATTCTCACTGAAGTCAAAGAGCTCGAACAGAACATCAACAAAGAACCTGAAGCATTTTCACTAAACAAAAGATATTTTTTTATCACTTTTCAGAAACTGAATTTGAAATTTTAAGCACATTTTTCCAGCATTAAAAAGAAGATAAACACATAACACATAAAGCCTGGAGAACCGATCAACAACCATGAGCATTAACTTTGCACTTATATCATTTTACACAGCTGTGAAGAATTAAAACAACAACCAAAATAAACTTACCATTTCTTTATCTGGGGATGAAACCTCTTCCATACGGTCTTTTACATACAAGCAAGCGTCTATAAAACGCTGGTCAACTTTTTCCCTGAAAATAAAGACCAGATGACACAGTAAAGAGTTTTTAAGCAGACCAGGACTATCTGGAAGTAAAGAAACATAAATTTAACCCAGCGCACTCCATCTCTGTTGCTTTTTATTGTTTTCTTTACTGCTCTTTCAGGTTTAATGTTGACATACCATCAACCGTCTGTCTAAGATATGGCCAAGAGACAGCTACTTTGGCTCTTGTGTAAAGTTTGTCTGGCATGAAAACAAGAGATAAAAGATGTCTTGCAGGCCTCTGTAGCGTGCACACACATCAGTCAGCAGTCTGACACATTGATAGCACATGCAAACCTTGATGGTAACAGATTAAATTGATTCACTGCCCAATAATATCCACCAAGCGCTCACACTGCTCATCTATCATGCACATGTCATACTGTACATCTCAGTGTCATCCACTCAGGGTTAGTGCTGCCTCTCACTGTGAACTACTCTACTGACATAAAACACATGTGTGTGTGTACAAGCACAAATACACATAGGAATGATGAGACAGGTGTTGAGTAATGACTTTATAAGTACTGTTTCTCCCAGGGCTCCCATCTACTGTCTGGCACCGGTGCCACATACCTGGGAGAGATAAGTGATCGGTCAGTGACAGGGACAACACTGCTGCAAACGTGGTGTGTCTATTTGAGACCTCAATTAGAGTAAGAGCAGCTTATACTGAAGTGTGTAGGAGCATGTTGTGTGTGTCTGTGTGAAGTTTACTGTACATTAAAGTGTGTGTGGAAAATGTAAGTATGGAAAAGAGGCGTACAGTGTTTGAGCGAGGCAGTGACTCAGTGCAAAATATTGAGCAGTAAGCAGTGTAAGTAGCTATGAGTGTGTTTTAATGGGATTTCTGTTTGTGTTTGTGTGTGAGGCCAACTCTATATTGAAGTGTCTCTCAGCACCGGTGTCAGACAAAGTATGTAGGCTGTAGCTAGACACAAAGCAAAGCACTCACTTGTGCCTCCCAGACATAACGTCACACTATTATCTTTATGGATGTATTGTTCTTTGATTATACTGCATTATCTTTGCATAACTGTGTTTATATTCTCTAATTTGCTGTGATGGAGAGTGTGGGTCATAGTGATGAGTGGGTTTGCTGTTGTGATGGCTTTGCTTAATGTGTGTTACTGAAAAAGAGAAGCATTTTTCCCAACTTTCATGGATTATTCATGATCCACAATCTCTACCTGCAACATAAAGCCAGTCACGGTTCATTATAGTTTATAGCCCTCTGTGGCTACGTGTTCAGGGTCCGTAGCTATGTCATAATCTCTAACACACAACTATAAATGAAGCTTTGCTGTCTGTCTCACCCTTCTGCCTGTTCTTCCAGGAGGTCCTGGCTGTCCTCTGGATCCAGCAGGCCTCTCTCACTCTCCTTCTCTGCAGCCACAGCAGCTCCTGCTTCAACTGAGACCTCTGCATCCTTCTGCTTGGTCTCTGCTCCCTCCTCAGGCTTCTCTTCTGGCTGAGGCTCAGTCTCCTTTTCTTTCTCCACCTCTGGTTCTGAGCTGTCTTCCTCCTCTAACTCCACCTTTGGCTTCTCATCTCCACTGGACTCTTCGCTGGATGTTGTCTCATAGCTGAAAGACAAAGCAGAGATCCATCTTTAAATTACAGTAAAATAGACACAGACAGAAGTAGCCACATATTAGCAGCAGGTACAAACTAAACTGAAAACACTAAAGTCAGGCTAGATAAATACAAATAGGTCATTCCTCTGTACATCTCAGGCACGACATGAAAAAACATACCTGTTTAATACAACCTTGGCCCACATATCCACAACATCCTTCACACAGTTAAATATATACATAAAAATCCATAGGTATGTTTGCACACTCACATACAACCTTGGACAAAACACAACCTTGTTCAGTGAGGAAAAGTCCAGGATATATTTAGAGCTGTTGAAGTTTCTGGTCCCATGTGTACGCATGTTTGAGTGTGATCATTGGGGTGTAACATGAAGGAGACTCTGTGAGGCCAGTGATCAGATAAGTCTCATATTGAATGCAACTGATTCATGCTTATTTGTAGACACACACACACACTGAGACACCACACCACGAGAGGAGTTCAGGGGCCACAACATTCCCTGGATTCCAGAGGAGCTCAAGGGAGAGCAAAGATAGGTTAGACCATCCAAAGAGAAGAAGTACAAACAGCAGCCCACTTCCTGGTGTGGGTAGAAGTATAAAGATAGTCAAGAGAAAATACTGTTGTCTGACATGTTTATCTCATTATAAATAGTATCTGCTTTTATCTGGAACTGAGGAGTGTAACACAGAAATTAAGATTTATTGTTCTGAACAGGGGTTAAAAACTCAAAAGAGACTAGGCTAGATGCGGACCATCTCATATAACGTCTTATTAGTAAGCCTATCTTCTGTTTATATAGGAGCAGATCCTTTCAATACTCACTGATAATTCATTATTTGTTCTGGAGAATGGTCGATAGGCTATGTTTGCAGATAATTTTAAAACAGGGAGGAATGACCTCACCACAGCCCTGACAAAACAAAGCGAAGGCGAGCAGGTCATAAAACAGTGAAGCTCAGGAATGTAAGAACATGAATGGAGGAAATAAAACAAATCTCCTGATGGGAGCCAAGAGACAAATGTATCATTAGATGTGTGCATGAACCTAAAAATAGCCTGATTTACTACTTTATTGATTGAGGCTATTGAAATATTTCAAAAACAATCTACTAAATGATCATACTCTTTTAATCTGCATTTTGTTATTCTTGTGATTCATTAGATCACTGAACGTCTTTGGGGATTTCAAATGAGACTGAGCACACAACAAGTTTGTTCTCGGATGTTTGAAACAGATGTCTTGGCTGCTGGTGCTTTGACAGAGAAGTACATCACCGTCAAATGCTGTATGCACATCTGAGGTAATTACTATGAATATGTGTAGCTTTGTAGCTATGCATGTTTTTATTTGTCTACAAAAGTGTCCATAAATGTGAACATTGTGAGGACAAAAGTCTGTCTGTACCCTTCTAGGGACAAAATCTGGTTCAGAAGGTTAACCATTTTATATTTTAGGACTAAACTTGGTTTAGGCTAAGAGAAAGCTTACACATGTAGTACTTATGGCTAAGGTTAGGGTAAGCATCCAGGCTATTTATGTCAACCACTACCATCTGATTACTTAAAATTCATCATCAGCTTGAGCACACATACACAGACAAATACACACACACAATGCATCTGGCATCAGCAAATGCTGACCTAAGCACACTTGCACAAAGCACTGAGGTATCATCAATACTGACAAAAATGTGCACACACATCACATAATGTACAACACACATTCACACTCCCGGTAGAAACAGTGAGTTCAAATTCAGGGCAGTGTGTCTTCAAATGAGCCTTGATGACTAGCAGCACGAAGTAGATGTGCGAGACACAGCTGGACTTTGTCACTGTGGTCAAATTCAGGTGAACAAGGAGAAAGCTGATATACTCAACTAACTGCAACATGTTGCATTATTAACAAATGGATGGTTCATTTGTTTCAAGAATATTGCTGCTGTGTAAGGACGAACACACAGTCTAATTATCTGACTAATGAGGCCTGTATGGAGAATAGCTTTGAGTAGTTTTTAAATAATCTAACTGGCTGTACTTTATTTTTAAATCAAGTGTACAATACTTTGGCTTTTTATACACAACCAAATCTAGGTATCATTACGGTACCTCTAAGGATTACCTGGAGTCATTTCTGGCTAATTCCACTGAAGCCACTTTGGAGAATGTGACACATTAAACCTGAAAACTCTGAAAATTGAAGACATGTAATCCTTGTTTTTGAATAATTTCTTATATTAAATCAGGATAAAATAGATTAATACATTCTGTTATTGTGTAGTCCACCATGAGTTAATTCTAATGTGTGAAATAAAAATAACAAAACATACATGGACACAAATAAGAATGTACAAAAACACACTGCAGCCCATGTAAAGATATTAAACACGTATGATTAAAAGGAAGATTTTTACCCTCCATTCACCCCGACAAACTTCAGGTTTTTCTTGGCTCCCTTGTTCCCCTGCTTGTCAGCGACACCATTTTTCTTCATAATAGATTTGAGACCTGGTGAAGAGGAGGATGAAGGGAAAGGGAGAACGAGAGATGAAAAAGAAAAGGGAGGGTGGGAAAAAGTCATTAGGCCTTTGTGGAGTGTGTATGTGTGTTGTTGTGTAGTGGAGATCCCAAGACTTGTTTGTTTCTAGCTGTATAATAGTTACTGTAATGACATGCTTTGTACTGGAATAGCCTCTAGAAAAACATGTCTACCCAATTATAAATGTGCTGCCACTGATACATTTTCTGTAAATCCAACTAAAAGTCCCCCCAAGACGAGAGTCATAACATTTCCTTGAGTGAAAATAAATAAGAGGATGGAAGGTTTCTAAAGAAGTGGTGTACTTGTCTCCACAATGTGTATCCAGCAAAGACAATCAAAACAACTGAGTCTAGTTAGTGTAAGTCTAAAGGCTAAGAAAAAGCAATACATCAAACTATTATTGGTAGCTCAAGAGATCGCATATGGTTTGCACATGTTCCTTGTCTAAGTATATACAGCATATCTGCCTACTTGTTTTGGCACTTCTGTGTGCCATGTGTGAATGTTAACTATGTGTATCTCTTAAAAAACATGTTTGAACTGGATTGATATTGAAGAACCTCTGGATGCAATTACAAGCTCATGAAATAATGTGGAATCCCTGTCTTGGCAGAGAAAGTGGAAGCTCGGGCCCCATCTGTATAAGACAACAATAAAACTAATGTGTTAATAGCACCCCGTCAAGAAAAATGACAGGGTGCTATTAACAAATAGGATTTCTTGACAAAAAGTGTTAATGTGAGGTCAATAAGTATTTAACGATTGTGCAAAAATAACATAATGACAATTAGACCAGAATTTGCTATGGTGAAGAAGTTGCTAAAGAAAACCAACTTGTGACTATTGGCTCTGCAAAAAACTTCCACTCAAAGTAGTTCCAGGGCAATATACACAGGTCAAGATTATAGGCCTTAATAACATCATACGACCTTGACATTGTCAAATGACATTGTTCATGTATGTAACTACCCTATAATTGATTCTGCATGAGCTCCTTTGCTGACTCCACTTGGCTCTAAGCCCGGTATTACAGTCTTAGTTGTGCCTGACAGCAGACATGATGCAGAAGCCCTGTAATGTTTTATGCAAGGACATAAGGATGTGGCCTTGAGCCAAAAACCACGAGCTGAAAAGAACCCAGCGACCACCATGTGAGAAGAAGGATGCTTTTAGATACAGGATCTCTCAGGAGATAGCAGCAGGGAGAGGTGGAGTTTACATAATATTTGGAATTTTAATACAACCTCTTGCCATCTTCCAATAAATAAAACAATGATGTAATTTAACCTTCCCCCAATGTGTCAGAGACAATGATTTCACCCATCCATACAAATCTCTGAAGCTCAACTTGAGTCTCTGATGATCAGGATGAGGGAGAGTTCTCAACACAACAGCAGTGGTTTCTGTTTTCATATTTGTAGAAGTAAAACACTGATGCAATTTGAGGTATGTCTAGGCACACATACACAAAACACATAAAATCACTTTTATATACTGTACTCCCAACACTGAACTGAAATATGTGTGTGTGTGTGTGTGTAATAGAAAGACAGAAAAGCAAGACATCAAGGGAGGAAAGGCATCGTCCATTTGATGTGTGTGTGTGTGTGTGTGTGTGTGTGTGTGTGTGTGTGTGACAGTCTGTGCTTCTCTACTACTCTAAGTAAGTGTCTGTACACATATGCGGGCACTTCCCAGTATGAGTGTGTGTGTGTGTGTTTGTCTTTATGAAATCCATGAAATCCAAACCTGATCTACTTTTGGAGGTTATTGAACCATGTTGTTTCACCAGTGCTTAGTATAATGTTTGCCCACTCTTGTTTAGGAGAGTATATAGTTACTGTATCTTAAACAGCATGTTTTGCATGGATGGCCAAAAGCATAATGTCATGATACAGTTTACAATGTTTTTACTTTATCTTGCCTTTGTTACACTTATGTTACTGTACTTGTAATTGTAATCGGATATCTTAAACAAATAAAAATAAATATCTAAAGAGAAACAGGTTGTGCAAACTGAAGTAGAGATAGGGCCTTGGGAATGAGAAGCATCAGAAAAAGATGCTGAGGTAAATGCTTAAGTAGATTTGTGGATTGCAGCAAAACACAAAAAACAACGACCACTGTCACTGTGATTTGAAATTCCACCAAACAGTCAAGAAGCACTTCTGTCATTAAGGTTAGGATACAAATGGCTATGAAGTTCTATTTGACATGGACACAGATTAAGTTCAGGGAATCATCCCAAAAAACTCAAGTGATACCATTTATATGGCAATGAGTCAGGTACAATAATCCTTGTGTTGATATACAGTAGTACTATTGACAGATGGTAGACATGATTTGAGTTGAGTGAACAGTGTAGTTTCAGCTTGCAGTGAAAAGAAACTACCTTACGAAGCAGCCCAGCTCACTGCAAATACAAGACTCTGTTGTCAGTTTGATAGTAATAGTGTGTGTCTGACATGAGCTGTGTGCTGAACTATTAAAAAGATCTATATACAAGTGACACCACAGAAATCCATCAAAACCATTATAGCAAAGTTTGGCTGCTCCTGTAGGCCTTCTGTTCACGGCAGAGGAGTAGGAGGGGGAGTAAGGATGGGAAATATTCAAGGCTACTGAGTTGAACATGTACACATTAATCATGAGACTTATTGGCAGAGATCAGAAAGGACATGTTGTAATTAAGTAGTTCAGCTCATTGAGTCTATTACAGATAGGTAAGCAAGTATGATAGTCACATGCACAAATGTGTATAAACCATGGGGTCCTAAGTGAACCACGAGCATACCTTGTTCCTGCTGTTTGCTGGCAGCAGCAGCTTTCTGGCTTGGTGAGTAAAAGGCAGAGAGGACACTGAGGGAGCTGACCAGTTGACTTTGAATAGAGCTCATTTTGGAAGGACCAGGCTTCCCTGCTGGTTTCCCTGTTGTTGCTGCAGGGACTGCTTTTCCTGCAGGCTTGGCTGCTGCTCCTTTGCCTGCCTCTGCTCTTTTCACTGCTGTCTGTTTCTGGGTGCTGGGGGTCTCCTGCTGACTGGTCGTCTGTTGAGCCCCAGAGCTGCCCCCCAGCTGTGCCCACTGCTCCCCCAGAAGCCCTGTTAACCGGGTTACGACTTGGCCCAAAGCCGCAGGCGATGTTGGTGACTCACTGGAGCCTCTGCGAGGGGGTTGGGCATCTCCAGCATCTCGACGTGAGGCTTCGCTTGAACCACGACGCTGACCTGTTTCACTGGAACCTCTGCGCAGAGATTGTGTCTCGCTGTCATCCTTGTGAGGGGATTGAATCTCACTGGAACTTCTACGAGAGCCCTGAGATGGAGTTTGGGTGTCACATGACCCCTGGCGAGTTGTGCGGGCCTGGGCTTCTCCTGATCCACGGCGAGGAGGTTGTGATACACTGGATCCCTTCTGTAGTGCTTTCAGTTCTTTGGAGTTCCGTCGCGTTGCAGTGGTATGAGACTGAATTGATTTGGGCCTGGTTTGGACTTCACTAGAGCTTGGAGATGGGCCCTGAGTCACAGTCTGAGATTGAGATTGTTTCTCATTGGGCTCCTTAGGGGGCCTCTTTGCTATGGTGTGGTCCTCAACCTGAGACGGAGATGGGGCAGGATGTTTTATCTGTGGTTCAGAGGGTTGTGTAGGGGTTTGGGTCTCTTGCTGAGTTGGACCTTGCACCTGGGGTTGGGTTTTTGTCTGAGGCTGTGATTTCTGGGCTTGAGTTTCACTGGATCCCCTACGAGGACGCACAGGTGCAGCCTGAAGCTGAGGAGGCGAGGGCTGTACCTGCTCTGCTGAAGGCTTTCTGCCTCTCTGGGGTCTTACAGGAACTACTGTCTTCACTGAATTCTCTGCTGTTACTACAACGGTGTCAATTACTACAGTTTCTCTGATTGTTGCACACACAATCTCACCTTCTTCTGTTTGTTTCTTCTCAGTCTCCAGAGCAGTCTGTCGTGATTCTACAATTTCTGTTACTTCACTCTTTGGGGGTGTCATTTCTTTCGTTTCTGAGTCATTTGCCACAACCATTTCAATTCTAGATTCTGTATTTTCTCCTGCTACAGACTCCTGAATTGGACTGGTATGGTCTTCATGCTGGCTCACAATGTCTGAAACTACAGTTTGATCAACTCTACTTTCTATAACTACAGTTGGACTCTCTGTGACAGCTTTCACAACCATGCTTCCACTATCTCCACTACCTCTTCTTTCATTTGCTTCGTTATCTTCCACTCTCTCACTGACCACACTACCTACATCTTCTCTTTCACTCTCTGCACTTTCGCTCACTTGACTCTCTGCTTCTGCACTTCTGGCTGGATTGTTATGCTGGCGTCTATTTATCTCTGTCTCAGTCTGCTGGTCTGTCCTCTGTGCTTCTTCTGTCTCTGTCACCCTGTCCACAGTGTCTACTCTCTCTGTCTCTGTCCCCCGGTCCGCACTGCTAGCCCTCGGCCTCTGTGGATGGTCCGTTACTGTCTCTCCCTCTGTTTCTGTGACTTGGTCTACCCGTTCCGCTACAGGCGTCTCGGTCATCTGATCCTGAGTAGGGACCCTCTCAGTAACTGTGCCTCGTTCCATGCTGTTGGCTCTGGGTCTTGGTGGGCTGACAGCAGCTACTTCTGCCTCCATCTCTGTCACCGGTTCATGTGTGCCAACTTCATTAGTATCTGTTCCTTGATCTATACTTCCAGTCCTTGGTTTGGGTACACACACTTCAATACAAATTCTATCTGTATCTGTCCCCTGATCTATTGTACCAAGTGATTCTGTCTCTGTCTCTTGGTTGGCAAAATCTACTCTCTCTGTCTCTGTCCCTGTGTCAATACTCTCTCTTCTCGGTCTGCTGTGTGCTTCTGTAGTACACACCTCTACCCTCATTCCCTCACTCAGTTGAAGTATTTTATCCTCTTTAACCTTGTTCTCCTCTAATTGTTGTTTCAAAAGATTATTAGTTCTATCCAGCTCTTGACTAGCTTGACTAAGTTTAGCCTCCAGTGCCATAAGCTTCTCCTGCAGCATCTGCGTACTGTCCACAGGTTGTCCTCCTTTTGCTGCATTACCATCTTGAATACTGCTAGCCTCTGCATCTTTTATAGCCACCATAAGTGATGTTAATTCTTGTCCTGCAATGTTCTGTGTTAGCTTTTGCACTGCATGCGCCAGTGGACTCTCTGATGTCTCTTTTTGTTTGTCTGATTTTTCTAACAGCTGTGTCTGTCTCTCGGATTCTTGCTTTGACAACCCACCCATTTCTCCATGTGCTGAGGAGCTCTTGACAGATTCCTGATTTGTCTGTTTCTCTTTTTCTAACACTAAACTTTTTTCTGTCACACCTTGTTTCTCTTTCCCTGTTACCAGCTTTGCTGGCATGCACTCTGAAGCTTCTAAACCTTCAGTGAGTTGGGTCATCAGAGCTAGGTTGAGCCCTTCTGAAGGTCTGTGTCCTTGTGGCTGAGTGTGTGTCCCAGAGTCGGAACTCTGTATTATAGTAGACGATGATGTGGAAACCTGGGCCTGGGCCTGGGCCTGGGCCTGGAGCTGAATAAGTAGTTTCTCCCTCTCCTCCCTTAGTGAGCAGATCTGAGCCTTTAGTTCTGGGATGGTTTTGACCTGCTCTTCAAGCTCTCTGACCCGCTTCAGCGCCACCGTGATCTGCTGGTGAAGTCCTGTCCGATCCTGGAGAACACACCGTCTCTCTGTTATGTCCGGCGACGGACGAAACATGTTCTCTGTGGAGCCACTCTCCGGTGTTCCCACAGTACGGTCTGGGCTGCTTGAATCAGAGCCTTTACGCTGCTGTAAGGTGATGGGCATGCTTGATGCTCGCAGCAAGTTTGGCCGGCTTTGAATCCCCACAACTTCACCATCCCGAGCCCCAGTTCCTAATTCATCTCTTGGCTTTGCTGACACATAGGCAGTTCCTGGACTAGTTGCTCCCCTGCTGCTTTGACTGGAAGTTCCCCCTTCACTTGTCCTGAAGTCGTAGATCTGTTGGACCTCTGTCACCCGTGATTTAGGCTTGGGCCCCAAGGTGGACGTCCCAGACCAAGGGGTGTCTTTTTCTTTAGGGACAGGCCTGGCTCCATGCCCAGGAAGGCTGAAATTTCTGGGCAGAGTGCTGAATTTAGGTGGGCCCTTGACTCTACGCTGAATGTGGACCCTTTTGATGGTATTGCCTTTTTCAATATCGTCAACATACTTGAGGAAGTCAAGGTCCAGGTGGAAGCCATAGGGAGTTTCCACTGAGTAGGGCAGCTGCTTCCTCTGAACACCACCCTCACTGGCCTTGGACTGAAAGCCATTGGCTGTAAGAAATTAACATGGAAATCCATCAATCAATGCTTCTCCTTCTACTAGAAATTATTACGATAGCTAAAATTATGCAACTAAAATATATTTCCATGTGCAAATGCTTGATAAAATGAACATGATCCAAATAACAGATTATCATCAGCATCATTATTCCTTTTCACCCACTTGTACAGACAGGCTGTACTGTGCTGCACACATGGTGCTTCATTATGTAAAACCATATCACTTACTGGGAAGTAATTATCATGCAGTGATTACGCCAAAACAAACTAATCAGCATGCAAAATGCTACTCCTGCTGTGTCAGGAGGCGGTTAACACCTGAAGAAATACAACATAAACCCTTCACTGCTTTTGGCCACATATAGTAACAGGAAGTTGAATGTTTTACTGTCTGTGTCAGATATTTTGTATAATGGAAAAAAATCAGATTCTACAGTGCATTTACTGTTCTTACAGTTGTAAAAAATCTGATTTGTGTCACAACAAGTCAGAAGCAAGGGGGTTGTTTGTTTAAATGCAGGCTTAGTGACACTCACCACTTTTCTTGTCCATCATGGGAGGCAGAGTTCTCAGTCATCGACTTGTGTTTGCTACAGTTGGAGCTGGCAGCCTGGAAAAAAGAAATAAATGAGAAAGCTGTGTGAGAAACTGAAATATTACCCATCATCATCGTCTAAAAAGAACAAAACTTCACATTCTGCCCTCTCTCATTTTTAGAGTACAATGGCAAATCTGTAAAATCAAATGAAAGATAGAAAACAGCGTCTGGTCCTTGTGGTTGCAGCTTGAAATATAGTAAATAAGTTTCCTTTGTTGAAGTTTTCACTTATTCCGTACAGAAACTAAAGCAACTCATACAACAACAGAACAATATATGCCTCTGTGAAATAAGTTATTTAAGACCATACTCCAGCCTTGGCTAGGTTGACAGAAAATAATGACAGAAAAGTTGACTTATGTCAAATCTAGCATAAGCAAATTGAAACATATCAAGTAAACCCAACATGATGCTTAATATGCATGCAGTAATATTGTAATTATAATTGCACAACAAAACACAGAACACTACAGCAAATGGATGTATGATAATTGTTCAGCAGTCCAGATGGAAAGGCTTTCAATTATGAGGCTGTATTCAGCGAAGACCTTAAATGTAACACAAAGGTCAATATGCAGTTCATTATTATGCAGTCTAATAAATGAAGACAACATTATTAAGTTATAGCAAGCAACAGCATATATTAATTGCACAGAGAGGGGAAAGGCAGCGTCATTGTGTCCATTAACTTAATTTGTTTGCCTTGCTGAGCCAGACCTTTAGAAGCCAGTTAAAGTCAACACAACCCTAGACAGACCCATAGAAGGGAACACTTTCCATTTGGTGCCACTTTGTATCATTTGTTCCAGTTGGAGAAGCCAAGAAACCAGAGCCCTTGCCGTTTTTTTTGTTGTTTTTTTACAATGAGCTTACTGAAAGCTAGAGGTAAGAGAGACGGAAAACAATTCAGCAAGGGGAGTCAAAACTTTTAAGGGCTTATGTAAAGCTTCCTAATAAAATATCCAATACTAATACTAAAACCCAGGCAATTCATCCAGATTTCACTGTCACTGGAGAACATATCTGCTATGTAAGAAACATAGCGGACATGTGCCTGAAGCTCTGGTTTAATAAGCATTCATTCATTCATTTTAGTAGGTGCTCTAACACAGTATATACAATTAATGTATTGGAACAGCTAGTACATATTGAGGTTTTTTTTTTTTTTTTTTTACACCAGGCTTCCATGCATTGTATTTTATTATGCCCCTGGGTTGCATTTTACTGCAGATATATTTTAATACAAATAGTTAATAATGCAACAGTCCAGGTCATTTTGCTTTAATGGTGTTTCTATCATATGTTATTTCCCTTCCTATTCCTCCTGATACCATTTTTACACTGAAAGAAGATAGTGCTCTTGTGGGAACATGGAAAGTCTGTTTTTAAAGAGGCAGTTTTCCCATTTGAAATGACTGCTTTAATGTCTCAAAAGAATGGGAGCATGCACCTCCACAATGCATCTGCCTGTGATACTGAAAACAATGTCTTATGCAGAGACCCTCAATAAACCAGTTGTTGTAATTGATTATACTATTAAAATTGGATTAAGACATCAACTGAGCACATTTAGATATGTTTGTGTGCTTGTACAACACAGTACTTAGGTGATATACAGTAGTTTGTACTGGCCACAGGATAAACTGTGTGTTGTGCAGTGCTGAGTGGCGACATATTGCAAGGCAAGCATTACATGAGCTGGCAATGTAATCAATCAAAATGACAGGCAGTCCAGCCAGGGACCGAAACAGGAACTGTGACAAGCTCTGTTTGGCCCTTGTAACCTCTTCATAGATTGCGCCTTAATAATAATAATAATAATAATAAACTGGTGACCTGGAGCAGAATTGTTGTCTCTGTTACAGATGGACAGATGTACACACAAACACTGAGAGTGAGACAGACACAGATGAACTGACTGACAGCCTCTGCACAGGATCTGACACCCATGTGATCGCTACCATGGCAACCATTCTTCAATCCACTACTTCTGCACGTCCCAGGAGCACAGGCATTCCTGACTCCTCCTGATGCTTAGTGCGACTACGATCGGCTCACTGTCCTTAAGGCTTAATTAGCCGATTTCAGGGCAGAAGAATGCCGCTCGTAATTGCTGCGTGAAGTACAGGCAGACCCCGCTGGCAATTATACACAGTGGACAGGCAACAAAACCCTCCTTAATTAGATCATTACTGAAACGGAGAGACAGAGGTAGAATGGGGGAGAATGGAGAAGGGAACAGAAAGAGGGGGAGGTTAAAAAAGGGGGGAGGAGAGAAGAAAGAATAGAGATAAGGTGGGGAATACAAGGGCAAAAAAAAATATGAAAGCTCGAGTTTGGCAGACGAGTATGACAGAAAGAAATGAGGAAGACAGAAGTGACAGAAAAGATGATGCTGTGAAAAGAATTGCCACAGTAACAATCAGTGACTTGACAGAACTGCAAAGAATTTCCCTAATGAGAAAGACTCTACCTGACCTTCCCTACAGTGAGGATTTTTTAAAAGTTTCCTCTTTTAATTAAAGTAGCTCTTATGTGGCTAATGGAGGCCTCAGAGCAACAGAAAAATCATTTTATATTTGGTGAGCTTCAGCAGGGTAATACGGATGATCACCATAAATGATGAGCCATTAGATCAGTCTATAAACATCCACTGGAAATACATAAGTTTGGGTATGCAAGCAGTGGTATTGCAGCATGGTTACTACTAGATTATCCAGGTTAGGTTAGTGATTAAATATTGGAAGCCCCTGATGACACTGATGATGCACGATCCACACTGGATTACAGCTTTAATGACTATGAGCTGGCAGCTCATAAAAGCTATGCTAATCCAAATTAATAGTATTTTCTACTGGCTACACAAAAATCTCAAAGGATGCCACGGATGTGTGTGTGTGTGTGCGTGTGTGTGTGTCCCCAAAACCTTGTTTGGGTGTGTCTGTACCAATTTAGTTTCTTTGTCAGTGTCTCCTTGTGTGTGTGTGCTGACATTGCTTACAGTGTGTAGGTTTGTCTGGTTGTGTTTGAACAGGAAACACTCCAGGTCTCGCATGCACACACATGCAGATAACCCCTTAAAGGACATGCTCTCAACGCCAATGCAATAAGTGTGACAGCTGGTCGTGAGGCGACGACGTCAGTAATGTGCAGCCCGGAAGACAGGAATAATGAGAGTACAGTAAATAAGCTCATACTGACAGCCAGGGGTTTTCATATGTCATCAACATGGAAACCTCAACCATTTTGAGGGTATTTTGCAACAGAGACCCAGGGAAACCAACTAAATACTCAACTCTGTATTGTAAAGTGTCAAAACATGGCAGTCCATGGGGAAAACTGCTATTTTAAACATTTTAAACTTCCTGCAAATACAGCACATAATGATACAAATTAAAGTTACACTAACTGCCAAGGTTTTCAAATTATACACTAGCTCAGAAATTCACACATACACACGAGACAAACACACATACACAGAAAATTACTTCTGACCCAACCTACCAAGAAGGGGGAGGGGAGCATTAATTGAATGTCATGGGTCATTACGTTGGAGTGCCTGTGTACTGGAGATTGAATTAGTCTAAAACACTGACACAGAGCAGGCTTAGATAGAAGACAGGCCGACAGGAAATAAGATTGGAGAGCTCCAGAAGGGGACAGGAGGTGGGCGGTTGGAAGAGAGAAAGTAAGTGAGAAAGTGAAAAGCGGCAAAGATGGGAGTGGCAGCTGTTCACACTCATATCTCAGCCATGCAGAGTGGCTTTACCGTTATGGTTCCCTCTCTTCCAGTGCTCCTTCTGTCACGTACACATGAATGCATTACGAACACTGTGCAACGGTTGCAGCTGTACCTCTAAACATGAGTCAATGTGAAAGCAGCAGCAGCAGAGGAGAGAGAAGAAGGCAGGACAGCAGCAATAACACAGGTCCCAAGTCCTTATCACAGCCCTGACATAGGACCAGCTATCTCTGTTTACCCTTGTACTACCATGAGAATAAAGCCAGGACTGCACAGCTTAATATGCCAACTCTCAGCCTGAGATAGACACAAACAAATACAAGAAAGAGCACATGTGCAGACGGACACAGGGACACAGATAAAGACATACCTATTCATAGTAATGAATAGTTTGCTTAAATTCCCACTGCAGTACAATCTTACAGTATAGGGCTATTTTAACAAAGGAGCAAAAGGTGTTATCTCATGGGGCACCTCAGTCAAAGATTACTCTGCAACCTCATTTGTGTGTTTAAAAGGTTCAGCAGTAACATTTAAAGCCGCCTGAAGATAATTTACAAAAAGTTACTGGATTAAAAGGGAAATCCAAGTTTCTAACTTCAGCTGTTACACATGGTTTTCTGGATTTAAAAGATTTTACTAAGTAGGATTACATAATTTGAGGTATAAGAGCTATTAGGTCCATTACTGACTGTCCTGTAAAGAGCTTCTACGGTGAAGTGGATGCAATGCTAGTATTGAGTTATTGTTTTTTGTATTTTTGTTATTTGAATCAGTTGTTGATATAAATATGTATTTTAAGAGGAGAAAGGGGGTGTAGCAGTAAATTGAAAAAAAAATTAAAAAATCAGCATGTGCAATTTTGGTATCATGAAATACAAAGACTTGTGCTACCTGCCTGTGCACACCTGCTTAAAAGCTCACAACACAAAGTGTAGTCTCCCCTGTGCTATTTTCGTATCTTTAAAGTGACACTATGCAACTTTGGAAAGAGGAAATAACACAATATTACTTCTACAAATAAAAGTGGAATCCACCAACAATAGAATGCCCCTTTAGTCATTTCAATACACTCAGTGGTTTTGCTACTACAGACTTGGTCTGGTATGACCAGAGTAGCTTGGCTGTGCTTGTGCTGTTCTTGTACTATTCATTTTAGCATTTCCCATTAGCCGTTGTTTAACAAAAGTCTTGCTTTAAATCATGAATCTATCATCTCACATTATAAAAACTGCCATCAATCATGTTTCTTGTTTCAGGAGGTTACATTAAAGATGTTTGTTCTTCGTTTTGTACTCATCTGTGTCCCATTACACAGAATTTCCCTATGTGAGAAACACAGCTGATGGTGCAATTAGTTCAATCTAGTGAGTTGCAGGTGTTGATGACAATTCTGCATAATGACACACTGCAGTATGGAGATGCTCCAGAGTGGTGAACTGAGAAAATTGAGGAAATTCACTGACAAGACCACTGGGAACTGGAACGTTTCTGATTGCTGAACCAGATCGAATGAAGGACGCTGTTCGCATCCAGATCATGAAGACAAAACTAAGAGACATTTATCTGATATCTCAGTGCTTAGTCTGAGTGTGTGCTCGACAGGAACAGATCAATCTCTCTGCTCTGCAAGAGTTATTTGAGCACAGTCTGGTCCATCACACTCCAGTCTTATATTATCTCAGTCTATGTATAGTACATGACAAAAATACTGCACTACTAGAATACATCTGCTGGGCTAATTTGCCTTTAATCATTTTCACTCCAGCTCTGTTAGGTCTGTTCCAGTTCATCTTCTAGATTTCTAATCCAGTATGATCTAGTCTACTCCAGTATGACAGTGTCTGTATTCAGAAGGGACCAGATTGTTCGCTTTGTGCTACACAACATCTGGCTCCCAACCCCAGAGAGAAATTGACAGAGGGAACTTCCGTCTATGGCCTTCATCACACAGTTGGCAAAAAATATCCTGCAGGGCTGTAGTGAGTAAGCTACTGTTTTAGGTCAGTTCAAACTGCTTGTTCTGCTCCAAATTAAGATATCCTGCACTGGATATTTTAATAGAGAACCCATCTTCGAGTGGAAAATAAATTTCTATATGTTGTTCTGAAAGAGAAAAAAAAGGGGGACATAAGCTTGTTATCAGTTATTTGTAGAGCCCTAAAGAGACAAAAAAAATAAACTGCATGCAAAATATCATCTGTCTGCTTTAGTTTAGTTTACTTTAAAGGTTGTTCTGTCCCTGCCAAATTGAAATGATGTTCTTTCTAAGCACACAAAAGAAACATGTGCTTAAACAAAATAATAAAGAATCAAAAGGCACACGCTGATGGTTTCTATTATTCAGTAGCAAGTTTCTTTTGCCTCTGAGCAAGAAAATTTGTTATAAGAAAATCAAACACTGCACAGCTCAAGCATTCCACTTACATTTACAAAGAATGTACAGGATGCATGTGGAGGATGACCTTCAATGTATCTTTCTATTCGGCTTGGAAATATCTGCTAATGCTGCTTCCAAATATGAGCGCTGTGTTGATTTGCAGCATGTGATGGGTATGCAGAAAGAAGTGAGAACCTGTAGGAGTTCACTGACTTCATGTACAGCAATAGCAATAAAGTTTTAGAAGAGAGGGTGAAGAACACCATGGTAGAGAGTACCATGGTGTTCTTCACACTCTCTTACCAAAAGTTTCACTATCCACCAACAAGAACCTCTGTGTGATGTAAATTTTGTTGGACATTTTTGGCGTTCATATGCAGCCCAACATTTACAAAACCGTGCACGATACATGCAGACCTTACACCAACAAACATGTCAACAAGTCTGTCTATACAGTATATAAACAGAACTGTGTCTGTATCCATTTTGAACTATATCTGGTCCTTTATTTGGACCACAAGCAGTGCCTGAAATATGTCAGGCCCTGTTCAAAGAAGGTTTTCACACCTCACCAGCAGAATTACTTAACACCTTGGTTCTTCTGTGGGGAAAAAACAATGGAGCTCAACCTTTCAGCAAGGCTATTTTGGGCAGCTCAGATTCACACCACACTACTGCTCTCAGAGAATAGAGGAACTTAACCCTCTGGGGTCCTATCAATTGTTTTTGCAATCCCAGAGGGTAAAACAGTGAAAAGACTCAAAACATTATACTTCTTCATCAACATCCTCTTCCGTTTTTTGGTTAAATTAATGTGTTGGGACACCCTGCTCAGTCTCCACTGAGTACAGCTACGTTCTCCTGTGATCATTTATTCTGTATTTCAATATGCTCTAGCTGAGCACACACTGCAAGTGTTCCCGTTGAGACAACTTCTCCTTCTCTGATCGGGTGACTGCATGAGTATAAATTGCTGATTTAACTGTGATTCATAAGTGGTACTAACCAAGGTGGTAATTCCTGAACTGCTGCTTCCAGACCCTCAAATTACAATTTTATACTCATATTTCATGTGACACCTGTATTATGTGATCGACTAGTTTTAAATACAAAATGAGAGACCACAGGAAGGTGGTAGAGATGGAAGAGAGACTTTTTAACATCATCGCTGTGCAGAAGTACTTTCTTTGTCTACACTGTGTGATTATTTTGGTGCTGGGAAAAGGATGTAAGTGGAAAAAAAAAAGCCATTTCAATTTTATCTGCATTAGTTTGGACATGACCGGAGTATTAGCAACCCTGTCCTACCTCTGCCTCTTCTGTCAAAGGACAGATAACCCTTACTGTATGCCATGCCCTCCTTGCAACTGTTTTCTTATCGGTCTATCGCTCAATCTCTTTAAAGCACAGTCCACAAAATAAGAGCATCGTCCTTTTTTCACATAGATCTCCTCATGCCTTAGTGGTATTTCAGCACAAGGAGCAGCTGCCCGCTTTCATTAGCGATAAAGGAAGTGACACACCATCTATTATTCATTGGAGCACACAGCTAAACCCTTCTTGCTGGAGATACGTTAGCATTATGGCTACTTCCACTCATGCAAGTTAATGAGGGTCGTGAAGTAATTGCTACCACTAATTAGTATGTGGGCTATCTGACTATTCCTCTGTCAACATTAGCAGATGTTAAAAATGGGTTGAAAGGGATGGTGAGATAAAATAAGCAGGGTCAGTTAGAGATGGGTGGCAGAGTTGGGCAGGATAGGAAGATGGTTGGGAAGATGAGGAAAAGAAGGGAATGTGGCAGTCAGAGATGGCAGAAATGGGGGGAAAAGCAAGAGGATGGAGAGACATGACAAAGGGCAGATGAGGGAGAAGGTGTACTGTATGCCACCATAGAGGAGATCACTTACAGCTCTGCCATGTCGCATTATATCAGCTTCCACTCACTATGACAGGTACAATTCTCACTACACACAAACACCAAATACGTATAAAATATTCAAATATACAATATACACAAGTTGAGCTGATGTGTTTACAAACTCTCACGGAAACATGGGTTATAAATAAATCTGGGTCCCGCTGCTCATTAATCACTACGTCTACTGACACATAAAAAAGATATAGAAGAGACACACACTTGCATGCAATCAGGAAATTCCGACGCAGTCTGGCAAACATGAAATAAGACATTTTTGTGCATCCAAGTGCGCACAAACATGCATGCAAATGCACAGTTTATTCCACACACCTCCTGGTGATAAGAAGCCCGGCTGACACCTACTTAGTGTAAAACCATGCAGGCGATGGCGGTGCAGTACAGTCTGCAGAGCAGGAAGGACAACTCTGGGAAGAAATCAACACTTATAAATTCACACTCCGCTGATCTTGGTATGATGACAGCCTTCCAGCTTGGCTTCCGCTTGCACGCACACAGAAAAACGCACACATGCACTGTACACAAACCAGACATGTGACACGAACATTCAGATACCACAGTTGGCTGATTGCCACACTGAGCTGCTCAATACTCATTTCACTGTGTTGTGTGTGTGTGTGTGTGCGTGTGTGAATGGCTGAATGCATGCATGTGTGTTGTGTGATTGTCGGCCTGCCCACTTATTCTTCCCGCATTGTGTCAGCTGCTGAAGCTGCGTGAGGAGTGCTAACATTCTGCAAACAGAAAAACACCACACTACCCCTCTTTCACACACACATACACCCCCCCACACACACACACATGTACACATACATTTCTACAAACACATACGCACTCTTTTTTTCCTCTCTCTCTCTCTTTCACACCTTTTCTCACACATCCCAGGCAAACACATGTGACCTGTGCCTGCAAAAAATAGACTAGAATCCATGGAGTGAGAAAAGAGGGATTTGAGGTGTAGTAGATCAAAGAAAAACAAAATTAAATTATGGTCTTCCTAAGAAACAGAAAGAGCTAAATGTTCATGAGGGAGGAAAAATAATGAGAGGACACAAGCAAAAATGACAAGATGAAAATGGGATGATGAGTCTTAAAAAAGGAGTCAGTTCTCAAGAAGTGCTTTCCCTCTCACCTGCCAAGCAGTTCCTTTCACCTCCTGTCCTTCCTGTTTCTGTTTCTGTGAGTGCTATTGACCCTGCCTTTCTTTTTAACCTCAGCAGAGAAAGAAAGAAAAAACAACAAGGAGAGAGGAAGGGTGGGGGTCTTGGCAGAGGTGGAGGTGGAGTGCTGAGGGGTGGAGAGAAGAGAATAGAAGAGAAGAGAAGAGAAGAGAAGAGAAGAGAAGAGAAGAGAAGTAAAGAGAAGAAAAGAAAAGAGAAGAAAAGAGAAGAGAAGAGAAGAGAAGAAGCCGGCTGGTCAGCTTTATCAGTATGATAGATTTACCAGACTGCCCACTGCAACCAACTGGCCCAGAAAAAAATAACACCCTAAAATATAAATGTGCTAAATGGAGAACACATGTACACACACACACACACACAGTTATCACCCACAACTGCCTCTCTGTATTTGTTGATAGTTCAGCTATTTTAAGTGTATGCAAATGCGAGTGTGAGTACAACTTGAGATTTCTTAAAGTGCAAATCACCACAAGGGAAACACCAGGCAGAGAGTAGTTCTGTGTGCGTGTTTGTGTGTATGCAAACTTTTTTTGTGTACGGGTCTGTGTTCGTGCATCTTTTGGTGTGTGCACCCCTTTGTGTTTCTGTGTGTGTGTTTTGCCTGAGGCATAAGGCCTTCCTTACAGTGAACTCCCACTATGCACCAGTCTAATTATTGCTGGAGGACTTAAAGTCAACCCCCTCTGTGCTGCTATGGGGCCACGAGGCCTGCTTTGACTGGGTCGCACTACACACTGGATCAAAAATGTTTTTTAGAACATCAGACTAGTCTTGCTGACGAATCATCTCTGTGAAATTAAAAGTAAACCCCCTGGTTAGCTCTGTCCATCTCAGTTACATAAAGTGGTGTAATGAGTAAACTCTGTAGTGTAAATGAGGTAAATAATTAACTGCCTTTAAATAGGCTAACTGCCCAGGCTAATGGTTCTTATCTCTTATCTCACTCCTGCACCGATACCTCAGACCACCGATGTTAATTCGTCTCTTAGCGAGTCTGTGGAACACGTTTTAAAAGCAAACATCCAGCCTAAAACAGCTCAGCAGCAAGCACGCAGCATCTGTGAAAATATAGCCTCCACACTTTGGCTTGGCATGCTATGTGAGTGCACAGAGACACGGAACATATGAAATATTCATATGGATATATGGCATAACTGCACCATTGCTGGTTCTCTGAATCAAACCAGTCTGCATGGATGTTTTATGAGGCAAAAGGTTTCACTTTATTTAAGACTGGAGGGAGAAAAGCTGACATACACTGCTGATAGCCTAACTGCTAATTTGTGCTTTAATTGTGCCATAAATCACCTTGTTTACTTTGATGATGCTGTGTGTAATGACTAAATAAGTGTAAGGGAAACAGAACATATGGGGAGGTCTGTAAGTGTGCGGGAGAGACAAATTGTAATACTGCACTAATGAATGCAAATACACAGAACAAATCCAATACACTTTAAATATGAAAAATATAGTCTGAGTGACGTGAACAGAAATTCTATATTATATTAGAACTTCAGTGGTGGGTTGCAAGAAGCTTTAAGTATGCTTCTTGTCATGTTCATGTTCATGTTCGGTCTACCACCTGATATCCGTTATATAAGATGTGCATGTTTTGTATTTTAAAATTAATAAGACATGATCTTCTTTCTTAAGAGGGTTGACTTGCTCAGAGGCTCTTCAAACATAAGCTCAGACAATGTTCACATCTTCTATGGCTAAATCCTCCCGTTTCCCTCTATGTCCTACACAGAGCATAAAATCAGCTCACATGCTTTCATCTAAAGCAGTGAACTGAAAGAGGGTGTAATGCGGCCTAGAGGGTTAAGCTTCCCTTTTGCCGATCACATGAACCGTCTCCTGTCAGGAGGGATCAGATCCTACCTTAGACCCCTAGGACTTTTGGAGTCTCACTTGTCTCTTGTCTTTTTTTTCCGTGTGTCAAGGTAAGACATGGTCTGTCCATTTCGATCGTTCTTATGTTAAAAGAGATGAAAATGGAACGTCAAAATAGTGTGCACTGAAACAAACATTGATTTGGAGTGAGTTGCTCCCTCAAGTTCAAGTATCTCTTTGTGTTGTTCACAAACAAGGGTGGAGTATGAAATACACGTATGAAATTGAATGGAGGACTGAGCCCACACAGTAATACAGGGTATTAGACTGACCCTTTCAATCATTGTGGAGGGATTCCCATGACCATATGACCCTGAGACCTGTGGGGAAATAGTTAAATACTACTTAAAGGGTCACCAAAGGTAAGGCAAACCAAGACCAAGAGCCTAATGGTTGGGTGACGCTCAAACTAGTTTGTATATCGACAACGTCTGGGCAGGGACGAGTTGTGATAATCATTTAAATATGGAAATAAGAGCTCACACGTTCAGACAATCTTAACCGAACTCATTCATAGTGCTACACTTGTTTGTGCATAAAATAAGTGATGGAAGTGTAAAGAACGAAATAAAAACCCTACATGCTTTTTCATCTCTGCTCACTGCATGAAATGAGCATGTTCATCTGATCTCAGTTACAAAAGGTGCCAGGTATAGCCCCACCAAATTCCAACATTGGAAATGTGTTAAGGGAGGGAGTTTTATGTGCTGTTTAAGCATCAAGCACTTCAGCTGAAGTAGACGGGTGCCTGGTGAATGATCAGAGACACCCTTTGCATCAGCTTAAGTGAAGAAAAATTACTTTGCCTGGAGACCAAGATCCGTTTTGGAGTGAGTCCTATAAGGGCAGTGCCTTGTAGCCAGACTTATACTCACCATCTGTACCTTCCAAAAAATTACAAATTACTGTTGGAAAATAATATGTTTTATGATCTGGCAGCACTATGGATAAAATTTTGTTGCGTTTAAGCACGACCATTACTTGATTAGGTTTGAGAGAAAGATCATGGTTTGGGTTTGAGGATTGAAGATACTTTTTTGTTGTGGTTGCAATAATAACCACGTGGTTACTATGGAACAAAAACAACGCTGATTATCAGTTGGAAACGGCAACAGCTGTCTCTCATGTTATGATCGAATGTTTTGTTGACCTTCCATCCACCACAATTTCCTCTGTGCATGGACTTTGTTGCTCCATGATAACGTCACCTGATCACTGCCATCATTGTCATCATGTATTACTACGCCACTAGTTTTTTTGGGGGGGCCTTTTATGCCTTTATTGATAGTACAGCTGAAGATAGACAGGAAGCAGGGGGCAGAGAGAGGGGGAGTGACATCCAGTAAATTAGCCGTCCGATGCGGGATTCGAACCGGGGCCAGCTGCAGCGAGGACTATAGCCTCCACACACGGGGCGGCCGCTTAACCCACTATGCTACCGACCGCTCCGCGCCACTAGTTTTGTCATTTGGCACAAGCTGAAACTTCTGTTTTTCTCGGCAGGAGATGGGCATACAAGAATAGGTGTCAGGGTACAACTTGTGGACAGTCAGATTTCCTCTGAATTCATGGACCTTGGTGGACAGATACTTACTCTCTATGTCTGAAATAGAACTTTAATTTGTGCAAACATTCCTACGTGGTGCAGACAGTAGGCCTATGTGACAGTGTATTGTTGCATATCAGCAGTCTCTGCGCTCCAGCGTGGGCAAAAACACACAGTTTAAATGTTAAAATAACAACAGGCAATTTGCAAAGTCTGGCACCCCAGGATTGTGCAAATGTATGTGTTTGAATGTGTCTGGTTGCACGTCAAGTGTGAAAACCTAAAACTGTTTTAACTGCTGCACTCCGCAGCTCATAAACATGTAGTTCAGCATAACAGCTTGGAGTTGGTGAAGATGGTGAGTGTTTTTCTAACTGTGGGAGTTACAACAAAACATTCTGCAAAATGAATTATTTGTAATATGCAGCATGTAATTGTTAATAATGGTTCGAGGCACCGCCAGGCACTGCAGTCATCACTCACCATCAGCCTGACTTAAGTAAGTTTTGATTTAGTTAATTCTTCAACTCACCTCAAATCAGGTTACACTGTTGACATTGCATGTTTTCAAATGGTCTCAGTTCTGGGAATATCCCTTTCTTCATTATACTGAAAGGAATACACTCCTGCTAATCATTTTAAATGCGTGCTATGTCTTGTAATATAATTTTGCGTGCTATTGTTACAGTTTTGGAACACTGGCAGCTTGAGACTTATGCCAAGTCTTGCAACACACAATTATCTGTGCGAGTGTGGCCTGCAGTATGTGTGTGCATGTGTCTGAGTGCGAAAAAAACAAAAACTGTTTTTACTGGCAAAGCTCACGGTTCTGAAATAACATCAAATCCAACAGCTTGAAGCCTTCTGAAAAAAAGTTTTCTTCTCAAAATTAACTAAACAAACCATAACATAAAATGGTAGAAGATGCCATGAACTCACAAATGTTAGATTTTGACATAAATGTGATTTCATTTTATACCTAAATGTGCGCTTCCATTTGCCAAATGCAACTGTGCTTGTGTTTTGAAGTTCAGCAGAGTTCAGGGTTGGGTTTTAAAACATGAAAGGTGAACTGGGAGGATATTTGAGAACACTGGTAAAAATCAGGGAGTGTGTGTTTAAGAAACTGAAAAAACACATCGAGTATGATAAAAAGAGAATCCAGTATTGCTTACTGGAATCTGTCTTTTTTCACTTCCAGTAAAATGTAATGATTCATTAATGAGAACATGTTTTGCTTTGGGATACATGACATTTCAGTTCAATCCTATTTGGAAATACACCAATGTTTAGGCTTACCATTCTTTTCATAGCTTAACAGTGTGTCTCATTTATCAAGCAAAATACTGTATATATTTTGACTTTTCAAGATTGATAATATTTAGCAAATAAGTTGGCTCACCACATTTTTCAAAGTGATTCCACTTTGTACCGATATAACTATTTCAAAGTTTGAAATGCATGTTGTGTGTATGTATTATAGAAACCATGTATCATTGCTTGGATACACATGCAACTATCAACTGTCTCTTCTTGGAAGCACAAAGTTCCAGCTCCAGACCATATATAGTCTAGACTAACCTTGCATATCACTGACCATCGTCTTGTTTTCATTGCTTTGTTTCTTTGTTCCTTTCAAGAAGATGCATACAGACACAGAGACAAGGGGAATACTTAAGACACTCTTTGACAAATTGTCGTCTGCACATTCTCCTCTGGTGAATTTTTAACTTGTACCAGCCCCAAAAAAACATCCACTCTTTGGTCTCTTGGGTTATGTGTGTAGGTGAGTGTGGATTACTTTGTGTGTCCCATGATAGAGATAGGAGAAGCAGTGGTATGGCATGGAATTAACACTAAACACCTTTTGAATGCTAAAATCTGGTTATAAATCAGTCAGGAGTAAAATTAAGTGCAGCTTTTGACATTTTGCAGAACAGAAATTCTCCAGCCACCAAGGCGCTCACAAGTCAACAAACAAGCCACGAGAAAACTATTACGAATTCCTCTGATGAAGGGGAATTGTTTTTACAGTTTGGGATGCAAAATGGCTCACGGCAAATTAAAGTATTGTCATCAGTCCAACAATAAATAATTTCAGGTGGTACCCATTCTCTGTAACAACGAATATCCATTATTGAGATGGTTTTAAGATGGAAAAAACTGCGAATGAAGCTATGACTAGGATTTTCCACTGAGAACATGTGTGTGCGTGTGTGTGTGTGTGTGTGTGTGTGTGTGTGTGTGTGTGTGTGTGTGTGTGTGTGTGTGTGCGTGCGTGTGTGCATATATGTTTGTTCTTATGTGGCTGAGCCAGGGCTGGCAGACATCCTCAGGAAGGCCAGTTGCTGATAAGACCTTCAGGCAGGGGAAAGACAGTGTTTATACACTGAAACAGGCGCCCACTGAACTGACCACAGTACTCACCTGATTGCTCAAGTGGAAGTGACCTGAACCATGGTGAGCATTGTGTGTGCAAATGTGTGTGTGCATGAGAATCAGGGAGACAGCGAGATGGCAAGACAGAGAGGGAAACAGTCCTATTGTCTGAAGACTGCTAATTGAAATCCATAACTTTTAATATAGCAGTGAAAATGGATTATAAGAGCATATAAAAATAAATGCGTGCTGCCCTTTACTTTCTAGAAAAAACACAGAGATATTGCACGTCATACTTCATTCATTACTTATTCTTCATCTCTTTCTTCCCTCTACATGTAGGTGTAGTCATTATGCAAATGTACGAGCTGACAGGGAGGGGTAAGCACTCCTCGTCTGCTTGCATGGAAAGCAGCTCGGATGGACAACAAGGAAACAGAAAGAATGGACACAATAGAGACAGACAGACACAATTCTAGTTTCAGGTACATTCCTCTTCTGTCTGCCTCTCTTGCTTCTTATGCATTCTGACTTGCCCAGTTACTTTCCTTTGTATTCCTCAATGTCACATTCCCCTGGTTTGTCCTTTCATTTCAGACTCTCAGAGTCCCAGAAGAGTTACTATAACCCACAAATTCTACTAAACATGACAATGTGTCATTCTAGCTGTTACAGAGCTGCTTGTTTTGAAAGAGGAGCAGGAAATGCAGCTGCGCTATAGTTAATAGTGTGCATAACAACAGCTTTGGTGCTTTTCCACTGTGTGCAAAATGTAAACAAGAGCTGAGCTTGAACAAACTGCAATACAGTAGCTAATAGCCAGGCACTTGGAATAATTTGTTTTTTAGATAAGGTTTGTCACTCTAAAAGCACTGCAGGCCTGTCTTTAAGTGAGCATGATAGCTTATGTGGGTTTCCATTCATTTTATGACTTATTTTTATTTGAGTCAATAAACCATAAAACAACTAAATCGATTTTATTCTTTGTTGGTTCAGTGCACTAGATGAAGATGAAAATGTGCATCAGCCGTTAGGAATTTAATCTGGGCAATTGTTGAGCTTGCACGCTTCCATCAGGTGTGTAACAATGCATCAAAGCTCGAGCACAATATGATCAGCTTTCATTGATTTTGGAGGAAGCGCATTACCAGTAGCCGATGGCAGGAGTGGAACTTCGGCATTAGTTTCTTATTGTCTTTCTCTCTTCCTAAATAAGATCTGTTTTTATCACACAGTGTCACTCAATCATATCTCAGTTTCAATTCGTCTAAGGTGATCTGGTTTGGAAGGACAGAGACAGAACTGTAGAGACAAAAATGAAGGAAATGAGGAAAAGGGCATGAGAAGACAGGGAAAGAAAAAAGAAGCAGAAGGAGAGTTTTATCATTAAGTGTGGGTGAAGCGTGGCTAAGCAATAACCTGATTGTGGCTTTGGTCTGCTCTCTCCCACAGACAGCCGCTTCCTGTAGGGCTGAACTCTGCTGACCTGTGGGGGCGAGAGACTACACAGACTACAGGCTGGACTCTAATATCACTAATAATCACTACAGCCAAGTAACCACAACTAGAAAGCACTGAGGCAGAGGAACACAGCAGAGAGAGATTGTGTTTATAGCTATTTATAGCTAGTTATTTTATCTATGTTTTACTGTCTCTGCAGATGCACAGTGCATCTCGTATTTCTCTCTTTGTTGGCGTATCTTGTTGTGTTTATTGCTGACCATGAATCAAGCCTGAAGCCACTGAAGCCTAAACAATGACGCCAATGTGTCTCACCCTCCAGTATATACGGGGAGAGTTGTAAGCTATACATGTAAACAGATGCAATGATATAGAGGTAACAATGGGAGGCTGTGTCCCTGTAGTGCAGATCAAAACAGTCCTGCTGTAGAGTACATTACTGCATGAAGATAGAACAACTCAGAGAAAAAAAACAACAAAGCTGACTGTGTGTTGACTGTGAATGATTGAATATCTGAAGCAGGTTTCAAGTCTTCCCATGCTGATTTTATTCACAATATAAGATGTACAGAAAGCAACAACTTTCAGGAAGATGGAAAATCATTCTAAAAATACAGTATATGCCTTGCAAAATGATTGTCAACAGCCTGAAACAATAGATATGGTCCTTCAGTTTAACTGCAATATCAAGACACGCACAATTTGCTGTGTCTTAAAGAGAAATTGTTATTTTCAACCTGGATGTTATTCTCATGTTTTTCTCCACTATGACATCATGCTGTTTTACTCACTGTGCTGCAGTACACTGTAAAGACTTGTAAAATGCTCTCATAAGCAGATCCACCAGTGCAGGTTGTTGGGTCAGCTGGCAAATTGCCTCGAAAATGGTTTCACAGTGCTAAGCAGCTCACTACTATAGCTACTTTGATTACTTTGGGATTACTTTGTGTGTTTACTTTTGATTTGACTCAAAAAGGTATTTGAGATCATTTCTGCTTTTTGAATTGTCCATGTTTCCCAAAACTGATTATTTTTACATTTATGTAAATCTGTCATCTGTGAGAGATTTTTATGGTAGCCATTCTTATTATATTCCATCAGGTCGCTGTGAAAAGCATTTTTACATAATTTTCAAAGTCTGAACTAACTGAAACAACAACAACAACAACAACAAGTTTCTCAATTGATTTTCCGGAAAAAAATGTGATGATTAAAATGTTGTCATGACCAGTCTTATTGATGGTCCAGCGTGTAGGATTTAATGGCATTGAGCAGTGAGGCTGCAGATTGCAACTCCCTCGCCTCACCCTTCCCTTCCAAGTGTGTAGGAGAAACAGTGATTATGAAACTTGTGAAAAATGCCACAGGCCTTATCTAGAGTCAGTGTATGGTTTGTCCATTCTAGGCTATGTATAAACTGTATAAAATAGTGTACTAAGAACACAGACAATCTTATTTTCAGGTGATTATACACTAATGAAAACACTCATTTTACTTATCGTATTCCATTTCTGCCCAAAAAAAATCCAGTCAGTTCTCACTCCGCTCAGTTCAACAAATTAAATTACATCATGTTACTCACTGATTTCCTTTACATTTGTCTGACTACTGTATCTTCAGGCACATCTGAGCTCACTCTATGCCACACTGTATGAGTAGAAAAAATAAGTGGTGTTAACCAGGCAGCTGCCTCGCCACTCTCAGCACAGGCAATTTGTTGAGTCTGACGTGAAGCTACACAGGGTCGTGACCTTGTCTGAACGTTTCCCAGGAATCTTCCCTTACATAAGTGAAAATGGGAGGGGGAGTGATGTGTTATGGGTCAGAGGTGTGTACATGCTAAAGGGGTTGAATCTATTCGGACGGTCTTCATGCTGTAAGACGAATGTGTTATGTGACAACATTTGATAGATATGACAACAAAATGTCATGATTACCAAGAAAAGGCCACACAGAAACCAGATGTGAGCCTTAATCATATAGTAAAGAGGCTTATAGATTATAGAGACAAAGATAATTTTATACAACATACAGTATACTCATCTTGCAGCCTGCAATACTCCTACTCTAGACCACTGAGTATTGCTCACACAAAGCAGAGCCATCTTTATCTGCCCTAAGGGAGTCCTTTGTGTGAGTGTAATGTTTTCATTTGAGTTAAAAAGGGAAAACCACAAGATAGCATGTAAATAAATCTTTATAATTCAAACAAAATGCTTGATTTTTTTTTTTTAAACTGGGGCCACATGTTGTGAATGACTTTGGGGATTTGCATAATTGCTGATAACAATGGATATAATTTCTTTGGGTAAATAAACTGTCTTTTGTGGGAATTTGTTCTTGGTCTAGATCCAGTTAGATGGAAACAAAAAGAATGTAGACTCAGGCGTTTTACTCCTACTCAGTGAGTCCTTTTATTTATTGAGGAGAAGAGAGGAGAGGAGAATCTTGAAAAGATGGGGATGTAGACGGAGGCAGTGCTGGTGACTCAGATGGCTGAGTTTCTAACCGTACACTTGTGAAATCAAGGGTTTAAGTTTGTCTCAGAGCCCTCGTTTTGTGTCACATCCGCTCTCTTATCTTTCCTGACACTCTCCATGGTTCCCTCTCTTTAAAAAATCTGAAGCGTCAAACCAGTCTGGAAGATGAAGTGCAAACAAAACGGAGAGTTTTGTTTATTGGCATTGTAGAGCAGCATCTGCCTACAGCTATAAAGAAACTAGTAAGGGCTAAACCCTTTAATTTCTTCAGCCTCCTTCGTTCTCCACCTGTATTTTCTTTCTGTGCTTTTCTTCTCCTTTTTCCATTATCTATCTCACCACACCGGGAAGCACACTAAGTACAGCAGAGCGCGCTGCAGGGAGAAGGACTGCACAAAGAGCAGCAGCGGGATATTGGACTGGCGTGAGCAACAAGGCCCGCTGGGTTCACTACGATAGATGTGGTGAACGGGGATGCTCTTTATGTATGGAAATATTCCAGCGGTGCAAATAGAGGAATGGGAGCGGCTGGAGGAGCGTCAGAAAGAAGAAAGTGTCAGATAAAGAGGGTGCAAGGGTGCTGATAGGAGAGAAGAACTTGAAGGAAGGACTTTTCAGCTGTTGAAGTAATGAAATGAGAGCTGAGGAGTCCAAAATGGAGGAGGCCATCATAGCTTATTAGCTGAGCTGCACGATCCACTTTTGTTTAACCCCTCTTCTTTGTGTAAACTGCCCCATAAAATTGAAAAGATTTGGGACTTATTTACCCAGTCATTAAGTCATTATTAAGTCAAATTATGTACAATCTTGTGAAATGAATGCCCATTTCATCTTCATTACAGAGAAAAGAAAGAGAAGCTTGGAGATCTATTACTACCATGCTCCTAACTTGCAGCTTGAAAGCTGTTAGAGTGAGTGCCAGCTAGTGCTGCATTTAGACTTTAGCCAAGAGGAAAGAACCATTTGTGAGCACTCCCAAGTCACAATAACAAGAGTTTTCTTTCCTGTTCTTCCCATCCTGCCAGCAAATAGTCCCTTTGTTACTAAGCCTCCAGCAATGCCTATTGCACAAAGATGTGCGGATGAACTTTGCTGTGCCACTTTCCAATGCCTTTAATGATAGTGAGAGAGGGGGATGATGGGAAACATGAGTGGGCAAGCAATTAGGACATTTTGTGAAAAGAGAAAAGAGAATTGTGGGATACGAGTTCAATGAAATACAGAAAGAAAAAGTGAAACAGGAAGAGTTTGAAGAGAAGCGAAATGGAAATTAATCAAAGCAAACAGAGGAGATAAAACCACATACTAAATAGGGACAGGAAGGAGACAAGAGGAAGATGAGGGGATGTTGATTATTGGACATGCCTGTAGTACACAGCTTGGACTCATTTTGACAACAGGGCTTTTAATTTCCTCCCCTCTTGCTGCCAGCTGAGATAAATCATTAGCTGGGGTGTCAGCGTGATATATTTGGTATTTTCCACTGGATTTTAAGAGGGCTTTTGAATACGATTTCCATTCGTTTCTGTGAAGGGAGTACTGCTTCCCTGCACATTTTGTCTTTCTGATCACGTCCATGCAATCGTTTTAATTAACCAAAGGTTGTTGTTTTTTTTAAAGTGCTTTTGATCTTGCGCTGTAAGCATTTTCAGTGGGTCCTGTACAGTCCTCGCTCATCCCTGCTACTTGATTTTCATACTGACAGCACTAGTAGTTTGTTTGCCCCAGAGATACTGGAGAGATGCTGCGACTGCTGCGCATCCATCTGTCTGTCTGTCAGCTGCAGAGAATGAGTGGGTGGATACAGTTTCTCAAACACAAACAAGGAGGCACACAAATAGCATATGCAACCCACAGTTAGTGCAGATTGAGTGTGTACAATACATGAGAGGAACACACACACACACTCACAGATGTTGAAGATCTGGGACATACTTAGTTGAACAGCATTTCAACCTCCCCATGCACTCTTTTGAACCCTCAAATCTATCAAAACAATATCTTTTTTCTAAACCCCTGTTCAACTTACCTCATTCTGTCTCTCAGTATTTAATAGAAGCCATCTATCTCAGCAGTAACCATGGGGTGAGCTGGGAATAAGTAACTTGAAATACTAGAGAGCAGACCAAAAGCTTTATCACTTCTTAAAGACACAGAGAGAGAAGACGATCGAAAGGTTGCAACAATGTTAAAGTAAAGAGCCCTGCGTGTTTATGTGGAAAGTTACAGTTGTCTGATGCCAAAACAAATATTTCACAGCAGAGACAAAAATCTGAGACAATGGCTTGCTGTTTGTGTGGTCATATAAATGATATGCATACGTATCCTGTTAGATAAAGATCGGGTGCTTGAAGTATACTGATGATGGCCAAACATGTGTCATAGCCAGTGGAATGCAGTTGCCATCTTAACTGTTTGCTCTGGAAATATGATGTGCGATATGATGAAATGCCACAAAATGACATCACTCTATGTATATTTATCATAGATGTTATCACTGCAGCAGAATGAAAAAGAAGAAAAACAAGTATATTAAGTTATGAACTGCTGGATCCAGACGTAATATTTACCACTACTCAATGTTCCTTAACACAGAAAAACAGTATTCTCGATAATCTAACAGTACTATAGGTTTGTTTTATAGCCATCAGTTAGAATTATTCCCATTGCTTGTTTTTGAAAAGTCTGTTTGGATGATTGGGCTTGGTGACCAGCTGTAGTCATTTAAATGAAATTAAAAAATCCTCAACAAGTATGTCCACATGGTCTAAAATAGACATTTAACTACATAACTACTAATATAACTGGTGCATAAAACATAATTAAAAACATTATTGAAAGTATTTTATCCTTATTCAACATTTGGACAGCATTATATTTCTCTCCCTAAGTAAGATTTGTAGACTAATTTAATCTTTAAAAGACTGAAAGTAAAGTTTTTCAGATTAACGTGAATTCTTTGCATAAAATATGTTTTTGTAAACAAGTGCACATATACTTAGCTTCACTGGCAAAACAGATATTATTATCATCATCTGATAGGCAGCCTTAGAAAAACAAGGTTTTTGTGGGTTTTGGCATGTATCCATTCCGACTCCAGAGAGACACTCAGCCAATTAGTATTCTCATTTTTCATTTTCTGTCACTGACTCATTTTCTAAATCTGTTGCTGACATTCTGTTTGTAAGCAGCACTGGTTTAACACTGCTTTGTTTTTTTTAATTGCTTGATTTTAAGACCTTCATACACTGACTAAATTAGGACCTTGCAGGGTACTTATTTTCTTCTCAATTGAGTGAATTTAGGAGATTGTGTAACTGCACTGAGAGATATTTGCAAACCTTCTGTGATTTAACATCCAGGTAGAAACCCCAACTGTGTCTCTTAGTAAGAACAAGTTTTACTCCTTTCCCCTTCTCAAACTCAAACTCTTTTGTAATGAACAGAAAAAGCTGGTTGGGCGCAAACTCTTTCCCAGCTCTGTACCACCAGGCCGTGGCTTTGAAGTACTATTTTTCCTCACCTCGTTAACCAACTCCCACTTTTTTAATCAGCCCATTTCTGCTTTACCGTGAGTGAAATCGAAAATCTAAAGATAAAACATCTCAGGCTGTGTCATGTAGCGTGAAATATGATATGTGTGTAAGAGAAATGTTTTCTCAGGGGAAAATTTATTTTCCACTTGGATGCAAATGTGGCATAATCCATCATTTTTGCATTTACGGAACCAAGATGAAGAAAATGTTGAGGTCTGTAGCTTCATTAGCTGTACCTTGTATTTACAATTCTTTAGATTAATGTTTCCTTTCAACTGGCAACTTTTAAGCATGTTTGGGAGACTAAACACAGGTATACAAAGAATTTATTCAGTCATTTGTTGTAGCATAGGGGTACATGGGTTTAGGACAAAAGGTGATGATGGATGGACAGCAGATGTGTCACCACACTTACTTAATGTTGAAGACAGCCTGAGGGGCAGGTGTGAGTGAGTCAGGGGAAAACAACTATTAAACACTGGGCCAATGCCAAAATGATTTACGTATTACAAGATCAGAGACAGGATTCAATTCAGTATGATTGATGAGGTTATCAAAAAGCAGAGATTGAAAACATCAAATAAGGGTTTAAAAAAAAGGTGCCAACCCTAGTTATATGTGCGAGTGAGTGTGCACCTATGCGAAACAGATTTAATATGAAGGTACCTGCGCTTTCAGCTAAATAACAAATACAATAAGTGAGTTAAAGTGACAAGAAGAGGTTTCACTTGCCTCCTCTTCTTCCATTATAGGAGGTTTTGCATGATGCTTAGGTCATTTTTCAACTGGCCGAAAAGACAGCAAACTGTACAATATTCCGTTTTGACGAGGAATCGATAAACTGACAAGTGTAACTTGAGCAGCAGATGGATCTGCAGTGAAAACTGAAAATATTTCAACTTTTAGCTCTCCATCTGTTATCATTCTGCAGAGGAACTTGGCAGATGTCACGTCTGATTTAACTTATTTTTCAAACTCTGATATCAAATTAAAAGTTTTTTTTTTAAAGAAAGCTCTACAAATCACACATGGAAGTGCAACTAAACCCCCAAGCAACTGTTTTCAGATGAAAACCAATGTATATGGGTATTTAGTAGTGTTGTTGGTTGATTCAGGCACAGCAACCTCACTACAGGTTGATACTTGGCCACTGCATTTGAATTTAGCTAATGGCTGATTTTGGAGGGTAAGTGATATATGCTCCTTCGTCCACTTCCATGAAACCCACATCTCCCGGCCTTTGATGTAGCTACAGTGACACTACCCGACAGACACACCCGAGATGTAGCCTCTCTGAGGTGGTAGCTTAACCACATAGGAACCCTTATAAATGGCTTTGAATGTGCTTCAGTGACTGTCAAAGCTTGAGCAGACTCTTCATGACCAGTGTGGACATGAAGAGCCTGACAGAAGCTGATAAGCAGCCGTCAGTTATATAGATAAGTAGCTGTAAATGAGCTGATAAGTTTGGTTAGCTCTGACTACCGGTAATTGTATTCCTGCTCCATTGAGCGATAGTCAGTGTGCCACTCTGATTAGTGTTACCTCATGTAGCCATGAGGCCACAACCCCAATAGTGATTGTATAGAGAGAGAGAGATAGCAGAATTTGGGGGTTTAGTTACACTTTAAAATGCATTTATTAGCAAATTGATGGTGTTTTTCAAAATACATTATCTCTTAAATAAAAGTGTCTTTTGATAGTGACTTATTTAAGAGCTTCATAGAATACTGAATCTCAAAACTGGTAAAAACATCTACAGTCATGTTGCACCTGCACAGGTGTTGTCACATATTTTGCCTGATTATACTGCATGGGTGTGTACAGACTGTGCTTGATTGACATTTTCACCCAACCGTTTGTTTTGCTTCACCTGACTGGCAGGACAAATTACACCTTTGTCATTTTTTATTACGCTGCAGTGAGAGCAAAATTTATTGGTGTAGCTGTGGCCAAAAGCAGACAGAACAGCAAACGGCATGTACAGGGTTGTAAATAAAACTGCGACCAACCAGTGTTAGCAGACTAAAAGCATTCCATAATTCATTTATCGTCGTTAATCTCTGTCATCGTCTATGCTCTCACTACAGCCAAGTAGCATCAATCTGTAATGTAGTTATAGAAACAAGACTCTAACAAATAAATAACATCTGTCAAACTGGCTAGACAATGTAAAGCCTAACCGGGTAAATTTGTGAATAGAAACAAAATGTGTCCAGTCCACAGGCATCAAACATACAGCCTGCTAGCCAGAACCGACACACCAAATGGTCTAATCTGGATGACTAAGAAAAAGAAGTTAGAAGACAAAGATCTCTCTCTAATCCGGTCTCCATAATATAACCCATCAGAGTTCAGGGTTTCCTCGATCCTTGTCCTGTGTTCAATAATGCTTTTAAACTCTGTTCCTGCCCTGCCTTTATATATCTTATATAGCCAATCACTGAACTTTATGTACTATAGGAATGTGTTCGACATCTTCCAGATTATTACACCATTAAATATAGCATTGAATTGAGACCCGTGTGCCCAATCCTTAGCTGTGTAAATATCGCCATGCTCCTTTAAACTGTTTTACATTACCAGACCTCTGTGTTTAATGTCTCCTCCTATTCCATCTCTGGACTGCACCTCTACGCCTCTATCCTTTTTTATTAAGCAATTGAGTTTGGTGACCTCACATACTGGCGCTGCTCATCGTGGTCTTCGGTCTGTGCAGAGGTCTAATCAGGCAGAAAAAATGAAAACACCTGAGTACGTCTGCAGGGCCTTTAAATGGGTCACACTCAGTGGAACAGGTGGTGCTTGTTGAGCTAATTGCTGGTTCAGGCTAAAAATGCATGTGTGAGGCGCGGGATAAAACAGCAAGACACCAGTTTAAAAAAAAAGAAGCAAAAACACCCTTTGCCATTCGTCAACGGGCAAATACAAGACAAGATGTTTCTCTTCTGATCCACAGCTTGCAGGCTCTGTCAATGCACTAACAGCGCGGTCCAATACTATTGTTTTCTCTCTGTCTGGCTGTCTCCCTCCGTGCCTCCTGCTCTCGCTTCTCTCTCTGATCTTTTATTTTTTATCATGACTCCTCATCTCCTCTTTTGGCTTGTTTTAAAGCAAAAGAGTTTCTTTCCTTCTATACTTCCACAGGCGGTAGTTAAACCGTTCACAGCACTCACTTAATCTTATAATTATTGTTTGGGTGTTTCTGACTCATTTGATAGTACAGAGGCACAGAGCATTACATGGTACAGCTACTGAAGGGCCCAATTTATTTTGTGTTCAAGCTGGCTTAACCTCTAGCCAATTTATCTCCTGGTCACAGCCACAAGAAGAAGGGGGAAAATATTGATCAGTGCTTTTGAAACCAGCAAATGAGACAGCTGGTAGAAATTCAGCCAAATGTAACTACGGTATTGGTATCAAGAAGTTTCAAAGATGCTGAAAGCCTCCTTGAAATAGTTCTGCTGTGTTTTTATTCGTGTTAACAAGGAGACTACACAAGTGGAAATCAGCCCCTTAACTAGCAACAAGGCATTAGGGTTTGTATACTTGTATATTTCATCATTTAGTGTACTAATCTAATTCCTATTTAAGGTTTCATAGAGGGCAGACAGTCCAGCAGTAAGTCTCATAAAATCCATCCGTGATCCCTGAGCAGATCATGTGTGAATTCAATGTTAATGGAGACAAAGACCCAAGTCATTAATTCCAAGGGCAGCTTTTATTCTGCTGTAAACCAAAGAGGAAGACAAACAGATAGCCGGACTGAGAGAGGAAAGAGTGTATTCCCTGAGCAGGGGGAGATATCAAATGAAATCTGTCTTCCACTCCTCTCCTTGCCTCCTCCTACTCTTTCCTTCAAGGAGAAATAAGACAGAGGGAAAGGAAGGGTTCCCAAGGTCACTTTGGTTCTCTCTTTCTCTCTCCCTGTTACTTGTTCACAAACACATGACCGAACATAAATATATGTTCTCAGAGGACAAGGATAGACATCATTTCCGCTCATGATGGGACTCCTGATTAATTATTCACTGCACTGGTCATGTGACTTATTTCTGGACTGCAACACACATAAGCACCTTGAGGATACTCCGTCGAATAACAATAAGCAACATGAAGGATTTTGAACATCAGTCATGTCAGTGTCAAATTAAGTGATGCCTAACACAGACACTCGAGTTGTTCAAGGTGATGTGGTTGATGTAAGAATATAAATAAGGACATTTTTACAATAGGTTTGGTCTTCATGGTTCTTTTTTTGGTGTTTGTATTTACTGTCACTGAATTTGATGCAGCCTCACAAAGTCTTTAACCTTTACTGACTTGCACTTGTTAAACTTGCACATACATACCTGTGTAACTACAGACAAAGTGAGTGCAGATTCATTTAAAGCTTGCTCAGAATTATCATCCATCTATCACATTTGACTTAGGGCGAGAGGCAGGGTACACCCTGGACAAGTCACACTCTGGACAAGTCACCAGTTCATCACAGAGCATATAGAGGAAAGTTTACACTCACATTCATGCCTACGGGCAATTTAGTGTCACTAATTAACCTATTAAGTATATGTCTTTGCCAGAGTACCTGAAAGAATCCATGCAGACACAGGGAGAACATGCAAACTCCACACAGAAAGGCCCCAGTGGAGGTTTGAACAAGGAACCTACCTGCTAATCACTGCACCACCGTGCAGCTCAGAATTATCATGAACTGAAATTTGTAGACTAAAAGATGACTGTACTATCACTATAACTCGGCTGAAAGACGATAAAGAATATTGTTAAAAGAGGTGGGACAGAAATATCGAAAGTTTAAATAGAGTTATAGAAATGTCTGCAATCAGTGTTTGAAATGAACTCTTTTCGGTGTCCTCAGTTTCCTGTAACTGTCTCAAATTCTACTTCCAACTGTCCCAGACTTATATTTTTCTTATTTTATTAATAACTTTCTTTAATTTGCATCTCTTTATTGACTCACTCTGGTCTGCCATGAAAGTTCTGCTCGATGTTCTCTGCACTTAGATGTGAATAAAAAATTTAAATCACCTCAGGTGTTTGGCCACATTCAGTTTTCATTATTCTTTTTAGTCAATGGTTGAGTGTTGCTGTTTATTTCTATCTGTCATACTAGACTGATCAGATATGATCAGTAAATGCATCACTACAAACCTGTCTCTGATTGATGGAAATACACGCACACACTTTTCTTAGCCCAATAACTCACTACAGGAACAACATATATCTGAAGTAAAAAAAGGTTTAAATAGACTGACAAATGGAGGGAAACTGTCAAGCAAAAATGTCTTAATCCAGAGAAAAGCTCAAATACAGCACTAATCTCACCTCCTTACATTATTCAAATTTGAACAGAATTAAGTAAATACAGCATTAAAATTATACAGGCCTATATTCCATGATGCATGAATGTAATAATTGAATTTGCAATGATAACTTGCACTGCCTGCAATGTCTCACTGTCTGTCTTACTCTGAGGATAAATATAGCTCAGTGCTGTTGGAATATAAACACACACGCCACACATGAATTACCTGGATCACACACAAAGCAGACCGTATAATCAGAGAGCGCATTAATTTCAGTACAAGGCACGACAACAAAGATTAGTGGTTAATGCAAAAATGGCTGCAAATGATGGACCTAGAATGCCAAACTGCATGTACACTCACGCACATATTGTGAAGGTTGTGGTATAAAATTATTTTTTGCCTTTTTTTTAGGACATTAATAGTGAAAAAATGGCTTGCCCTGCTAGTGTTTAGCTTAACGAGTTTAATAAATCTCAGTGTTAGTCATACCCTAATTCTTTCTCTATCTGAAGGAAAACACAGACGCCTGCATCCTCCAATCCCTCCTCCCTCACCTCAACCACACAGATATCCATATCATGTCTAATCCACACAGAGAGAAAGTAGACAGACAGAGACTGCAGAGAAAAGACTGCTCTTCCAGCATCATTTTTTGTTTCCAAAGCTTCCCAAATTACCAGCTTCTTGAAATAGGTTTGAACTGCTCTATGGTGAGATGAAATGGTTGTATTTAGGTTCACTGCGGGACAAAGGGGCGGCGATTCAAAAGTGACACAGACACATGTTTTGTGTCTCTGACACTCGATTGTTACATTTGGCAATACAAAGACACGTACGCACAGACACACAGGCGGCAAGCTTCTGCTTTGTTTTGTGAGATTATTATGGACTACCATCTGAAACAAAATAACTGGTTTTGCTTTAATTGCAACTAAAAATAAATAAGTTGGGGGATGTTATTATTCCTAGGCAAATCTAACAAAAGAGGGAGCACAGTCGACCAGGCACATTAAACAAGCTCTATTTTTATGCATTTTGTCCACACTTCATCATCTACTGCAGTCTCTCTCTGCTGCTGATACGTCATTTAGCTTTTGAGTTTGTTTTGGAGCCACACCTTATCATAATATTATGCCACATTGTTAAGCCAATGTTATGCTATTTTATATAGCTTGAGGTTAATTAGTGATCTCTTTTTTTCACAAAAGTTTTAAAGTCTGGAGTTTGATTTGTCCCCAACTGTCATCTTATCAGTTGTTTGGAGTGTAATAGACTAGGACATCTGTGAATCACGCAAGTATGCCACTTCTCAGAGAATAATTACTGACTTGGCATTTCTAGAGAGAGGGTAAAGGTATCTTCTCTACTTCACAAGCAGTAAGAGTTTCATTACAGCCAGCATCGAGAGACCATTAAGCAAGCTGCAGCTTAAGGCACTTCTGCTTTGGCTCCCACATTCAGCTGCTGTGACTTCAACTTGGATAAAAGAGACAACTAAAATGGGTTTCGTAAGAGTCTGTTGAAGAACAGTCAGATCAGGATACAGGCACTGGGTCAGGCAACTGCTCTAGATGGAAAGAACACAATATGGTTTGGCCTGAAGGGAACTCATTTAAAAACACAGACTCTGTTCGGGTAGTAGAGAAGGCTCTAAAAAAAAAAGGCTGGCAGATGCAGACAACGCTTTGAGGTGGACCAGATGTTTATAGAAGATGTAGATGAAAGAAATTGGATGTGAGGTTGAACATTTCATAATATGATATCCTTGCACTGCAAGTAAATACAGCTAATAAAAAGACATGCTACAAATGAATGTTGGATGCATAATACATTTAGCTGATCCCTGGCGAACTTACCAATGCCAACAGAGAGAGACACAATGTACCCTCTTTAACTGTGATGACCTAAACTTGAAACATAGCTGTTACATGTACAAGGCAGGGGCAGTTTTTACAAGGTAAATTTCCAGTTCTAGCAGCCAAGGAGAAAACTGAAGTCGTACTGCTTTCCAAAAAGAGGCAGTTGCAGAAGGCGCTTAAATGGGAAAAGAACAGGCCACGGTCTGTGAAAACTTGGCTGTGTTCAGGCAACCCTCTGTGCTGGCTGAGAGTGTTGTCTTCTGATTTGAATGTTATTTGCTCTGCGATATTTTGTATTACTAAAGATCAACATTATTCAAATCAGCAAAAATCCTTTTTATAGTGATTTCAGTAATTTCAGCATGGATTTAATGTGACTTAAAGTGTCCATATATCCATAATGGACAGTTCATTCATACATTTTCAGACATACTGTACACCTGGGTTCTGCCCAACACAACCAGCATTCTACTGTTTGGTCAATGAGCAGCTTTACTGGTGCAGCTGGGACTCAAGTAGTTATATTTGTTGAGGGAGGACAGAGCTTTCTTATTTTCTGAACTAGCACTTCTCTCCTGCTGAGATACAACCACAGAAGTGTATTCTGAATGGTTTTCTGTTTGTCAAAGAGCAGGCTGTAAGGTCATGATCATAAGGCTCGGTGAAGAAGAACCAAAAACAGGAAACTGGCGAGGGATTCTGAGAACTGGTCACCTCACTAGGATTCCCCTGATCTTCAAAGCACCATAACGGTATCTGTCTCTCTCTCTCTCCCTCTCCTCAGTAGATGGAATAAAGCCATCCTTGTTTGCCGCCTCTTTTATTTTAACTTCTGGACTGAGTACACACTTGGCCTTTTCTCTAACCTGTCTCTGCTTTACGCTCTCTTTCGCCTACTGCTTCTCTCTTTCACCACTATGGCCACAACACCGTGACAACTTCATGCTGTTCCTCCTCTCGCTCGTCCCACTTTCGCATTGGACTACTAACCTGGGAAATGCATAGATTGGCTGTCAGCCCGCCAGAGTTATAAAAGTCACTTTCAAATTACATCTTTGCAAGCTAGTAAAAATAAGGTTGTTTCCCACACCTGGGAGGACTGGACATAGTGCTGAGTGCCTTTTCTAGAACTTCACACTTGTCAAGATGAAAAGTGAAAGGTACAAGAGAGTCAGCAGAGATTGAATCTCAAAGCATGACGGGCAGCAATAAATTAAACATTTAAATAAATAAATGGATGATGCCATTTTATAAAATCTGTTATAGACAAAAATAGCTTTTACTTAATATCAGCTCACAGTGAGACTATATTAATCAAATTTTAATCGAGTTCACAGCAAGGAGTTAAGTGATTAATCGTTTAAGCTTATAAAAATGTCATACTATGATAAGTGTCCATCACAGCTCCCCATAGCCCAGAGCAATGTCTTCCAATTATTTTCTTCAACGCATAGGTATTAAATTATAATGGTATGAAATAATGAAAAGTTTGAGAGACCGTGACATTCAATTATTCAGCATTTTTGCATAATGAAGGACTTATATGATTACCTGACAACTCTTCATGAAATGTTTGAACATTTTAGGAAGCGTGAAACCGTCTTGCTTTATGTTCAAGTGTTTAATGAGAAGATTGATACCGCTCTCGTGTCTGTGCATTAAATACCGAAGTAGAACGAGTGGGTGATTAGCTTTAGCTGAGCAAAAATACTGGAAGCAGGGGGAAACAGCTATCTCAGTAGCTCTTAAAGTTTGTTGTTTAAGTTTACTTGTTTGATTCATCCATACAGAAAAGTAAAGGACAACTGGGGAGTCACGACAGTTTATCCCTCCTCCAGCATTTCTTCATATCTGGCTCCAGTGCTTGTTGCCAGATATGGTTGGTAAGCACAAGTTTAAGCATGAGTAACAGAACTGGCAACATCACTCTTTTTTTTTTTTTGCTTTGCTGTGAGAGTGGTTTTTGATCTTCTCATTAAACTCCGATTAATCTGAGTGAATTGGCATTTCTCAAAATGTCGAACGGTTTCTTAAACATCGTAGTGGCATCTAACGGTGAGATTGCAGATTGCAACTAACTGAATACGCCTCACTGTAGGAGAACCTATTGGTGGCCAAGCAAGTGTTCTGTTTGTCTTCTCTGGGCTACTACAGAAACATGGCAGTGCAGCATGGTAACAAAAAGAAAACAGTGATTTTCAGGTGATTATACACTAATGAACATATTCTGCCAATAGATTCTCCTGAATGTTACACACTGAACCACTAAAGGTGACCGACAACATCTACCCCGGCAAAATGATGCAAAAAAAAGAAAAAAGCAGGCTGAGCCATTAAAATTCTGTTCCATATCACATCTAGATGTGGGACTCATAGTAATGTTGGCGATATTCATGGACACCCCCCATTCTCAGTTTGTATTCAGTGTGTGCTAGGTTCTCATTTTGTTGTCATTATTTTTATTTATTTGCAATGTGATATTTGTGCAGGAGACCAGCTAATATTTGCAGTAGGTTAAAAGGTGTATCCAACGTATAGCTTAGGCACAGGCACTATGAGGCAGCTTAAGGGTCCTTTTAGGGTAGTGCAAGAGAGCGCCAATTAATTAATGGACCCCCAGCCAGCCTGCATGTCGTGTGTTGACAGACAAAAGTAAAGAATCTAAAACTCATGCACGCCTGAGAGTGATCCTTTGTGCTCAAGTGTGCAACACAGACAATAAAAAATTGTAGTTCCTGAAATCTGATCTAATCTTGACAACAGCAGGGACACATCCACTGATCTATCCATCCATTGATCTATACCCCCTAATGCTGCTTAAGTCTTGAGGTGATTCTAGCACAGGATGCAACTGATTAGGATACCAATAAAAACCCTCTGCTGTAAGTTCATCAGAAAATCACCTTGAGGGAAGTGCCTTTTCAAAATCAAGCACTCCCCCTCTTTTCATGATGTTTATGTGAGAAAACCATCTGTTACTGAACTGCCTCTTGCTACCACATACTGTGAGTGATGTGATGAAAAACAAAGTCAAAGAGTTTAATCTGATTGCCTCTCCATCGAAAGCACAGAGTAACGTTGTGACCACTGTCGAGAGGTTGAGAGAGCAGATGGCCAGAGACATGCAGTACAGTTGGCTTAAGATGAGCTCTGTCTATGCGTGAGGCCAATGTTTCTGAAGAGATTTAGGAGATGATTCAAAGAAAGAGAGAAAAACCTGTAAAGAAATGAAGCAGAAAGTGTAACAAATCAGGAAGGATTTACAGCAAATGATTTAAAAAAAGACAATTCAAAGGACAGCTAAAGTCTCACAGGCAACTTTAGTTCCCTGAGTCCATCAGCATTATAACATATGGGTACATAATGTCACCAACAAGCTGACAAGCCTCCATATGTTCCCATGCAAAATATGACCCAAAGAGGGCTTTTTTCCCTCCCTGATGAGCAGAGGGTAGCAGCAGAATCGGGGTCAACCACATCTTTGCCGCTTCATCTCGACACATACCAGCATGCATCGCCTCATATCTCTCAAAATTGATTTTCTTTCCTGTCCCCTGCTTTGTCTGCCAGGATAAGATGTCACCACTTCAGTTGCTATTATGAAATCCTTGAGCAAAAAGAAAGAGGGGAGAGAATTGTACAGCTTGTGCAGGTGAGATAAAAAACGAATAAGGGGACTTAATACGATGAATTCCACTGTAAAATCACCCAGCAAGTTTGTGCGATTATTGTATACAGCTGAATTTTTATTTTTTCTCTCTTGCCAGTATGCACACGTTGTTCTTTGTTATTCTCTCACTAGCCACTTTGTTACAGCGTCTTCTGTTGCCTCTTTCTTGTACAACCCACAGTGTAAATGCCAGAATAAACAGTTCAGAGATGAATATGAATAAAAGACCAAGATATTATGTTATGGGCTGTGAACTGTGTTCACATATCCAAACCTAAACCACACAGTCACCACAAAACCCACCGTAATCACATTTTTAATCTCCCTTAGGACATGACGAATGCGTCACAGCTGAATATATCCAGACCATGAATGTGTTATATGAATCTAAAATAAATAGCCTTCTTCCTTTTTTGGAGCTGCAGGCCAGTTCCCATGCTTGAGGCTATCACACAGAGTCTCTACAGGGCTTGGAGTCTTTTTTCCCTGCTCATGATAATGCTTGAGTAATTACTAATAGCTGACCTCAGTTCCATACTGTCAGTGCCCCTCATGCACAATGTTCCCATGAATCACACATCTGGGAATGAAGAATGGAAAACTGGACACAATTCAGCGTGTCCATATGTGCCATTAAGTTTCTAGAATGTAAGAAAAAAGTGGGGGGAAAAAACGGCATCTGTTTATTCACCGATAAATGAATTAAACGACTGATTACCTAAGTCATTGATTAATCTTCTTTGAACAGAATAAACCCATTAGGAGAATCAGGACTATCACTGCATTACCAGCATTCACTCACAAAAAGCACGATTTATAACAGAGACAATGCTGCTCAACTCTTCCATAATTAGGAAACACCAGCCTTCTTGCTGACTTGGCACTCAAATTTGAATCAATTGAATCCACCAGAGTTCATGATATGAAGGGATTTACACATTAAAAACCATGTTAAAAATAGTAGATAATTAAAGAATTATTCTTTTAACTGCAAAAAATGAATGTAAGACATGTCTCTTGCTATCTTATTAGCTAACCGGTGCACTTAATTAACTTCACATTTTATTAAAATGTGCAAAATATAATTGTCAAATGTGTGCACGATAGTGACTGCACTTCCCACAGCTGAATGAAAATTAGGTCTTCATAGTATGCTCCCTAGTTTTTGCTAACCTACAGTGCTCCACCTTTAGTGGATGTGTAAATCAGAGCTGTGCACCTGTCAGTGGTGGTGCCAAACCATGATGATTCATGACCATCTAGAATGAGAAACTGCCACCCGAACTGTTGTTGTGTGTTCATTCTGTGGTGTGCGAGTGATTCTGGACATAGTGCCGCTCTGTGAGTGACAGATGACATGACAGCTAAAGTGTTCATTTCACATTTTGTGCTGTCTCTTCTTCCTCTTGACCTTTTCAAAGAAGCAATGGTTGAGGAAAGACAATAAGACATGGGGAAGAAAGAAGAAGACGGAGAGAGCACAGGGAGCGTGAATGTGACTGAGCACGCTGTTTGTTTGTGTTTATGTGTGTAAGACGCCTGTCTTGTGGGGGGAGGGTGCTGTATGAGGGTGCTGGCCACACATGTCACACCGGGAGGCATGATTATCCACCAGGATTACACTTTAATCAATCTAAAGCACTAGTCCCTGTCTGCCACTGCGTTAATCCCATCAAAGAATGGCTCTTTCTGTCTGTCAGCTTATCCTCTTCCCATTCACCACAATGTTAAACACCCCCATAGAGCTGTATGTCAAGAGTCAACTGGGCTTCAGCGTGAAGACGCCAGGCCCCCACTCAGCAGTGCTGCACTCAATCCGCCAACAATTCATTCAATTTCAAGACGCTGCAGACAGGATTTTCTCATTGAGGAGGCAAATTAATTGCGGCACTGCATTTAAATGTCAACAGTAATAAGAAATACCATTTTTGGCCATTGTTGGTGGCTGCTGTAATGCTTAGCTATGTACTTTAAATTCATAAAATGGCAGTTTAACTAAAAAGTGCTATTTAGAGCTGTTGAAACCATAAGTCGACTTATCAATTAGCTGATTAAGGAAAAACGCAACGAAGAAGAAGCTGTTTTTCTGTTTTGCATCATTATAAACGGAATATCTTCTAAATCTAACAGATGTTACCTTTGGCTCTGGGAAATGGTGATGAGACTTTAACAAATAATAGACCAAAGTAGACAGGGTAATTTAGTCTGATCCTAAAATGCCAGATGTGTATTCATGCTCTTACACACATCCAGTAATATGGATGCAACCACCTACACACACTCACTCACTCACTCACTCACTCGCTCTCTCTTCTAAATCTAAAATGCACTGTCACGGTTTCTTGGTAACAAACTTATCCATGGTTCTGAATTTGCATTTGCATTTGTTTACATTTAGAAATTATTCCCATTTAGGCAACTCCAATAAACATTCATGCTTTCATTTTTGGAACTTCATCAGTTGGAATATGTGAACTGCTTAATACACAGTACATTAGGAGAACTGTGTGTATACCCTACAGTCGTGTCTACGATGAAAACCCCACTCTGGCGTCTTTTATCTCTTCTCTCGCAGCCTAACTCTCACACAGCCGTGATGAATGGATGGGAAGAGGGAGGGAGTAGGAGAGAGAACAGAAAGAAGATTTGAAAGGAAGAGTGAGGGAAAAGAGAAGTCACTGAGGGATAGAGGTATGTAAAAAGGAAGACACATAGCTTACAAGCAGTCAGGATAAAAATAACCAAAGAGCCAGGAAGAGAGAGAGAAAATCTTTTTTTCTGCAGACCTCTCTCCATCCATTTTTGTGGTATGTGTGTGGTTTTAAAGCTCAGAGGGAGGATGAGGGAGAGGACCATGTCAATAAAGAAGAAACACAAACACACACATACTGTACGTGCACCTTATACAGAAGACACAACCTAACCATAAATCAACCGGCAGATAAAAGATAGTTGTGCAGGTTGTCTAGAAAGTCTGCATCTTTTTACAATAAATAAACAGACGGCCACCTATGACGATATACCAGATAAGTATGCAAAAAACAGCAAGACAGTCGGATAAAGAGACAGCAGGACTGGACCAAACAGACATAGTAAGCATTACCCATCTGTTTGATCCTGGAGACAAATTGGGTTTGTTACTCAAGCTAGTTATCTCTCTCCATATTAAACCACAGTAGGCACAGCCGTCCTATAACTGAAATGGTTTAGCACAAATCTGGGGCTCTGGGCTGTGGCCAAATTGCCGCATTGCATAGAAAGGTCTGAAGCGGCTTAGTCAGCTGCACACAACGCGTAGCAGTGGCATCGTGACACACAAAAAAAACCCCAAAGCGTCAGTGGGTCACTGTTGGTTAGTGTTTGTGCTGCGATGCAGACTGGCAGAGCATGTGCTGGCTTTAGCTATCTACTGGGAGACGGCATGACCACACAGCAGGAACAAAGAGTGATGTCAAGCCTGTTGGACAGCCACTTTATTGGTTTTTCTTTTCACAGATGCTGATTTTTCACTTTTCACCGTGTTCTGTTGGTGTCTTTGTGGGCTTTTTTTTTTTTTACCCATATACAGAGATGTATAGTAACGAAGTGGAACCACTTAAGTACTGTACTTAAGTACTCAAATGCAGTATCTGTACTTTTTTGGAGTATTATTTTTTTCCCCAACTTCCACTTTTACTGCACTACATATATTTGATGAATTTAATACTTTTACTCCGATACATTTTTCATGTGCTGAATCGTTACTCGTTACGGGCTCTCTCACCTGCTCCCCCGCCCCCTCGCTCTCGAATTCATTCAGACACATTCACAGACCATGGGAAATCACAGAACTTTACCATGAACATTGTAACACTGTAACATTAGAAGTTGTGCCTAATAAATATTTGAAATAATATAAACAACAGTACTTGTACTTGTACTTTTACTTGTACTTTTACTTTCAGTACTTGAGTAGCATTATTTTTTACATACTTCTACTTGCAATACTTAAGTACAAAACATTTTGAATACTTTAGTACTTTCACTTAAGTATGGTGTTTAATGAACACTTCAACTTCTACTCAAGTCAGTTTTTTGATATAGCACTTGTACTTCTACTCCACTCCTTTACTCCAGTACTTTATACATCTCTGCCCATATATGAATGTAAACCCTCAAATTAAAACTAAAGGTTGTCCTCACGGTAATTATCTAACTTCAAATGTACTGGAGTACAGAGCCAACGCAACAGAACTGTGTCACTATCCAAAACATTTGAAACAAGTCTACAGTCACGCTATAGCGCCTATCTGAGACTGCACAGCTGTGCTTTGTGAGCTAAATACTAATGTCAGCATGCTAACATAATCACAATAACTGCTAACATGCTGATGCACTCAACATAAAATACAGCTGACGGATGGGAATGTCATTAGTTTTACAGTATCAAGCAAACCAAAGTATGGGACACATTAAATTGTTGATGTGGTAGGAAAAGTTAGAAGATCAACAGTCATTACAAATGATCCTGAGGGAAACAAATAACTGAATTGCCATTAAAAACCACAAATGTGAACCCAATGGTGGGAAAGTCTAGGGCTCACCAAAGTCAGTACATCTAACCATGAATCTCAGTACAAAATGGTGTGCTTATTCATTTTACTTAAACCTTTTACTAAGTAAAAATTTGACCTGCTGTCAGCTTGAGAAAAATCTGTATAAGATTTTATAGCAATTCATATTTCAGTCTGGACCATGATGAGCTAAGCAACATTGCCATCCCTGGAGATTAGGCCTGTCTCCTGGGATGGCAATATTGCTATAATTTAAAACATGAATGTAAGAGTAAAATGGAATGAAATAAAACAAATGTAAAGGTATTGATTCAGAAACGTGCAAGCAACTAAATCCAGCCCAGCTAAGACAAGACACAAAGCCCCAAAATCATTAAAACTTTGCATTTGCATTGTCTTGAAATGCTGACATCTAAATTTCTGTTACAGTACACCTGACTTACCTACATTACTGTTCACTTATTGCACATTCCCTGGGACTGCAAACAAACGGCATTCAGAGTTAGATATTGATTTTATACTAAATCTGTTAAGAGCATGTCCTGCACTGCCTTTTTACTTTCTGTTGTATGCATCGGTATGCACTATGAAACTGCAAGCTGTCAGTATGTCTCTACCCTTGCCACGAAAAACCTGCAACATTTATTCTACTCGATGGTTAAAATAATTCACACTGACAGCTGACCAAGCAGACTAATTTGAACAGGAAAGCCTTCTCTGTCCATTGTAAATGTGCGGTACAACCAGAGATTGTAGCGGTGAGGAAACTAATTTGCTTGAGGCTTGGTCTGTGCCCAGACGAGAGTTTCATTATGACACTAATGTTGCTTAGGAAAAATTACTGCGGTGCTATGAAATATACTCCAAAGAGTGAGTATACTGGTGCTACCGAAACCATCATTTAGAGTGTCAAATCTATCAGGGATACAGATTTTGTTCTCTCACTCGCTTCCACTGCTGCCTCTTCTCATCTTCTCCCCCTTTTCAGCCTCAGTCTTTCTTTCTCCCACCTTCCCTTCCTCCATCTCTCTGCATGTGATTTGCAGGAGGCAAAAAGAGATGCCTCAGTGTTTCTGGAACCCACTGCTGACTGATAGGGATATCTGATTGGGACACAGACATACAGGCAGGAAGGGAAAACATGGCTGCTGGAATGCTTTGCTGACATCCCCCCTCTCCTTTTTTTACTTGTTCATTCCTTTTATTCCTTTAATGTGTCTACCAGGCCTCCCTATAACTGATATAAGAGAGGGTGAGCTGACAGAAGGTTTCTATCTCCCTCCTCCCATGATCTCTCCCTCCTTCAGTCCTACTCAATGGAAATGCAAACCCTGCTTTCATCTATCTTCTTCCTAATTCACTTCTCCCCCCCTCCCTCTTCATTAATTTCTTCAGATCACACGATCATCCCTCTGTATCTTCTTTCTGTCTTCGTCTCCCATTCCTCACATAATGCGTACAGTAAACAATCTGTGAGTCCTATGTATCTAGCAAAATGCTTTCTAGCAGCAGGATGAAAGGCATGCAGCACTGACTTGAAAATCAGCGGCTATCTGTTATCTGATTGGCTGACATGGAGTGCTGTCTGTGGATTTTAGTTACCAGGGAGAACAGGGGAACAGGGAGATAATGGCACCATGTCAGCAAGTTCTGGAGCTGCAGGGGCCAGACGACGATAGAGGTAGATAGGATGGGAAGTCACGCGGTATGTATATTTGTATTTTAGTCTTTATCATTTATTTATCATAACCACACTCAGCAAGCGTCACTTTGAGGCAAGTAAATTATGAACACATACACATATGCACACTTGATCTAATGAAATTTAAGTTTTATTCACGATTCACTAAAATTATTTGCCTTCTCGTTATGATACTGCTGTCCAAAGATAATAATTCTTATTACTTAGGAAATCAAAGAAAAATCAACATTGTGAAGAAAGTCCTGTGCTAAATGTGTTGTAGGAGCTACAGAGCCCATAAGAAGCCATGTTGTGCCACCGATAGAATAATAATATACACTGCAGAAATGAATATAAATTAGAATGGATCATCTCAAAGCAGTAAAAAACGATTTTTCTAAAAGCAGATTTGTGACAGTTTAGGAACTAGATTTCAACATGAAGAACAATTTCAAGCACCAGGCCTTGATTGACAGTCGGAAGAGGCCTCCTTGATATTACAATCCTGCTGATTGGAGTCATTCATGGTGGGTGTGCCAGTTCAAGTGCTGCAATCTACACTGATTGTGTCCCAGTGACACCTGCGCCTCCCCTCGCTCCCTCCCCTTATATCTGACTCATTTTGGAGTCTCTGTAGTTGAGTACCAAGTAGTCAGGGGCGGCCTCCTTCAAAAGACACACAGTGGGGACACTGAGGGCTGTAAAGGATGCATCCCAGGCCAGAATTCTCAAATTCACTTAGAAGGGGACAGCCTTGTCAAACCCTTTTGATGTAACTCTTGTGATGCACACTTCCAGTGGGAAGAATCCCCTGAATTAAGACACATTTAATGTGTAGATTGCTTTTCAGGTATTGCCAGTCTAATTTGCCTTTAATTTTAAGCGATTTCTCTTTCTTTCCCAGAATCTCACCTGATGCCTGCCAGCTATGTATGTTCTGCCTGCCAAGGCTGCTGTGTTTGTTTGTCTGATCCCGCCTGCCTGTCACCAAATAAAAGTGTTCCCCTCCATAAACTGCCTTTTTACCAACATTTGGGTTTCAGTAAAACCCAACTGTGTGAAAGCACCCAAAAATTAATTCATTTTGACATTTTTTAGACATTTATGCCACATAAATGTATTTAACACACTTTTTCATTGATGCACCTGGTATATGGACACATTTTAATGGTCTTATTTTTTGGCAAGTCTTTTCTTGTTAGACATATTTTTGTTGTTACACAGTATGAAATAAACTCTACCTGTCTGGCAAACTTGCATTTGTTAGCTCCAATATTGGTTTACTGAGCATTCAGCACTAGGAACACTATTGACCACAACTGTGGATGTGCATAACAATATAAAACACTGGCAAACACACACACACACACAGGCAAAAGTGTGCGTCTGGTCCCTGGTGAGAAATGAGTGTTTTAGCAGCTCCAACAAGAAGCTGTGAGAAACTGAAATGCGCAAACACACACACACTCACAGGTGGAGGAGCAGACAGGGTTCAGGGCTCATTAAATCCCAGTCAGGCAGCAGCTCCACTGAGGCCAAACACTCAGCAACTCACACATGCAAGGTTCTAGCTGAGACGAGCATGCACACAACACACCTCTGAAAGCTCATAACATAGTAGCTTACAAGCAGCTGTATGGGATTGTGTGCGCGTGCGTGGAACACTGGATATTTACCCACACCACAGCACACAGACAGACATATGCAGCGGTGAGGCATTCATCTGTTGATCTACATTCCTGAGCTTCATGCAAGCCATTAGTGCAGGCTATCACACCACAGTTAGTTTGAAAGATGGGAAGAACATCAAACAAGCGCGTCACTCGTGCGCACACGCACGCACACACACATAAGTATACTTTCTTACAGTGAAAAAATATTCTCCCTCCCATCTACTCATTTTCAGTCATCTTGTCTTTTTTTTCTCCCTTTTCATCTTTGTTTCATCTCTGCTTCTCTTCTGCTCTGCTTTACTTCCATCACCCGAAATGTGTGTGTTTTAACCCGCGGGAAAGCAAGAACTACCCTAGAAACAACAGAGGTGTTTGTGTGTGTGTGTGTGTGTGTGTGTGTGTGTGTGTTGTGAGTGAAAGAGAGATAAAGAGGATGGAGAAGAGAGAGCGTGCCATCAAGCTGATTTTTCTCTTTGGCTTGCAGATGGGAGACATAAAACTTTCATTAGAAAAAATGAGTTGTCGGATCGAGGAAGCATGTGTTGAGATTGTCCTGAGAATAAGGTTGGGGGGTTTCGGAGTAAGAGACAGACATGAAAACCATTATTTAGTACTCACTGGTGCACAGAGGACCATAAACAAGAATGAAACATTACTCAAATACAGTTTGAATGAAAACAACTTGCACATATGAAGAATAAATATAACAACATCTACAGCACCATCAGCTTACACGATCACAAATGGCTTTTAAATGAATACTATTTGAGCCTAAATATATTCTGTGAAAAAGGAAAAGAAATGCAATGAAAAATGAAAAATGTGAAATCCTCAGACACACACACACACACACACACACACACACACACACCAACAACCAGCACAAGTCTGATGGCACTGCAGCTCTGCTCCTGGATGATACTGGCTGTGCCTGCTTTGGGGTTGCTGGCAGAGACGATTCTGTGAGTTCTGTTTGTTTGTTTTTCATTTTAGAAGTCACACACCTGAAAAATGTGTCTTAACACATCTTTGACTTGCTCTACCAGCCTCTTAAAAGATGTCATTATCGATCCATGCAATTTGCCTTCAGCATTTAAAATGCTTACCACTGGTCACTTGCTGGTCAGTTATCTACCTAAAGTAGACACTGGAATACAACAGATATGGGTCCATGGAGTTGGCCACCTTTATATGTTAGGGCTGCAACTTTCAATTATTTTCATTATCAATGAATCTGCCAATTATTCTATCAATTAATTGATTAACTGTAAAACTTCAGAGAAAAAAGTGCCCATTATAATTTCCCAATAGTCTTAGATGATGTGTTTAAAAGTGTTCATCCATCCAACTCTCCAAACCCCAAAGATGTTCAGTTTATATATAATGATATCAAACAGAGAAAAGCAGCAAATTATTACACATTTTAGAAGCTAGAAGCATCAAATATTTGTCTTTTTGTTTGAAAATAACAATTTTCACTTCAGACTAATCTGTTAACAGACAAATCAGTTCTGTCCCCATATATCTCCTCCACTCTTTACTTTTGGTCTGCCTGTTAAAGGGTCTTAACTTTGACCAAATGTAGGAAATTCAGTCCATCTCTATTTTCAACACCAATCAAGATTTTGCAAGATTTTCAACCTCTGACTTGGTTTAATATAACAGTCAGATCCCTCAGACTTCCATCTATTGTCCAGCAGCCACAGTGACAAACACAGCTCTCTGTACGCTCACATAGTTGTGGTTTAACCACAATCCCTCCTTGTCACTTGTGCTGTCAGCAAGAACAGTAGGAGGCACTGCAAAGAGTACACCACACAGTATGTGTGTAGGTGTGTATGGGTTTTTGTGCATTTCAGTCAGTGAGCTCACATGGAACAGACGTTTAATGTGTGTGTGTGTATGGTGTTGATAATTGAGGTCCTGGCTCTTTTCTTGTCACCCCTCCGTACGCGTACATTAAGCAGTACAATAGAGGCTGACGAGTGACGATAATAAACCTCTTGGGAAATGTATAATCAGACCCTGCAGGTGGACGTTGAGGTCAAAGTGGGACCGGTAGAAACAGTGGAAGAAGCAGTGTTTGCAGACTAAGCAGTAAGGCAGCAAAAGAGTGAGAATAAATATACTTTATTGCAAACTGTGCACTGCAATAAAAGTATATTAGATATACAATAAGTTTCAGGGAGTGAATTATGCCATATTTAGGTTAAAAGTGGCGCTCAAGTATTCTGCTGGGAAGATAAAACTCCCACAACCTTCACAAGAAGAACATCACACTGTATCTACATTGAATATATTTATACACCCACAAGCATCTTCAATATTCAAATATACACTCACAAAGTCAAAGGTTATTTCAAGTTCAAAACACACAACAGCCTCCCACAAACATGCATCCACACACTCAATAAGTCTTTGACTTTGCGCAGGGAGTGGTCACTTTCAACAACACTCAGGCAGGAAGTTCCTGCCTCCTGCAGCCAGCCAATTACAGCACAGAATTTAACGATGAAGGTTCCATTGAGGAAGTCACATGTTGCCCTCTGCGCTCTCAGCTCCTCTCTGGACAGACTCTGTTTTTTCCTGCCTGTCAATGCCAGGAACCCATTAAAGAGCAGTGGTGAGGATACAACATGGGGAAACAATGTAAGGATGGACCCCGCCATTGTTCCTCAGCATCGCTCCTTGAGAAATGCCCGGTCGTAGTACTTCACTTTTTACTTTTCTGGCTGAGCTGCAGTGCCGGTCCTTGGTTTAAATTTTTACCAGAAAATCGTATTAATCATAGCTCTGATCAGAACTCCCATGACACTGGATCCTGACCCTTATCCTATAAGGGCCATAGAATGCAGATCACAAATACAGTCAGTTAAACATAAAAAGGTACATTAAAAAATACTGTAGATAATGCCTGGCTATGAGTATTTAGTTATGTTATCACCTCATGGTAAAGCAGTTTTGGGAATGTTTTGAAATTGTCTTTAAAGTCTTTCTTTTTGTTGCATTTCAGAAAAATCTGAGCTTTGAATTTGCTACCAATAGCAACAGTTTTATTGGTTTAAATTGCTCTACAGTATTTCCATTCTGTTAATATTTTAAACATTTCTTTTTACAAGGACAACAAGTAACAGCTTAATGATGCAATACCAATGTAATCACAGAGATGAGTAAGTCCTTGATGAAAAATGTTTGGCAGTGCTGTAAATTCTACTCAGTGAATAGTTAATGGCCTAAACATGCAAAACCACTGATAAGAAAGCAAATACAAGACTCGTGCCTCCCTCCCCGCAACCAGAAGCCAAAGAACAAGGGCAAATCTTACAGTTTGTATTGTTCCTCTGATCTCCATAGTTCTCCTCAGCGATGACCTGCAGCCCACCTCAGTGACCCTTGTTCAGCCAAATGCACCCACTCATGCATCCACCATGGAAACTCAAAACACACGTACTATTGTTGAGTTCAGTAACAATGCTAATCTACGCACATCATAACCTGCTGTTTTCCAAGGAATGGACTGATACATCTGATACATCACAAGAAGGCAGTATATGCTGCTAACCTTTGAGGTATTTAATGACGGTCTAGATACTCCTTTGCTAAAATTCAATTTAAGTTGGAAAAAAAAATCAGATCTCAGTGGGACACACAGGCATTGTTCTGACGAGGTGAAAGAAGAATCAGATAAAGATTTCACAGAGGAAATATTAAAAGTATGATCTGTCAATGCACAACAGAGAGAAGGATGTGCATCTCCTCCATCACTGACAAAAAAATAGGACAAACGCTGTTTTGAAGAATCCTTGGCTGATGGACTTTGGCTGATAATTTTAAAAATGCCTTTGTATTCTTCCTTATCAATGTCCAGTACATTAAATTAGACTCAATAAAAGCTCAATATGTGTGTCATTAGTTTCAATAAAACTATAGCCTGTGCCTGCACAAGATCCTAACCAGCACAAATCAGCTCACCTGCAGAAGTCAGCTTCTTTTGTCTTGCTCTTTTCCAGCCACTGAAACAACAGGAATGAACAGCGTATGTCTATGACACCACAAAGGAGCAGTTAACTCTCTAGAATGACAGGAAATCAATCATAACCTACACAGTAGTAGTTTAACACCATGGACAAGATATGCCCTTGAGTTGTGACGTGTCAGTTGTTTATTTGAATCACACGAATGACTCAAAATGGTTTGCCGACAAAACCAAACAGACAGTTCAAATGGGTTCAGGGTCTGTAAGACTACGCTGTGTTCAGATCTAAGCCAGCTGACATTCCTTTAAACACAAAATGTGCTTTCAGGGCAAAAGAAAGAAATCTGCCTACCATGGCAATGACTTCAATGCTGGCTGGCTACTATCCAAAAAATGTGCTGGATCAACCTCAGACACAACAAACTCATGAACTGTAAGGGGCCAAAGTGCTGATGTCTACAAACTTTTCATTTTTGGAAGAGGTAAAAAAAAAGTTTTCAACATTTTCTCCAGATGCACACGTCTCTTCATCTCCAATCTTCCTTTGCTATGGACCAAATATTTGAAATAAAGTAAATTAACACTGAATTGAAGTAAATGTAATATGAATGAATTCCACAGTGTTGGATAATCCACTGAATCAGATTACTTAAGTAAATTTTCCCTGTCACTATTCAACCCCAAGAAACCACCCAAGGTCCCCTGAGCCACTTTATCTGAACTTCTGCAAAGTCCCACTCTTTTTTTAAAGTCGTGCAGTATGTGGGAAGCTGTGGTTTGCAGAGCAGATGTTATGTGGGTACAAAATACACTCACACATACACACACACACACACAGACACCTCTTGCCCAGTGTGAACTCACCCTTCTGCTAACACTGAAAGGAAGGAATACCTCTAGCTTTAGGATACCAACATGGTGAGGGAGAGAGCTGTGAAAGCATGGCACATCTGAAGAACAGTGTGTCAACAGAGAATAAAATTAGTAGTGCCATTCCTCGGCACTGTGTGTGTTCTCAGCGTGGGGTTTTTGACTGACAGAAAGAAAGAGTTTAGGGAGTCCCTCTCTCTCCCAAGGCCCTAAAGCTCCTCAGCTCAGGCTCTGCCACTTGTTCAATGAAAGAACATCGATCTGTGGAGATGAAACAATACAAAATCCAGCCCAGTGTCGCCCTACATGGCCCAATCTCAAGCACACATGCAAGGAAGTGATTTTAAAAGCTCTCACACACCCTCGCAGATCCATTCCTTTTCTAGCTTTGTTTTGTCCTTCGTGTGGATTATTTGGTTCGGTAAGGAACCAAACACCTTTATACCCTTAAGCAATCAACTTAGCGCACATTTTTGTGCACAAACACACTCACGCTGTGTGGGCCAACAAAAGCATTTACAGGTTCAGAGGAGCCTTAGGAGGAGTCAGTGGATGTGAAAGTCTGGAGAATATGAACCACATGGGAGCACCGGGCGTTCGGCCAGTCGAGACAGTGCACAGACTGGCATCGGCTGACACACACACACACACAAAACCATGCACGTTACTGACCATCTGAGCTTAGTGAGAAAATAACCTGCAACACACGGTGCTCTACACACAGCAGACACACACATTACTACGATGGTTGTGTGAAGGAATCGTGTCGTGTGCCATGTGGTTTGTGCTGTGTTGTTTCTTAGCCAACAGCTATCTTTAGAATAACAAATTAGAATAATTACCATCGTGGCTGCCGCACAAACTTAGTGTGTGTATGTTTAGTTGTCCAGAGTGAAGCAAGTGTTCTCCTTTGTTCTGCATAACATCAGCCATCCCAAGAGGCTCACTGGAGTGGCTACAGATTCTGGGTGGGCCCATTGTGTGTGTGATTGTGTGCTTCAATACACTTTCCATCAGATTAAACTGCTAAGCCTTTCATATACAGTCCTACCTAAGGCTTGGTCCCTGATGGTCTGGTTTCCACTGCAGGACTAAAGTGGGCTACTTTACTATTTATGACTTTTAGTTCACCTCAGAGAAACCTGTCCATTTTTGCTTTTCCTTATGTTGGTTCAACAGAGATGCATGCTTATGTTTAGCAGGTATAATGTTTACTATAGTCACTAGCATAACATGTTAGTTAGTGTACTAACATTTGCTTTCATTCAACATTAGTACTAAACACTAATGACGCTGATGGGAATGTCACTAGTTTTGCAGTTTTTCTATTTGTTCATACGGCAAATACAAATCTTGACCTGATGATGGCGCTATAGGAAAAGTCAGAGGATCACTAAACAATTGATCCCGATAGGGACACGAATGCAAGTAACAAAGTTCATGGAAATCTAGCCTATAGTTATTGAGATATTTCTCGCAATAACACAAAAGTCAACCTGCTGGAAATAGTTAGGGGATCACCAAAGTATGGATTCATCAGGATTCATCCTCTGAGGACCATGAAGGACTCCATTAAATTGTGAGGATGGTACCTGGAAATAATTTCAATGTTGTCAATTAAATGTAAACCTTGTGACTCTATCTTTTTAATATTATTATATATCTAATTAGCTTTGAATAAACTAAACAGTTTAAAAAACATATAAAGAAATACAGATCAAGCATCAATGTTCCCGTTCTATTCAGCCATCGTGGAGTCCATCATCTATCTATCTATCTATCTATCTATCTATCTATCTATCTATCTATCTATCTATCTATCTATCTATCTATCTATCTATCTTTAGAAAACCTTCTCAGTTCTCTCTGGATAACTTAAAAGATTCATGGGTGTTGAGCTAAAAAAAAAGGCCTTTTTCTTGTTTTCATTCCCTGAAAGGTTGACATTTCACAGATACATGGCCCTATCAGACAGTGTCTATTTGCAAATCACACATCATGACGTTGTTACAATGAATGTTTCTAGCAGCCACCAGCATGTGAGCTGGTATGACTCACCTCTCTGCACCTCCAACGAAATCACATGGACACACATACAAACATAAACACACACACACACAGCGGGGTAATGTACACTAACGTGGGTCAGTCATACCTCGAAGGACAGTTTGTGTGTGTGCCCTTTAACCCGAGCATAGATAAAGAGATCTTAACGTCACTGAATGCAGCATCAAACACACACGCACACAATGTGACACCCTGTAAACATGCCTCATGTAACAACATCGCTTTGCCTTTTTAATGCTGTGTAGCTGCGGTTAGCCAACCAACCATGGCCAATGCTCTGTGGCAGGCGAGCAGAGCCTGCAGTGACCAAGACTAACTGTGAATACATGAAAACCAGAAAAGAGCAGAGAGAGTGAGAGAGACAGGGAGCTTTTGCATTAGAGAAAGAGAGAGGTAGAAAAGGAGGGATAGCGAACGAAGCAAAGATGCAGAGCGAAGGCATGCAGATCGCCAAGAAGCAGCCATGCAAAAGTTGCATATTTGATCACTCTAAACAACAACCATCACTTGCGGTTTCTTTTCTGTTCCATCCACTGGTTAGGGTACTTTCTACAGTATGTGTGTATTGTAACTGTATGCATATGTGCATGTGTCAAGCTCCAGCTGAAAGACATTAGTCAGGCCAGGAGGGAATTTTACTGAAACCTGGCTCAGCTAAGAAAATGCTTCAGAGAAGGGATCAACTGGTATAGAGATGTAAAAGACAAACAGGCAGAAAGAGGGAGAGGAATAAGTGCACAAATATGTACGTGCATTCCTCGCTTCCAGCATCTGATTACCACAGAGATGCTCAGATCTCAAAGCTCAGGGAGAAAAAAAAACCTCAACCACATCATGAAGAGAGAGAAAGTAAAGATGCAAAAAACAAAAAACAATCACACCATGGCTGGAATTCTATATAAAGGCTGGTTTGAAAATGTTCCAAGACTGCCATTAAAATGAACTGCACTGGGATAAAGAGGAAAAAGGAAAATTGAAAAAACAGAGCACCGGATAGTATTAAATAAATTGTAAAAATAATACAAATAGAAAAAAGATACAGCAAAAAGAATGAATGGATATGATAAATCAATAACGGACAGAGGATAATTTAAGAAAATAGTGCAGGAGAGGAGAGAAACAAAGCACGAGAAATGAACTAAATAAACAGTTGAGAAAGGAAGAAATAGAGCAAAACAGTCAAATAAAGAGAGAGAGGAAGAAAAAAGTGCACACCACATCTAATATTCCCTTACCTCTGCAGCTGCGTGTGATATCCTTTGGGACAAAACACGTAGTGGGGAGAAAACTTCAGCTTCAACAGCACTGCTTACAGATCCTCACTTTCTAGCTCTTTCCAAGGTAACCTGTCTTTCAGCCCAAACACACACGCGCTTCAGTCCACTATGACAGCGCTCTGTCTACCTGCGTGAGCTTGTGTAAATGTATCCTGGATGGTGATGAATAGTGGTGAGTGAAAGCAGAATACTACGCTAGAGGGCAGACAGACTGACTGAAACAGGAGAGCAGCTAGAGTAGAGAGCAGACTGAGTAGGATGGAAGAGTTACAGCTTCCTAACATCAGAGCGGCTCGGCTGGATACACCCACCTCCTCAGCGTGCATCAAATGGGAGTTGCTCAGATGCTTTAAACTATGCAGAAAGATGGAGAGAGAGAGAAACTATGTGTAGCCTGATATCTGATCTCATCTGATCTGATATATGCATGCCAAGTTATGCACACATGCATGCAATCATAAAGGATCTCATTAACCCCCCTTCGCGCTCTCTCTCTCTGTCTGACACACACACACACACACACACACACACAAAACCACTGAACAGAGCCTGTGTGAGATGTCTGCCGTGAAATGATTTTTAAAAAAGAATCACGACTGTTCCATTTTCTTCTTTTTTCTTGTGAACTGAATATGTTCACCTCTTGAGGCCCCTAGAAGTCCTTCAAATCAATCTGATCCCATTTGCATGACGAGCCCATAACCTGTGAGGCATTGCCTCGTTTTTATTCTACTTAATTAGCCGTTAGACGGAACACTTTTCAACAATTTTGATAATCAATGAACCATTTAAAGTTATTTATTGAGCAAAAATAGCTCTCAGCTTTGCTGCATGTTTCTGTTTAAATTCCTTCTAAATTAGATACTGTTCGGTTTTGGGCTCTGGGAGATTAAATGATTACAGGGAAACTCCAACATTTTGTGAAGTGTGTGTGTATTTGCTTTCTTGAGCTAGATGAGAGGACTGATATCATATCTGTATGGAACTACAGTTGGGAGAGGGCTAGCTTAGCTTAGCACAAAGACTGGAAACAAGGGGAAACTGCTAGCCTGGCTCTGTCCAAATGTAACAAAATCTGTAACACAGCATTGCTAAGGCTCATTAATTAACCTGTTATATCTTGTTTGTAAAGCAGAGACTGGTCCCAATGAATAATTAGTCTGGCACAGGGTATGACAGTGGTATCAATCTTCTCACACTATAAGCATAGTTTCCAAAATGTTGAACTTTTCCTTGAATCTATAATCAAATCAAAAATAATTGATAATGAACACAGCTATTTGTGTGAGAGTGACTGATGCAATCTATGTTTGCCTGCAAAAATAGGCATCAAAGACAGGTAAAGAAACCTGCATATATGCCTGTCCAGAGGGGTTTGTGGTTAAGAGTAAACTGAAGTAGACTTCAAGACATGCCTCTCATTCTTGGAGTGCACCATTGCCTGTCGCTCAACATGCTTTCATTTTCCCTCCAGTGTTGCCCTTTCCCGTGAGAGGAGGTGGGTGGAGGCTGGAGATGGGGTGTTTCATGTCACAGGCCAGGGCTTCGAGTTGCCACAACTCCAACCTCTGCTGCTCCGGCTGTGAGAGCTCTGTGCCTCCTGGGACAAAGCCTGCCTTGATAAAGCCCAATTTCATTGCTCAGTGCATGGAAAATGGTCCTCATTACTACCACAGGTTAGGGGGTTAAATTCTTGTGGGGTTGCCCAATATGTGGTGATATCTCTGAAATGTTTGCATTCACAATAGAGGCAGTTTGTCCTCAATTCAGTGACGGTAGATGTTTTCCCTCTTGTTTATCGTTTAATTAGTTGTCTCATGTCTTCTGAAAATGGCAAAAAAAAAGAAGTAATTTCACTCCTCCAGTGACCTTCTACAGTGTCTAACAATCCTGTTGCATCCAGTGTGTATTCTAATAGCCAATCAAAAACAAGGCCTTGTGTTGATTTCACTGTGTAGTACAGAGCTTATGACTAGGGTGGCAGGATCTATTTATCTTGCTCGGAGTAAAGGCAAAAAAAAACAAAACCCTCTCCTACAGAAAATGACGTTATCAGGAGGTGATGATTGAAGTGAAAGACAGTAATCCCTCTTTTTAATGCATCTCCTGGTTAGGCTTTATACGTGAGATGAGAGAGCATAACACCTGCCCACCAGCCTGCCCTGTTAAATCTGAATAAATCACCTGCTGGTTGTTAGATCTATAATGAAATCTATTCCACGAGGCAATTATTAAACATCATATGCGGAGATGAAAGATAATTTCAACGCAATTTAAATGAGGCATGAGATTCTGGCACAGAGACTTACTGTTAAAGCCAACCCAGAACTGGAGATTGCAAAGATAGCTGAGGCTGGTGATGTTGACTGCTTTCTGGAACTCCATCACTACCACAACTGGGAGAGGTTACAACCCCCTACAGGAAGTACCGTACCACCAAAGTACTCCCATCCATTATTGTATCAGCATCCCTGCCGCAAAATGACTTGATCACCATGGCAGAAAATAAATATAGAGTGGATTCAGGAAGCTGAGGCACAGTAGCTCATGTCCATCGATACATCTCTGCTGCTGACCAAGCAGCCACTCTGCAGCAGCAGCAGCAGCAGCAGCAGCAGCAGCGTCCTGCATACATCCCGTCTTATTGACAAATGCCTTTACTTGTTGTGTGCAAGGGAGAAACGACACACCTGTCATTTCTTATCATTGCGCTGCATTCAGGTGCTGCGACCCTGTCCGTACGGTGAAAACGCACGCCAGCAGCAACAACACTCTGCAGCCCTGTTAAAATCAACACGCTACAACTGATGCAAATACGTCGAAACAGGGATTAAATAGGCTACTCTCGCGATAAGGCTTTTCAAGAAGACTTCGGTTCATCTGTTCAAGCAGAAACCTGAAAAATCATAAATAGTATCTTACCGTTAAATCCGTGGACGGATAGCCTCTGCTGACTGTCAGATGAGGAGATGCTCCAGTGGAAGTGAGAGTGATGCTGGACGGTCCAACGTCCTTTCCCGTGGACGATGTCGCCCCCTGCCGGTAACAGGTGGTCACTGCCCGTAACTACCGTGAATAACTATTAACAGTGACGTTTTCATCCGTGGATTTAAGTGCAGGAACGGTCTCTGTAAAGTATGTTGAGGATAAAATCTGAAACGATAATCGTTAATATGAAATATCTAAAAAACCCTTTTTCAGGTTGTGTTTTGCAAGAAGGGACAGTTGTCAAGTCAGATTGAATGTTATACTTCCGTTTACCGTATTCAAAATAAAAGCAGAAAAGTTCATGTTGAGTACTCTAAGACCATGATGTGTGGTTCAAAAAAGCTCTTGTCATTACAGTGTAGTTTATCTGTGCATTTAAATGGATTGAATTGTCAAACATTTAAAAAAATAATGAAAAAAAAAAGAAAAGTGTATGTGTCCCTTGTTTACTGACAAATCAATTAATCAATCTATTTATTTTCTTAAGATTGTAATTAAGATTTTTAGTCACTTACTTTTGTTAGTCACTTACTTTTGTAATATTATTTATATTATTGTCACTACTCTTGCAATAATATTATTATTTGTATCATAGTCACTTTCTTTGCAATATTTCTTACACTATGGTCACTTTACATTACAATACTCTTTATATATACCATGCCACTTTAATCCTCAGTACTTGTCTGTTTTGAAGGTTGATTGTTTTTCGTATTTATTGTGTAGTTTATAGATATTTCTGTCTGTTTATTGCTGCTGTGACAAGTAAATTTCCCTGTGGTGGGATGAATAAAGTATATCTAATCTAATCTAATTTAAGTACAGTACTTTTACTCCTAAAGCCTGTTTTTCAATAGTTGTATGACTACATTAACTTGAGTTAAACTACAAAAGTACTAATTGACTTCCTTTTTTTTTAAAGCTTAGTTTCTCTTTATTAAAATATTTAGATATTTACACGCATGATTCACTTTCAACTAATTGTTTACTTTTACTTTGAAGGAAGGATTTATACGGCCACTGTCGGTGTTATTCGCTCTACCTTGACGCACTGTTACAAAGGACTACAAAAATGGCTCCTGAAATTGTCCAAAGGGGCCTAAATTAAATAGAGGACTTTATGTAAGCCTGACATGTAGTGTTTGAAGCCTCTCTGTTTATATGATTTTACGGAAGTCTTCACGTACATACAGGTTTTGCGTACACGTATGAAATCCGTTTGATGTCAGGGGTGACCGTTAACCGGAGATATGTTAGCGGAAGTTTGGATGTCGTGTTTTGCGCTTCACCGGCGGTGCAGCAGGCAGCGGGTCTTCAAGCAGGAAAAAGCGCCAACTTCTCCTGCACCGTGTGAATCGTCAAACACGCAGTAAATGACTCCTGGGCTGGATATTCAGTGAGATTTAAAACCAAACTTCAATCTGGAATGACTCGCTCGGGTAAGAGCAACAGCGGCCGTTGGGATTTAGAGAGTTAGTTTTCTTCTAAGTGAACTGTTAGAAACGGCGTGTCGCCTGTTTTCTCCTCCCACTCCTCCGCCGCACCGTTTTGACCCAGTTTAGTCGATGTTGTCTGCAAACTACTCAGCAGCGCCGGTTTGTTTTGCGCTGTTTGTTACGCCGCTGACGCTTGTTTACGCTGAAAACCAGCGTCGCTGCGGTTAACGGCTCTTTTTTCAAACGCTGAAGGCGGCAATGGAAACACGCAGCAGTAAGTTAGCGTTAGCCGGCTAACATGTTATATAATGCGTCGTTCAGTCGGTAACTGTGTTGTATTTAGTAAACCCGAGCTGTCTGCATTTACTTATTTCGACTACTTTGGCTGTAGTCACATAACTACGCAGTATTACTTTAGTGCGTAGATACTTCAGTTCTCGTTGAACTCTCATGGCGCCTACTAAAATCAAACTGTGCTTCCGTTTCTTTCCAGCAGGGGGCGCTGTTGTATCTCACTAGATCAAAGTCGCCCTCGGGGTAAGTTAACGGAGAGAAAGATGCCGGGCCTGCAGGGTGAGAGTGTTGTGGCAGCGCATGGGAGCCCCGTCAAGAGGAGTAAACTGTCTCTGAAGTTCCTCCAGAAGAAAGAAACCAAGCGGGCTCTGGATTTCTCTGAACCGCAGACAGATGAACCCAAAACGGCTGAAGCAGTGGAGCCTGAGGCAAGGTGGGTGTGTGCAGTAGGTGTGTGACTTTATCCGGTGTCATGCAGAGTTCAGCGGGCATGATCTGTGTAAGCATTCAGTCTCACACAATATCTGCTAGTATCACTATTGTGCTGACATAAACAAGGCCACATGACTCTATATTTGATTTAACATGCATTCTTCTTTTCTTTTGTAAAAATATAAAACATTCTTATTCTCATCATCATGAAAACTGTTTTATTTTGAAACTCTGTCCCCCCCTCCCTGTGCAGCAGCTGTGATCAGATGGTCCCTGGTCCTTCTCAGTGTCCAGCCTCACCCGGCCTGCTCCTGCCGTGTGACAAGAGGGAGAACTTGGTGCCCTTTGTGGGCCTCAACAACCTGGGCAACACCTGCTATCTGAACAGTGTCTTACAGGTGGGGTCATCAGAGCGGATGTGCATCTTTAAACGACAGAGAGGTGTATAGAAAGTATATATACATGATTAAATAAGGTGATCGTGTCCATAGTTTGCGTCCATTTCTGCAGTTCCTTTATCAAAACACGAGCATTATAAATAGTTTACGCTGACACACTGTGTCGTGATTTCATAACATGGAAAGCTCTGACACAGGCCTCGTCTTGCAGGAAGAATTCTGAACAAGTCAACAGGAAATCATGTCTGAAGACAACATGTGACAACACTGGCGTGTATGTCACGTTGTGCAAAACCGTGTCTTCTGTAGCTGATCAAACCTGTAGATAAGTGGCTGCAGCGTTCTGCTGCCTCCTGATTGTGACGTAGCGTGTGCACAGATCACTGGCTTATCTGTATTCAGTGTTTACACGTAAGGAGACAGACGGGCGCTGGGGCTTTAATCGCACACTCAGGCACTTGTACGATCTCGTCTGCAACACCTGTTCAAATAGAGCGTGTAGCGGTGGGGTCACATTTCATCTCGTGTACGGGACTCTTCCTGCAGGCCGCTGGGAAAACAATAAGGCCATCTCTTATGCAGTATGCAAGCAGGAAACTTCTCAGTGTTGCATTACTTTACTTTGTGTGTTATTATTGTGTGCTACGTTGACATTCAGGGTCTCTGCAGTCTTGAAGAGGTTTTAAAAGGATTGAATTCAGTTTTCCCCAAGACACCAAAGAAGATGTTCAAGTCTTCACTTACATACTTCAAACAATTGTTATAGTCTGCCACAGGCAGTGATGTTACTCTCCAAATGTGTTTGTATGTGATTTAAGCAGATATTGGTTTTCCTGCTTTTTCAGACCACTGATCATCTATAAAATTCATTTATGGAGTAGTTGTAATTAGTTACAATTAAAGTGAATTAATCCATCCATTAGTTGTATTGTTAATTTATTGTTATGTACTGCTGAGAGGTTCTGACCTAAATGTCAATAAATTCAAACCTTACTGGTTTTCATTCATATCTTTCATACGCCGTGTGGCATGACTGAAACAGATTTAATTTTGTGAAAAATGTTGATGAGATTTGTGTTAAACTTGTTTGTGGGTCTTCTATGAGACCACGAGCAGTGACGTCCTGCCCAGGAAGTTTAATTTAGGAATCCTGTTTTAATTTTTTGTCCAGCTGGAAAGAAAGTTGTGAAGAAGTCCGTGATGACTAACACGATGTCTGATTGCTCCTGCAGGTGCTGTACTACTGCCCGGGGCTCAGAGAAGGCATAAAGAAACTGTACGAGCTGTCTAAAAGAAAAGACAAATCAAAGGAAGAAACGGATCAAAGCGAAGAGGTTGGTGCAACACAAATTACATTTGATTTTACCTTTAGTGTCACGTAATCAGCAAGTGTTCCTGTTATTGTGTCCAGACCGTCTAAGCTGAATTGATATGACACAACAATTCAAAAACCTTATTTTATTTCTGCCTTCACATTCTCAGCAGTCAGAAGCTGTAGCTGAGGATTTGCCGGTTCAAATCGAGCTCCTCGGGAGCTTCAGCAGTCTGATAACGTCCGTGGAGCAGCTGCAGTCCGGCTTCCTGCTGAACCCCGACAGCTTCAGCGAAGGAGAGCTCGCCACACCGCCTCGTAAAATACTCCACACACTCAGGTAATGATGTGGTTATGTTGAATTATAGATGCTGTCCAAACCATATATTCCAAATAATAAAGTAGCTTATTCCTACCCAAACTGACAAGTGATGTGGGACAGAAGTGCACATTATTTTCCCTTGAGTGAACTAAATGCTGCTCCTCCTCATGTGTTGCAGGCAGCTGAACCCCATGTACGAAGGTTATCTTCAGCATGATGCTCAGGAGGTGCTGCAGTGCATCCTGGGATATATCCAGGAGGCTTGTGATACCATCAGGAAGGAGCAGGAGATGGAGAAGAAGGACGATGACGTGACTGAGGTCAAAACTGAGAATGGTGTCCATCTGAGCTCCAACAGCTCTGGGGCAGAAAACTCCCCCACAGGAGAGGACGGCCAAGTCGGCGGCAAGAGGAAGAGTGACACTGAAGTGGGAAATGCCAAAAAGAAGCCAAAGTCTGTGAAGTCTAAGAAATCTGATCCAGAAGAGGGAATAATAAATAAACCCGTCTCTCGCTCCAAAAGGAGGTCCTCCGGCGACATCACAATACACAGCACCCAAGATCAGACAAGAGATGGGGACGCAGAGGAGGAAGAAGGGAGTGACGGTGAGGGGAAAGGTGAGAAGGCATCGAAGGAGGCAGAGGGGAAAAGGAAGAAGAAGAGTAAGCTGAGCTGGCTGAGGCCTTCTGGGAAACAACCAAGCATTTTCTCCAAGTTCCGCAGCGTGGGGAAGATCACCTGCACGACGGTGAAGAACCAGAACAAAGCAGAGCAGGAGAACGGACTGACTGACGAGCACAGGCAGAACGAGAAGAGCAGCGAGGAGAGACCCCCACAACACACGGCTGAAGACAAGAAGGCAACCAAACCTCAAGGTATGAGATTGTTGCTAGGACACGGACAGTACGAGATAATGAGTGATCTGTTTAGCCAAGTACAGGAAATGAGTGGTTAATGTTGGTAACTCATGGAGAAACCATACTGAGCAGACGTTTTCACAGCCTCTAGATTAAAGCCACATTATTATAATTATCAATTAGCCCTCAAGGAGCCTTTTAACTTCAATCGATTTTAGTGTTTATCTCTTAATGGGAAATTTAGTCTTTAAAAAAGAAGCTTTCAAACTATTGGAATACAATTAAAGAGAAGACAGGAACGAGATTCGTGGTTGCGTGGTTTAACCACTGCCCTGGGAAATCAGACAGCATCAGTACTTCATGTGACAGATCACTCAGCCATGTCTCTGTGTTCCTGCTAGATTCAGAGGGTCTGGATCTGATGGAGCGCCTGTTCCAGGGTCAGCTGGTTCTGAGGACTCGCTGTCTGGAGTGTGAGAGCTTCACAGAGAGGAGGGAAGACTTCCAGGACATCAGCGTCCCCGTGCTCGACGACCAACCCAGCAGCCCAGACGACCTCTCTGAGGGTGAGGCCTTGCTCTGTCATCATGGACACTTATACCCTCCCTCTTTCTTTCAGACCACAATGCAAATGAAAAAACGACATTTATTAAATAACTGCTTTCCTCTCTCTTCCCAGTCTCTCCTGATCCTAAACCAGAGCTGAAGACTCTGAAATGGGCCATCGGACAGTTTGCTTCAGTGGAGCGCATCGTCGGGGAGGATAAATACTTCTGTGAGACCTGTCATCATTACACAGAGGCCGAGAGAAGCCTGCTGTTTGACAAGACTCCTGAAGTGATCACCATCCACCTGAAGCGCTTCTCTGCCAACAGTTTAGAGTGAGTGGATGGATCGTCAACACATTTTCAGTTCAGTCCTATAGAGACGTACTGTATTTGTGAGTTTACTTGATGTAAAATCATGATCGTCATACGTATGAACTCCTCCGTTTCCTTTCCTCCTAGGTTGGACCCGTATGCAGGTCTGTCTAAGGTCAACACTCCCCTGCAGACCCCTCTGACCTTGTCTCTGGAGGAGTGGTGTACCCGGCCCTCGTCTGCAAAGGGTCAACACTATCAGCTGTTCGCCGTGGTCATGCACAGCGGCGTCACCATCAGCAGCGGCCACTACACCGCCTACGTCCGCATGTCTGAGCTGAAAGACGTGAAGCTCTGGCTGCGGGACGGAAAAGAAATGAAGGAGGAGGAAGAGGAGAAGGAAAGTAAAGAGGGAACGAGGGTGAAAGACGAAGTGCTGGACTTTGATGACGGGGAAGTGTCGTTCAGCTTGAATACAAGAAGAGGAGCAAGTCTGGCTAGCAGCAAGACAGGAAGTAAGAAGCTGTCAGAGGGCGGGGTTGGACTCTTGGGTGGCCAGAGGAGTTTGTCCAGTTATGACCTCGGGAACAGCAGCAAACACGCAGAGAAAGCAGCCGGCAGCGGAGCAACAGAGGGATCCAAACGGAGGAAAACCATCAGCCTGAGCCAAAACACTGAAGCAGGACTTAAAAAGGAGCCTGGAGCAGGAGAGGAGGCTTTGAACAGCCTCCTTGAATACGAGGGCAAATGGATGCTGTTCGACGACTCTGAGGTGCGTTTGTTTGAGGAGGAGGACTTCCTGCGAGCCTGCTCTCCCGAGACCTGCTCCTCATCAACGCCTTACCTGCTGTTCTACAGAAGAATGCCTGAACCAGGAGACTAACGCGAACACCAGGACCACTGTCGGATATTTGGCAGCTGAGCACTCAGGCAGAGGACACTACAAACGGTGCTGAAAATACTGTGGCTGCCATGTTGGCACCTGAACTGAGGACAGACTGCAACAGTCCGGTCCCGCTTTGGGACCAAAGCTTCTCATGGACTTGTATGCCGGGACAGACACATGTGCCAGGGAAGACTTTTTTTTTTTTTTGGATGAGATTCTCACTCTGTAAACTTTAAACTGTTTGGTGTCTGTATTATTTCTTGGACACTGGCGTTGATGATTTTTGTCAGTCTATAACATGTCCCCCTTTGTTTTATTTTTTATGTTTCCTTTTTACAAATTGGAAAAGCACTTTTGAACTAAAATTTGAAAATGCAAAATGTTTGAGGAATGTTTTTCTAACCGATTTTCCTTTTCTATAATCCATCACAGGTCAGTGCTGTGCATATCTGGAATACATTCCTTAACTAAAAGCCAAAATAAGTCCTTACAAAGCAATGCAGCATGTCCTTAGTGATGCTGCAGATTTTTATTTCTGCAATATTTTCAGTAGTTTTGTAGACAAGCCTTTGCCTAACTCCCATATCAGCGTCTCAAAGTTTTACACTGATTCCCTGTTTTTATGTTTTTACATACATTTTAAAAAATATATATAAATCCGAAGCCTCAAATCGATGCAAACTATGCAAGAAAAATCTAGTGTTGGACAGACTTTAACATTTACAATATTGGGATATTTTTACATACAACACACTAAAATGTGAAGTAGCTGTCCATATTTAGTTGGTTGTGTTTCTACTCAAACGGTTCATGCTGCTGACTCCCACTCAGCTCAGACATCAGAAGCTTCAAGGTGCCAATTCAGAGTGAAGATGTGTGAATATTTTAAATGTATGTCGTCAGTAAGCTATCAGGTTTTTATAAAGATACATTTAGCAAAATTATATTTTAAAAAAAAAACTGCCTCATTCATCTTTCATATCTAATTTAGTTTGTAACAATTTGCAAATCCGGATCTGCTGTTTCAAAGTGTTCCTCAACACAAGATCAGGATTTCGCTCTCATACCTTCATAACTTGTCCCTGTGAACGCTCAGATAATGACTATCCTACTGATCAAGCCTATCCTACTGTGTTGTGCATGTTCAGTGTTTGTTGTAAATATATCATAGCTTCACAACTGAAAGATATGGTCATATGGTGTAGTTCAGTGAAGGTGGCATTGTTCATCTCAGGTCCAGGCATGGGTTCAAGGATTGAATCAGTTATGTAGCTGTGCTTTTGAGTAATACTTTTTATGGGCCATATTCAATTTCAACATAAATCATATTCACTTGGAAAATGCTTCCAAAGCAAGTTTTGGGATTTAACTAAGTGCTTACAGATCTGAATGAATAAAATGTGTCAGCCCTAATAAGTGTCGCCTTTGTAATTGTATCAATGTTAGCAGGTTCATATCATAAGTAAAGTTTTTTCCTTCACATGTCCACACTGCCGATGCTTTCATTGCTGCCAGGCATTATGGCAACACTCTTAAATGTGGCTTGAAATGGTAAAAATGCATATGTGATATCAAAGTTCATAAAACGCTGAGTGAAAACCTGGTTCCTGCGTTGAGGTTTGATAGCCCACTTGTGTACCGGCATCATTTTAAGCGCTTTACTCTGCGGTCAGCTCTTTCTGGTCTGTGAGGAGCTGAAGATGTAATCTACACTCTTCAAAGCCACCAAACCACACTCCTTTTAGAAAAACTCTACATTTACTCAAGAATTTTCACATCTAACTGTGAACTAAGGATTTATATCCACCAAACCAGAGTAGGTGAAGACTAAAACGTTAACAAGGCATAGACCATTTCACAGTATCCATTGTGATATGAAATAGTAAACAAGTGCTTCCAAGGACACTAATTACGGTTCAGTTCCATTTATTGCAGCAGAGACTTTCCAGTGAGCCAACAAGCACCACAGCATGGAACAGAACCTTCATGTGTAGACACAAAATAAAACTTTCTTATGAAACCCCTGAAGGGACATGGAGGGAAAACGGTTGGTAAAAAATGTCTCTTCCAGGCTTTGGTACAATTCAAACCAATATCAGGATTTACAAAAACTTAAACGACTTGATTTTGAAAGCAATTCCTAATATTTTTTTAGATGCTTACAAAACATGAAGCAATGAATAAATTACCAGCGTACACCAACTGAACATTAAAATATTTATTTAGTAAAATATTTAAAATAAACAAAACAAAACTACATAAAATTATACAAGGATGTTTGAAGTACCTAACTTTAAAACATTCTTTCAACTAAAAATGATAATAAAGCATCATGATAAATAATGGTACCATTTTTTGCATGTTTTCTTCCCCCCGTTTTGAATTACATAAACTTTCAAGTTGTAAAATGCATTGCTACACCGTAATAAAAAAAGTGCACACATGAAATTGAATACAGATTTTTTTGACACATAGTACATAATTAAATAGACACCTTGACTTTTAAAATCGTACCTTTTCTGCGGAACAAAATGGTTTTGGCACTAGAAGTAACTAATAAAGGGATCTCAGAGCATTTTTCATTTTCAGTGGCTTGTTTGTTTACATCCAGCAAATTCAAAAGTGAAGGCTAACTACATTAGCTTTTTTGAAATGGTTGCATAGGGACAAATATAAAGACTCGTTCCCGTTTGTGACAAATTGCCAGCAAAGAAAAATTCTAAATGCCAAGGTATCTCTTTAATCGTTAAGATCCACTTGTTCGTCCCTCTGATTGTGTAAGTTTGTCTGTAAACAACTTAAGACACTGGAATGACGGACCAAGCTGCAACATGTTTAGCCTTTCTTTTAGCACACCCTCCCAAACACTGACCGACTTTGAGGACACCTCCTATTTACACTCAAGAATAAATTAATATTGCAATTTCTGTTATGTGTGTGCGAGTGTGTACGTGTATGTGTGTGTGCCTGTATTTTCTTCATCTTCAAATATCAAGCTTGCGAAGACTCATTCTGCTGAAGGAATCTCTGTAAAACAGAAAACATGGACATTTGGATTTACAAAAGGAAAGATCAACAAGAAAATAATCTGCGCGTTAACCAGACGCCGATGATTTTGAAATGATGTAGCTTATCTTTTATTTCCATTCTTTAAAAACAAATCTGTCTTATGAGAAGAACAAGACTGGAAGGCTACTGCTACTTTGAACTGTGCGCATATCTTTTGTTTGGAGCATTGGTTGTGCACATCTTCATAAATTAACGTTTTCGCAACATGCAGTATGCACATGAACGGTAGGAAAAAGTGGAATGGTGATGTGACAGTAAATGTGACATATTCACAAAATATGAATGTTGCTTTTTTTTTATTGTTTATATCATGCAAATCCTGAAGTTCTGTCTGAGTTCTCTGTTGTGCCCTCTAGTGGAATCCTCCAGCAACCCACAAAGTATTCGGGCGACTCCGTCAGTGTCCAAGCCAAAAATATTCAGCAGCTACTTCCAGGAGTGGTACATGAAATGCCATGTGAGATTGTAAACACGACTTACACTTCTTACAAATCTTATTCAGGCTGTTTGACTTCTTAAAGTTTGTGGTCGTGCTGTTATCAATTCATAATATAAAATTATCTGATTTGTTTTTGTTTTTCCTGGACTCAGCTGCATTTAAAACACTTTATATTGGTGAAACTCAGTGATCGTGGGAAACGTACATAAAATACAAACACAGGACACGGGCACTACCTTGTCAAGCTGTCCGTTTGCTGCATGATTTTTACAGAAGCAAAAAAAAAAAAGTGACTTCAGAAACATATCACCTCCATCCACTTACACACAGAAACAGTGCCCCTGTCGAGACCTACCTGTGTGAGTTGACCTGCAGCACAGGTTTATAAAGCTGAGGGATCTTTCTGTTGATGAGGGGCTGCAGCGCCTCCTTCAGTCGGTGATAATTCCTCTCCAGCTCTCTCTGGTACTCTTTCTGGTCCGGGCCGATCAGGCTCTTATTCTTACGCAAGGCATCTTCACACCTTTAAACAGAGAAGTCAGCACATTCTGTACAATACTTTCCTGGACAGGGGAAACAGGAGCGCTCTCCTTATGTACTGGACCAAATTCAACACTTTGACACAAACACACGGGAAAATGAGTTCCAGGTTGAAAAACACAGAAATAACCATCTGCTGATCATCAAAATATTGTTTTCACTTGATTACAAGATAATTGTCTCATTATTTCACAATGCAAATCATGTAATTGTGAGACTGTTTTCTCATAATTATGTGCTTCTATATTAAATCTTGTGTGTCTTGCACGGTCCGTACCTCTTTGTGAAGTCTTTGAAGCAGAGCCGTAGCTTATTGTGGTGTCTGTACATCTTTGGGTCACTGGGGATCTCTGACAGGAACACCTGAGCAACCTCCAAAGGACCCTGAGGAAAGCAGATAATAATGTAGATTAACCATCTTCAGTTATCTTGTAATAATGCAACAATGCACTAAGAAGAGCTTTGTTAGAAATTGACATCTCAAATCTTTACCTGGTTGACAGTTGTGCCTACTGATCCCTGTAGGACCATCTGCAGCATCTTTGCATCAGCAGGGTCCTGGTGGGTGGCGAAGGCCAGCTCCTGAGTCTTCTTCTGCATGTCCTCGATTGCCACCTCGATGGGCGTGGATATAATCTGGAATAAGATGAACAGATGTGTCGCTTTTAGTGATCAGAACGCACAGCGTAGTGAACGGTGAACTGGACATCAAAAGGTTTCTCCCACCTCCTCTTTGTGGATGATGTTGATGCGTGTCTTGATGTAAGGAAAAGCGTGGGAGGTGGTGAGGATGGTCTTCCTTTTGTACTGTTCGTGCAGATCCCCATGCGCCCGCCCGTCCAGAGTGAACGGGGTGCAGTAGACGAAGCGACGCAGGTTGTAGTTCTTGTCAAAGTAAGTGATGCGGTCCTTCATCTCGTACGTGTCGAAGTACGGCTCCACATAAGTGATCTGGACGAAGGCCTGGGGAAATAGTTTTTAGACTTCTGTTAAAGATGGATGCTTGAATAAAGTCAGTCTAAACTGTATAGACAAACTGATCCACCTCTCCAATGTAAACTTTGCCCAACACCGACCTTATTCGGGTCCAACTTGCACTTGTCTACTGGGTTGGAGTCCTTAATGACTTCCACCTGGTCCTCTCCAAATCGTTCCCCATAGAAGCCCTGAGAAGAAGCACACAACAGAGCCTGATTAGTTCTCAGCAGAAGACTGAAAGCACACACAGCAAAGAGTTAACAGATGTGGATGTGGATGACGCCTACATGTTGGTATTTACCTCTAGTCTGTGAGAGATTTCCGCCAGCTTCGTGATGGCAGGCTCTTTGTACACAAACTCCTGCTCGTCTAAGTCGCCAAATTTCGAACCATAAAATCCAACTCTGAAGTACGTACCAAACATCCTCTTTCCATCCTGCGAGCACAGGAAGATAAATGTTAGTGAGGAAGAATATGAATTAAATTCATTTAAAGAAAGCGTTAATTCTGATCCAGACTTAAAAGATGTCAGACTTCAGACTCTGTGTTGTGACTGTGAACTTCACAGGTGTAAATGGAGCAAGAAAAGGTTGGAGTTCATTCAGAGAAATGAGCGAGTTTCATCGACTGCACGGCAATCTGTAAGCATAATGCTAATACAGATGTAATGAAAACTTCATTACATGAAGTAATATTTTGCTTATTATGTCCACTGTGTTCTCATCTAAACAAGAGTACGTCAATGGTTTGAAATAAAATGTCCATGTAAGCCAGTGTCAGATAGAAGACAGCCAGGAGATACACATATTTGCATCCACTGTACAAGTTTCTCTGAGCTTGTTCTACAGCTTTCCACCTCTACAAGTGTTTGACCTCAGGACAACAGGCAGACAGAAGAAACAAGAAAACAAGAAGAAAACAACAACCTCATCCGGCAGAATATCCACAAATATAATAGATACTCTTAAATAAGTCAAAACTTCTTTTTTTATCTAGTCTGTACACACACACATTCTCTGTTGCTGCATTTTGCCTGTTTTGAGAAAAATAAAGCAATGTCAAAAGGTAAAAGCAACAGAGAAGGTTGCTACAGAGCAGCTTTAGATGGCATACGTCAGTCACGAGAGTCAGGAAAGAGAAAGAGAACAAAAGAAACCATGAGAAAAGAGTTTCCACAGAACAAAACTGGCCATAACTCATACTAACAGAAGCGTAAAACCAAAGTTTATTTAAGTTCAGTGATGAGAAAATGGCCAGCAAATCCAGGAAGTCAGAGCTTTGCTCTGTACAGACCGTCCACAAAGCAGCTTTGCAGGTCTGATGTGAGTGAACGAGTGTGTATTTGTAAGTATAACACGAGACAGGGAGAAGCTGTGGATTGTTGCGTAAAAATAAAACCACCTAGAAACTGCAAGTTTGAGGCAAATGTGTCAAATCAACGGTTGATGCAAAAGGAAATGTAAGCAGAAATTTTAAAAGGCCCTGAAAACTAAGGAACTTACCACAAGACACAATTAAGTAAAGTGGGAAGGAAGGGTCGGCAACCAGGGAAATCAAAAAGGAGAAAACAGAACAAATTTTAATGAGGATTGGGTTCCTCCGGAGAATTACAAAAAAACAACACAAACTAACATACAACAGCAAAAATATCTCCATTGATTTTAAGAAAGAACACAAACTCATTGTGGAGGATCGAGACCATGCAGAGGCAGACAGTTACGAAGAGAAAAAGAAAGTGAGAAAGGAAAGATCCACCACCTTCAGAAGCACGACATGCACACTCGGTGCATTTCCAAAAGGAACACAGAGTGCTCTGTTCATTTCATGCAACAAACCATGGAAACTCAGAAGTTAATATTGTTAACAAAAGTACAAAATGGATGAAAAATAATCAATAAATCAGGGGTCGATTTAGTTTGATCTATTAAAAAGAAAGGGCAAGAATGAGAACTAATCAAAATCAAAAGGGATAAATCAAGTAATCCTGAGATTACTGTGAGTTGAACCCTCTTGAAAAAAAAAAACACCTGACCGCCTCAGGAATTTGGTTCCAGCTTCGACTCAATGCAAGACACCTTGTTTTTGTTTTTTTTAAAGGCTCATTTAATGGTGTGTGGAGAGAATGACCAATGGCTAAAACACGGAGGCTAACGTGCCCCCTTCGAGTGAAAACACTGAAATCGAGCCCTGTGGTTGGAGATGAGATGGAGATGAAGATGTGACAGCAGACGGTCAATGAGTGTGTTCTGACTAACACAGCAGCAGACAGAAGATGGGAGGACAGGGAGAGTGCGGATTGTGCGGGTGATGCATTCACTGAGACTTTTGTCATTAGTGTCACACACTGTGGCTCCCATGCACAGACTGCCAACACTGTCACGTTATAAAAACAAGCTCCTCTTTGCACATTAAGAGGAGGGAGGAGAGAGGAAAACGGTGAAGGTGTTGCTGCTTATACAGCCAGTGTCCCCAGCGGGGGCAGACAGTTGACAATTGTCTGCAGATGTTAATGGATTGGATGTATGTAACAAAGCAAAGAGAGCACCTGAATGCCCAGGGCTAGCAAATAAAAGGATGAGAGTGAATAAAATAATAACACAACATAAGCAGGGCCAAGCAGGAACCGTTCAGCCACCTACCTCCCAGCCAGTACTCTGTGTGACAAAGAGAATACAGGACAAGTGAACGACAACACACATACACGCCCCGACACACAGTGTGGCATACGCACACACGGTGATGTTACAGCAAGGAGAATGGACTCTTTGAAACTAATCCAGGTTACTGTCGGGCCAACTGGAGAACAGAGCAACAACTTTCTGTGATTGAATCAAGGATCATTCTTTGCCACAGTTGCTCTGCACACCAGACGACCGTAACTGTGCCAAACTGTAACCTGACATCGTCATTATGAGTCACACAGCTGGCCTGTAAGAAAAAACCACAACAGGAGGCTTTTCCCACGCCTCATGCATTCTGTTTACAAATATATTAAAGCATGCAAGGTATCTGACAAATTAGAAACGAATAAATACATCGGAACTAAAACGCCAAAAAATTAAATCATGCAAAGCTGTGGCTGTCTTTAGACTACATCTGCAGGATATTTCCAGTTGTGTTTGGTGTTGTTACTCTGAGGCACTGTAGATGAAATATTTTAGACGATGTAGCCCCACCTCAGTTTTGGTATTCGATATGAAATCCTGCTGGAAGAAAGTGAACCCCTCTACACTGCCAGATAAATGTGACAGACAGTAATATATATGTGTGACAAATGTGCACCTGTCTGTGTGACTGTCAGTGAAGTTACAAAACAGTGAAACAAAAACCTGGGTCACACTGGAATATTAATTACATTTCTAATACCAGCATCAGCTTTGCGCCTCAAGCTACTGGAGCCTAGCGTGGAAAAGGAGATGTGTGTGTGTGTGTGTGTGTGTGTGTGTGTGTGTGTGTGTTTACCTGATGTACAATTTTGCCAAAGGCTTCCTGTAGTTTACCATGAATGGTGGCTAGCTTCTTTGCGTCCCTGTTGGCTTCATGGATAGGGATCAGTACCTTGTACACTTCATTTACCGCCTCATACATGCCCGCCTAGAACGGAAATGTTGGTATGGCACAATCAGTCATCAAAAACACCTCAGCCTAAATTTATAGATTTATTTTCAGAGACTTTAACTCATAAATAAGACAAAAACACGTATATGAGCACCTGACTGCATCTTATGTATATTGTTGTTTACAGATCTTCTAATCAAAGATTTAGGATGACTACAATAACATGTCTATGAATCATGTTACTATCTTCCCAGTAGCTCTTTTCTAGGTGATATTTTAGTGAGAGAAGTCTCTGACTACACCCCTGGCATGGCATGTCAACATCCATTTATCTAATAACTCATCCATCCTTCTCCACTTCTCACCATGGAGAAAGAAGCAGCAGCCTGCTCCAGGAGTCCCACGAGGCCGATCTCAGTGAAGTATTTCCCTGAGCAAATGCCCTCCTCATCTGGTGACACCACGTCATCAGAGACTGCGGATTCCTCCAGCACGTTGGAGGAAATATTCTGGAGCGTAACACAAAGACAACAAAGACAATACAAGCACAGACATCAGCAGAGTTCTATTGCCAAAAAGACAAACACATTACAGTTATCCAGCACTCTCCTCACCTGGAAGGTGACACAGCCTACAGGCAGATACTTGCGGTCCTCCAGCATGCTTAGGTATTCTGCAACCAGAGCAGCACTGTGCACCAGACACTGAGCAGCCTCAGCGTGGTTGTTCCTCTCGGAATGTTTTCCAGCCATGTTCTGAAGCCATGTCAGCCGCAGGTCTGGAGACGTCTGGTAACCCTTTGCAATCCTGGAGATGGTCACAAACAACAAAATGATGACGATCATGGTGTAGAAATAAACTTGTACAAAAAAGGTTTTTGTATTCTTTACCTGTACATGAGATCTATCAGCATCTCAGGATCTTCCTGGTGCTCCTTCATCTTGACCGTGTCAGAAAGGATCATGTGTAGGTTAAACACAAGGTCCTGAACCTGGAAAATAATGCAAGACCCATGAGTTACTGCATCCCAAATCTTTTACCTTACATAAATCAAGCTGTAGTGGAGCACAAAAGTGAAAATCTGTGTCTAAAAATCAGTCATCCATAGTAAGTTGTCAGTCAGTCAACAGTCTTCTCATTGGATGGATAAATCAGTACCTGGTCTGGGAATGTGCTCTCCCTCAGCTCCAGATCCTCCTCTGCGTAGGTGAGGATGGTCTTTAGAGAACGACGCAGAAACTCCTCGTTAAAATTCTGAGACGTTCCCACCAGTGAAGAAAGAGACATGGTGACTTGCATCTTCACTCTCGCAAAGTTCTGAAAGTGAAGCAACAAAGATAAGATATTTTTTTAAATCATTGTTTTGTCAAAGCTTCTGGCTTTCACATGATGGATATGGCCTGAGAAGGAAGCACCCTGAAGAGAAGATAACTAGGTTGTTAGTAGCTGTTAGACTGTGTGCAAGTCTGGCTGTACTATGACAAAGGAAATGATGCATTCACCAGTAATTGGGCCTAAATTGGATGGCTGATTGCAGTGTTTGGTTTTGTTCTAAACTGGGTGATGTGAAAGAAAAAGTGAGCCAACCAGCAGTAATTTAGTTTCTCATAATGAGCAATTTAATTATAATAGCAGTGCTTTTAAAAGTGAATGGATCATTTTGAACAATCTCTGTCAGGCGTGAGGTTCAATTAGAGGTCATTTCTGGAGGCATGTGTGGTACCTGTCACCAGTGTTAATTTGGTCAGACGAGACGAGATGAAATATGTTCGTCAATGAGCCTTTTTCCCTCGACTAAGATGAGACGATGACAAGACGATACAATGTGCCAATGTGCGTTTTTGTTGACGAATAAAAACAAGCTGAAAATGTCATGCAAGAAAAAGAAAAAAAACAGAAACGTCCTCCTTGTTTTCGTCTACTATATAAGAAAAAAAGCAACATCCAGTCCTGCTGTCGTGTTTGTGCCAGCAGTTCTTTTACTGTAGGCAACGTCAACGTTGTTGTACTCACATTGCCGATCTCAAAGTTTTGCCTCATGAGGAGGTAGAGGGAGGCACTGGCGTGGGCCCTGATGGTGCTTATGCTGCTGCTGCAGCTCCTCAACAGTCGCAAACACAGGTCGGCACACTGCTCCGTTTCCTCTTCAAAGAGCAGTTCGGGAAACTTCACAGGCGGAGAGAACACACCCAGATTGATATAATGCAATACAAGTCCTGGAAGAAATGCCAAGAATGACCTGAAGTACTTTAATAAACACTGAGTAGTCTAACCTTGGACACCAGCGCTCGCTGTGTGGCAAAACAATGCTGGAGGTAGAGGGCACTCTGGTTGCAGGCCATGCTGTGGAGTAACACCTTCAGCACACCACCCAGGATACTCTCCTTCGACTCTGTCACCGATACCGTCTGGAGAAAGAGGGACACACGTAGTTAATATAGGAGCATGTCTGTGTTTATGTATGCTTAAAATCTAGTCCACATAACTTTAAAAAACACTTCATTCGTTATGTGTATACTCATGCATGTTCTCATTCTGCATGGGTAAATGTAAAGAAGCTCTGTTTACTTGCATACCTGTACAATGATCTCCAAAGTATCAAGGATAATTATGTTGGCCTCCGTGGCAAGGTTACCATCAATAAGTGCTTCATGTTCCAGCTCTGCTCTGGTCCTACGATCAAGAAACCAAAAAAACATTGTTACAACATTACTGCTCCCAAACTAAGATGATAATGATGTACCCTTGAAAGTTGCATGAGCTTTCAGTTACCACGTTCAAGCTATTGTCCATAACCATGAATAATGTTGGTATCTTTATGCAGAATAAAATGTTATGCGCAGAGTAAAACTTTAAACTTTAATGAAATGTGCTAGATTTATACAACAGAGCATCAAGTTTAAAGAGCTGTTCATCTATCTATATTTCAATTCATTGTACGCTGTTAGATGTCTCTTAACCTGCATGGCACAGACCTCAAACTGTTCAAATGATCCACAGAAACAGTGCATGCTGATCCACATGTAGTCAATTAGTCCAAACATATAACCTCCCTCGCCAGAGGGTTGAGAGGTTTGAAGGCATTAAGGAGTCTGTTCTTCATTATAAGTAAAGAGTAATTCATTTCTGGTCTACAGGTTGGAGACTAGGGCTACATGTCCTAAAACGTCTATGTTTGAGCAGTATCTGACTTTTATATTAAATAATCAATACATAATCAAACAAAGAATCTATAACAAACAAGAACTCTCTGCTACACATGTCTTGCCTTTTGCTGCAACAGCAACCAGGGAGACACACGAGTCAGAACCCCAAAACAAGAAGCACACTGGTTAAGAAGCAAAACAGACCCACTGCAACCGCTACCAACCCTGAGACAGACATGGTTACCAGGACAGAGGGACTGATGGCATGGGGGGTGTTCAAGGGTCAGAACCAGGATCAGGGGGTCTCTGGTGGTGCATTCATGTGCATGTATGAGCTTAAACGGTCAAAGTGGAGAAGAAATGAATCCTAAAATGCTAAATCCTAAATGATGACTTGTTCAAATTCAAGTTAATCAGGAAGAAATGTAATACATACTGATAAATTCATTTTGTGTCCACTGTAACTGTCTAACTACTCACAAGCATGTGAATACACCATACATGAGGAACTAAAGCAGGGGGGAGTTCAAAAAAAGGAGCACACAGCAAATGTGGACTATACAATACCTGACTGATCTGTGACTCCTACATAAACACACAGCAACGTGAGAGAACAAATGGAAATTAACAGAAAACAAAGGCTGGAGCTGAATTTACTAAAGAACAGAGAGAAAAATAACATAATAATAATAATAAAAAAAGCATAGCACAGCTCACATGGCATAAGATACCAAGTTTGAGCTTTTTTAGAAAGTGGATATAAGCCAGATTTAAACACTTGGCTGTCTGATTCTGTTCCTATGTAAATCCAGCAAAATATACAGACAAAAACAATGAACACAAACTTTTCAGTCAGATTACTAAATGGGCTTTAGCAGTGATAGGATGATGGATCATTTTCATACTTGAACATAGTACATAAGGAATTGGTGACTGGTGATTTAACTTATAAAAATGGAAGATGAGAACACACCGTCCCTTTAAATGAACTTAAGAGAACAAAAACCACAGAAGACAGTTTAGTCAATAATCAGTCTTGGGTATTCTGGGAGTATCTTTTATGTTTTTTTTCTGTGACATAAAAGAAGTTATTAGGAAAGTGGCTTAAATGTTAGAAAGAGCGTACTTGTCCATCTTTTCGCTGTTCTGTCTCCAGTGGGTCATGTCCTTCCTCCATCGAAGGTTCTCCTGGCTGCCAAAAGCACTTCCAGATGGACTCCGCTCTAAATGGTGGAGAAAGGGTTATTTATTTTTATTGGAGGTGAAATAGGGAGTGTGTACACAGTAAAACATGACCGCGTTTGACTGAATTGCTGCAACTGTTGTGTGTTATTTCGTTGTGCGTTTGTCTGAACCACATATTATTTCCTTTGCATTTGTTTGGTTCTACTTATATCTGTGTGAAATGTGTGTGCGCCCGCACCTAGCTGTCCACGGCTACGTCGCACCATCTCCTGTCTGGCCCCGATGCTGCCCAGTATGGCCTCCTCCAGCTTGGCCTTCATGTCTTTGGACTTCTTAAAGGTCAGGCTGTTCATTCGCTCAAACGCCTTCTTCCCCTGCATGGTGAACACAACATGGGCCTTGTATCCATGAGGCAGAGAGTGAGTGAACGGACAGAGAACAACAGCAGGGAAGTTATTTGCAGCACAGCACTCAAGCAAAGCAAAGCAGGTTAGTAGTATGAAAGCAAATTTGCAAGCACAAAAAGAGCAAACAGATAGCAGAGCAGAAACAGCTTGAAATACACAGAGATGAATAGATTATAGCATAAAGAGCAGCAAGTTGTCTACTTTTATTTTATCACCACATTCAGTAAGCAAAACATATTACTGCAGAGAAGCTTATGTTCTGTATGAGCGAGGATAGTGCAAAATGTATTATCACAAGGTTCACAAAATGTGAAACAATGTGTGGAGATAAGCACCTAAAAGTCCACTGCAAAGTGTAACTTACTGAGTTATGGTAGTTTTAGTAAGTCATGTTGCTTTTTATTCATATTTTGCTGTTTACAATTTAGTTACGTTTACGTATGATGGCCGATATTAGTACAGTATTCTGAAATATCACACTCAGCCCAAAAGATTTTCTTATTTTTGGGACATAAATGTTAAAAGAAGAAAGTACAGTGAAGAGGCTGGCATGCTGCTTACTGCTGATGACCCAATCCTCTGTGTACATCATCAGTCCGACTCAGTAAGCGAGTGTATTCACTCTTGATGTTACCTTGTACTCAAAGCAGGAGACGCAGAGGTAGAGGAGATCCAGCAGGCGGTTGAGCTGGGACACTGACAGATCTGTGAACCACTTCTGTAACACCAGCTCGTCAGCGTTCTTCAGCACCCACAGCAGACAGATGAGCAGACTTCGACTTGACTCGGCCGAGAAGCTACCGTGCTGACGACTCGCCTGCAGAGACGGAGAAGGAGGAATCAACAGAGGGGAAAGAAACGACGGCTTTGTGTTCGTTGAACATGTTGTGACGATATACAGGATATAGGATTTACCTGCGAGTTGAGCAAGAAGCTGCTTGGTCGGGACATTGGGGAGGCGGTGGAGGTGCCCGCTATCGCCATGGCGACAGTCTGGCTGATCAGACTGTTCCCCTCTCCCTCTGCCTCTTCCCCACCACTGCCCATCGCTGCCCCCTGTGGACCGCCTGGCCGGCCCCACTGGTTATGGGACTCTAGTAACAGAAAAGGAGAGAAGGGAAACGTTACCAGTTAACTAATTGATAAGTGAACATGTGACCAAGACAAAAAGAGTAAGGATCCCAGCGCTCATGAAACCATGGCTGTTTATATATCTTCCTGTACTCTGAATAAGCTTACAGTTAAAGTAAATGTAAACCTAACTGGGATGTTGTTCATTTTAAAAATGATCACCAATTTTAAAAAGAATTGAGAACCAGTTACGCAAAACAGGCCAAATTTTATTCAGACTTTATAAGATGAGCTTAACTGATTCTAGACCAAATGCTTGTATTCAAACATTTATGAATGTACATTTAAATAGAACCCTAAAGCACTAGAGAGGGCAGGTTTGTGATAGAGTTGCAGGTTAAGGTGAGGGGTGAACTGAGGATGGAGATTCAGCTGGTACATTATTTTAAGGTGCTTCATAGTTTGCAGGTTAAATGATAAGCTGCAAAGGATATGCTACTAAAGGTCACAATGTAACTTTAGGTTATTTGGGTTTTTTTGGCTCATTATGTTCAAAATAGCTCCCCGTCTTTACCTGTAAAGTCATGAAGCTGTGGTAGCGTTTCCATGACGATGCCAATGAGAGGCAGGTAGAGCATTGCGACTCGGGCCTTGACCTCAGGATCGGCGTAGCGTGGGTCAGAGTCATGGCTGGACAGGAGGTTATGAACGACACTCACCACTTTCTTATGTAGGCCAAACATCCTGCAATGAAACAGCAAAAAAAAAGACAAAAGAAAGGAACAAAGAGACAGTATTTCATTTCAAGCGTGAAAAGCACGATGGGCAAGAGGACAAGAACACCTACTGACATTAAGAATACTGGATAAGCATAACTCACTCCCATGCTTGCACAGGCTTATCTCTTGCCAACAGATAGAGGCTTTAACATAAAAATATCACTTTTCCCTACCTACAACACTTGACAGTTTATTGGCTAGACACACATTCACACAATAGCACCCATCCATAACATGTGATATGTGAGGACTATCAGTCCTGAATCCCTCAAACTCAACCATAAATTTGTCACTCAGACATAAACATTTCCTTCAAATGTGCGCATCCAAAAGGATACTAACCCTTCATTTTCTGGGTCCAGTATTACAGACAGTTCAGATAATACCAGTCCAGCTAGATAGTGTTGCTCTCTGAAGGGAACAGACAGCTCAAACATGTTGGCTATCTTTTGGTCCTGGACATGTGTGGAGAAGCCAGAGCTCTGTGGGAGAGGAGATAAGAAGCAAGTAAGAACATTAATATTTTACCTGATTACTTGTAGCTGTAAATTAAGTCTTCTGTGAGTTTTACAACCTCTTTATGTTAAACTTGTGATCTGAGAAGACAATCTACAACTTATACTTACTTAAATCTTTCTAATGTGTTAAGTTTGCAGATATGGCCCATGAACAGGTGGGAAATCACTGCACAGTTTGTTCTGCTGCTGTCGTACTACTGTACTGGTCATCACAGTGTCAATGTCTATTTGTACGCAGGTGTTGTTTGCCTACACCGCTTTTTGCCTGACCTGTGAAGTTGCTGAAGACACAGAAGGGGAAGGCGAAGCAGGTGGGGTGAGCAGACTGCAGGGCAGGTTGAGGGTGACGTAGTGCTCGTGACTGCAAACAATTCTCAAGAAATCAAGCCTCAAAGACTCCAGGGTTGGGTTCTGCAGAGCATACAGCTTTGTGGACACCTGGAGGGAGGAAACAGCACACAGAGTTTAAAAATAAAATGATGTGAGATATCATCACAAATTAGTTCTTAATATTCTTAGGGCTGTGAAGCCACCTGAAATGCATTATTCATTCGCCCTTAAACTCTTAAACTCTTAAACGGATCACAATACCCAGCATGAAAGTACAAACACACAGAATAGTATCTGGCAGTAGTTTCCAATAAGTAATACAAGATATGTATAACATATTTATGAATATAAATAAGGCATTCACCTGTTTCCAGTATGCTCTGATGAGAGTGAAGACAAAGCCTCGGTCCATAACTGACAGCAAATCATTGAGGAAGAAAGCCAGACTAGTGTTTAGTCTCTCCACCAATTCGAGGTCCTGATTGGAAGAGATACACACATCTTAAAAAGAGTTGGCAGTTTGAAGTTGATTTCTACTTTATTACATTGTGAAGAAAATCAATGAAACAAACAAACAAAAAGGATGATATAGGACGTCCCTTGTGGCCATTAACTTACTGTGCCACATTATGAATTCCCAAAGCATACACCAAGCATAAACATATAAAGATGGCTTCCCTTAAATGCACTTAGTCTCTAAATCCCCATGATAGTTCACAAATTGCGTTGCCCATTGGAACCCTGTAATATCATTGCCGTTACTTACCTTCTGGAAACGAGACACAATGTCGCCAGCGATGGTGCTGACCAAGGCTGTAATGTCATCCATGAAGCGTTCTGGGAAACGGTTCTTCCTGGGTGACTCCAAGCGGTCCGTGAAGTACAGGTGGTGGATGATGCTCTTCACCTGTGTTAAAGGTTGGATAAGACACGAGCTACTGTCATGGGAAAAGGACTGCACTGTAGAGACTAATAACGACTATAAGAGACATATCCATGCCGTCAGAGCGGTTTAAAAATGTTGTTTCCTACCATGAGTTCAAAGAAAAACCAGGCCTGTTGTAGAGCGCCCTCCCTGACGCTTCCACTGCTCACCACCCACTGGAGGGCCAACTCCTCATGGAAGAGCTGAGTAGAACAGGAAAGCAGAAAAAAGAGAAAAAGAAGTAGAGAGGGAGAGGCAATAAAGCCAGACAAAAACAGAGAGAACGTGAGGCACCAGGAGAGGTATTGATGACCATCTTAAATTAAAATATATAATATATAGGTCTACATGTTGTGAACAGATTCAGAGAAAATACTATGGATACCATAGTGTATTTACTTAATGGGGGTTTGAAATAAAAGTTAAGTGGGTTTAATTAACAGTCATTAAAAATTCTAACATTCTACATGAAAGAATAATTAAGTATAATAAATAAGTTCAGGAGAGCTCCTGTGCCCTCAACACTGAAAATTAACTTGATTAAAGACAGTGAGATTTAACCCGACATGTGAAGGATTATCATCTGTAAACAAATGTATTCATAATTTGATGAAAAATGCACCCTTATCACCATGCAAATTTCTTGATAGTATATATGGCTTGAATGGTATAAACAGCTGAACATAGTCTCCTGTGAGCGTGGAGAGGATGTTTGCATGGAGAGAAGAATTTATTCTTCTTCATTTCTTTTAAGTTCTATGCATCGACAATAGCATTTCCTTAGGCGTGTTTTCATTAAAAACCAACATCCAAAACAGTCTGGCTAACACACTGACTCTTGTCCGTAGTCTGGCAAGTCTTCCAATATACAGAAAGTTTTAGATTTTATGAGTGTATTGACTGGAATCATAATTTCTACTGCTTTAAAGCAGTCAGTATTGACAGGTGTGTATTGATCAGTATAAACAACTGAGCAAAGACCATCTGCTGAAAGAATAGTTCCTGAGAAAAAAGCTGGTAAGTAGAAGTTGTGTTAAGACTTTTCAGGGAAATTAACTTTAATATTAGTCAACTTTACAGCTGACTTACCATGTTTGTATTTCTGGTACAATATCTCTTGTAGGGTCATAGTAAAATGATTCAAAGTTGTGCAGCTCTTGTACTTTCTTAAATGTAACACACATGTGCTCGATTCCTGAGTGCAAAGTGCACACTGAAAGGAGACTTCCCAGACTCAGGCAGACTGTTAGCCAGACTACAAACAACATTCATGTAACATTAAAAAAACTCCTCGACACATTCAGAACAAGAGGCAGATCAGTGACATTCAGCATTCAACAAGACTCCACAACCACCAAAATACGACATCGACCAATCCAGAGGCACACATCCACAGACAAGACAGGTGAGGAGGCGAGTACAGAGGTGGGCGGGGTTGGCTCCTCCCCCAGTGCAAGTGGCTCTACCTTTTTTGTGGGCAACCGTCCTGTTAAAGTTTGCAAGAAACTGGCGCTCTCAGTGTGCGAAGACATGCGATTGCCACAGCGCTCCATGGCCTATGGGTGGGATGAATGGAACGGTGACAACAAGGTTAGTGGAGGAGCAACAAGACCGTGGGCTTGCACCTTTTTCCTCAGCACACAGGGAAAATGTGTCACACACGCCCACACAAATACACACACACAGAGACACACACGCAAACTACACACTTGTGATCTCTCTTCACACATGAATACACATAACAATTAGACAAAGGACAGGGCCACAACACTGAAGTGTTGTAACCATAATCTAAAACAGTCAGATACATTGATAGCCTTAAATGGAGGGATGCAAAATGGCTGCAAAAAGAAAGAGCCGTGACATCAAATGAAGACATTGTATTGGTTGTCTTTTCCTTGATGTCACAACATTGCTTAGTGGTGCACCATTCTGCCTCCCTCCAGGTGAATACAATACTCATTACAGAGATGTAAAATGACATACGGAGATACCATCCTACAGTAATTAAGTTATTATTATTTATAAGTGGAGTAACAACGTTCCATCCCAGGTTAAATGTTAATAATATACATGCTCTGTTAATGTTCTATGTTCAATCTAGCCGTGATTCTAAGATTACAATATGCAGAATTAATTTTATCCCTGACGTTCATAATATCGAATGTGTAAATTAGTGACAAACACAGGCTTATGCCATGACAACTGAAAATGACAGAGGACATAACATCATGTGAAGATGGAAAGTTAAGCCGACAAAGACGTCACACATGTGGACGTACACACACGTACACACACGTACACACACACACACACACACACGTACACACACACACATACACATACACATACACATACACATACACATACACATACACATACACACACACACACACACACACACACACACACACACACACCATGCTCCAGTGACAAAGTGAATGCTATGCAGGGTAATGCAGATAATCATGCAGGGATACTAGCTGAGAGTGGAGACTATTAGGTTAAAGCAGAGAGAGTGAAGAACTGTGTTAGGAACAGAGAATGAAATAACAGATGAAACAAAATGAATGCAAAAGAAAAACGACTCGAGATGATGTCTAACACTACTCTTTTTCTCTACCACTCAAACAACCCTCTGTGATATATATATAGACAAAAAGATCACAGTAAGTCTTGGTTTTGGGTTTAGCCTTAACTGCAGGCAAGTTTGACAGAAAGAGCAGAAGGCCAACAATGTTGAAGAAATTGTTGCCATGAACAACTCTGGTAAACTGGTAGTGAAATAGTTGGATTTAGACTATGTGACTTTTCATGCCAGTACTGAGAAAAAGGGAGGTGTTAGATGTGATAAGTGAATAAGGGGTGATACTGGAGACTGTAGCATGAGAGATAGAGGGTCATGGAGGCGGCTGTGACTCCCATGTATGGGATCATGGGAGGGTTGTGATTTAAAGTTTACCAGAATACTGTGATATTCTGAAGTTTTGGTCTTTTATGCCTTTGTGTTACACTAATCACACTGAATATGATTTAGAAATCTCTAGTTGAAGAAACTTGGTGGTTAGCAATCATAGTAGCATGACTTAAAACCTCTGTAGGTAGCTTTATGTCTGTAACTGAACGACATAGTGACAACAGGAAATAACAATGTAGTATTAAAAAAAAGTATTTAAAGTTCCTAGTGTTAGGGACTCTGACAAAGAACACAAATAAACCAAAACTCCAAATATCCTAGTATCCCTTCAAGGTGAGTAGGGTGAGTTGTTTTTGCAGTGAGGCAAAGTGGAGGACGGGGCATTCATAAAACCACCTGCATGGTTTCTGGAGCGGACCCAGGGCTGGATCCCCAGGGGGCACTCTTACAGCCCATGGTGTGCACCCACGAGTTGGAGCGGTCTAAGCCCTAGTCGTGCCAAGGTCAAAGGACACAAGGCAGGCAGGAAGCAAGGGAACGAGCGAGCAGCACGGGGGAAGGAGGAGGGAAGGAATAATGACAGGTTAAAGAGGTTCAGAGGTCAGGACTGCTGGAAGATGCCAAAGGACCAAAAAAAAGTTAGCGGTCAGTAAATTAAAAATCCAAAACATCACCACAGAGGAGCAAAGCACATTCTCTCTCCCTTTCTCTCTCTGTGTAAGAAATAACTTCCCCTACCTCAGAGACAAGAGAAGAAAGGTTTGGTTAAGTATTAGCAACAAAGGGAACATTCATCAAACAAGGGGCTGCATTCATTCACTGGTCAGGTACTTTTGGGTTAAATAAAAAAATGTTTGAAGTGGGAAACCACAAATTATACAAGACAAAATACATGACATCATAAAAATAAAATAAAATAAGAATAAAGAAAATCAGTAGAGACAAGACTAAGCAATTCTTAATGTCTTCAAAAGACCAATGGAACAATGTGCTATTGTATCTTCTTGACAGCATCTGCTTTCTGATGTGACCTTACACTAAATGTCTTGTACGTGTTTCACAACGTGTTTCATGGTGCATGCATGCATGTATGTGTGTGGGTGTGTGTATCAGGTTGCTGTTACAGCGGTTAGAGAGATAAGATGTCCAGGCTTGTGTTTACGCAATGCTATACATTTACATGTTGATGAAATAGTCCCCTGGGTCACTGTGCACATGGAAGGCCTCTGCCGTGATGTGGGTTAACTATAGATTCACCTCGCTTGAGTGTGTCTGAAATACAGTACATCACAAATCAATAAGAGCTGCTGGACTACAGCAGTGCTTAATATTTAACTTTCATATTTGACATCCATATGCAATGTGGACAAGCCAAATATTGCAATATGGCTAAAAATTATTAATATCCATGCCTGCTGGTTATGTCTACAATAGGACCACGTGCAACATTTTGAGTTCAAGAACCTCTTCAAGCAGAACATATAAGAGATAAAATAATATCTTTATCAAGTATAGTTAGAGACACTATTTAATGACCTTACCTTGCTGCCAATGATCGAGCGGACCTCATCATCAGGAGAGGTGGGTGTACCAGAGATGTCAGGGTTACTGTTGCTAAGGCTGCGGGAGCGGTTGAGGTTGAGGCTGGCTGGTCTGACAGCTGAGCGAGCCATGGTGGCATAGTGAACCGAACCTCCCAAACCTCCCGGGCCTGGGACAACACACAGAGAAAAGAAAATAATACAATTTTGTAGGTCCACTGACATGATGGCTGCATGTTAACTGCTTCCAATACTCACATTTAAAGCCAATGTATGCAAAGACTTCATTTTGTATGTGGTGAGGTACACAGGTAAGTAGTTCATACATGTATTTATTCATAGATGAGTCTTGGCACCGGATGGTTTATTAGGACATTTGCTGGAAATCAAATGCTCTACCAAAATGGAATACTACACAAAAGGAGTAAATGTAATTGTAATTTTAGAGGGAAGAACAGTTGCACACAGATAAGGATGGACAGTAGTGGACCATATCTACCTGTTACAGATGAGTTGGGGTCTGTGTTGGGCAGGCAGAAGACAAAATAGATGTGGGAGGAAAAAAAAGCAAAAGATAAAAAGAAATAGGAGAAGAAAAATTATGGCAGGTAGGTTTTATAATAAGACACCCAGTGAAGGTGAGTTGGGGGTTGGATGAAGTTAACTTAAAAGGAGAAAACTGAAAAACAGACACAGAATAAAGAAAATATCAGGTGGTAAACTGTACTGACAGTAAAATACCTGGGGAGGGTGAGTTGGGGTCGGTGCTGGGCAAGCGGAAGACGTAGTGGATGTAAGAAGATAGCAGGCCGTTGCGGCCGTGCATGTCCTGGCTGGTGTCTAGGTACTTATGGAGCCGGTTCACTATGGATGCCATAACCTCGAACGATGCCTGGCCCAAATTCACTGAAGACGTACACACACACACACAACGAGGTACAGACAGAGTATTTAAAAACATAACCTAACTGGCTGACTTCCTGCATAGCGTGTAACTCTGCCCACCTGTGCTCAGATTATGAAAAATAATTAACAATTAAGGAACCTACATATTTAAAAAGCACTGCACCACAAAAAATGAAACAACATGAACAGCTACTTATATATTTTCTTTTAACTGTCACATTTTTGTTTTTTGCTAGAAACATCTGGTGGACAAAAGTGAACCCGTGGGCTCCACAAGACATTTCAGCGCATAAATATTTACACTCCTATGTCTCCCAGATAGAAAATAGTGTTTATACAAATACTTTCAGAGTTGTGCCAACTCAGATGGCTGTCTTACAGACTGTAAATGGTTATTTATATGTCACATCAGGACAAGTTTTTTTTAGACTACGATTTTAAACTATGAATTTTGCATGTCATCATCATAATTTTAGACACACCCCAAATTCATTTTGTATCCATATAAATGTGGTTGCAGAGTTTCACAGAGTGAGCAAGTTTTTATCAAATAACTCTGTTACCATGACATGACCAAATTTAGGAAAATCTTAAACCTTAAATGACGTTCATCATCTCTGTAAACAAAAACAAAAAAATAGTACAGTTGATACCCAACTGTACTAAATTGTACTGAATTGATTTTAAATTGAATTATCTTCAAGCTAAAATCAATGTCTGATCTCTGTTGTTTTTTTAAGTTAAATGTAATCATACCTATCTGCCCAGCAATGACTGGCGGCCGCACTACAAGCAGCACCAACTTGTCGAGTAGAAGGTGAAGGAATCGAACCACCGGCTCCAGCTGCGAAGAGTTGAGCGCTGCGATGCTCGTCTTGAGCTCGGCCTCGAGGTTATTCTCCATGATGCGCATGTCTCCTATCCTGACTGGAAACATGTGTTCGTCCAGAGCGTGTACCAAGGCAAAGAACTTATCCAGGTACTGGTCCTGGATAGGTAGAGTGGTGGGGGTGCATAGCAAATGAGAGAGAGAAAGTTTATTGGCGAAACAAATGCAAGACGTTGCACAAAAGGGGACAGAAAAGCACATGGATGGTAAAGGAATAGAAGATAAGAGAGAGATGATGATGATGGATAGAGAGAAGAGAAAAACATGAGTGTTAAAGGGAGAGAAAGGGGGAGAGGACCCGACAAACAAAAGTAAGCTTGGATCTTCTCGTCTGTAAGTTGGCTCACCAAGTGGAAACCACAAAACGAACTTTACTACAAGAACGCCGTAGAATCCAGCAAGTCTAATCTGCGCTAGGAGCAGTGATTTATGAGCACATTAGTCTCAGTTAGGCTCCTAGGGACCACAGTCAAGCCCTTTACACCCCAGCCGACACAGAGATGGAGTAGACTCCAGTAAATTACTGGCGAGGCGAGCTTCACCCCGCTAATGAACTGGTACTAGGGAGGAATTACTGTCTAAATGTGAAAACACTGTGTGTTTGTTTCTCTTTACTGTAACTGAAGTTTTAAACAAGATCCTGTGCGCAATGTTTACGAAAATGATTAGGTGGCAATTGATAATAAAATAGTAATAACACTGTTCTTCCCTAAAAAGCAGGTCATTTTGATAATATACGGTTTTCATTTTCTGGGAGCATGAGCAGCACCCTCTGCTCAAACATATACTGACATGGGACTAACCTATCAGGGAAGATGAATCAGGAGGATGAGAGCTGATGATAACAATCGCTAACCACCCCCAAACACTGTTAGACTACTGTATACAGTACTGTTACCTGTGTGTGAATGGTTGAAACAGTCACCACTTCCACATTGAATACTCCTCGATGGTTGTCCACCCACTTCATCCCTGGGAGAGGAACCTGGTGTACAATAATACCAAAGTCATTCTGTGCTACATTGGCAAAATGAACATTTAAGAAGCAGTGAAGATAAACGAAAAGCCAGTGTGTGTGGAAAGTTTTAAGACTGTTCCAAAGCCTTTTTATACCATCTCAACCTTTTTTTATTACAAAAGGTTCTCCTGGACTGCCTGACAACATGCTGCAGCAAAATATATTCCTCAAAAACAAAGCCCAACTGTCAACCTAAGTTGTCTGCAGCACACTGCACTCAGCACTCTTTACTGTTTACCAAATTCATATATTTGAATTAACTAATTCGTACTTATTCATAAACATTTGTATTCTTTAAAAATATCTGTGCCTTACGTCTGGTGAGAGAACAGAGTAGGATTGTGGTGGTTTTTCCAGAGACACAGGCAGACAGAAGTGTCCTGTTCGCAGACGTCCATTCTGCAGCATGGGGATCCACTAGAGGGAGAAGGGGAGAAAATTAGATCAAAAGAGGAGACATAGAACAAAAAAAAAAAAGATTTTTCATTTGGCACACATTCTAAATGAAGTATGGTCTCCTTAAGGCTTCAAATGTTCACTACTACTGTTACCTACAACCACAGCAACATCCTGTGTGGTTATTGTAGCTTGTGACTGTTACCTACCGTGTATCCCACAGGGGTCTCCAGTGGTGTGTTCTGCTTCTGCTGACAGCTAACGTGGTAAAATGTGAAGAGAATGTGGTGGTGGTCGGACAGGGAGGCAGGCAGCTTGATCTTGACCTCATCGTGGAAGTCAGGGGATCTGTTCACAGCAAGTAGTAACAATAATGTAAAACTATTCGACAACAAGCTGCTTTATATTGATGGATGAATTGATCGATTAGGAGAGAGAGACAGCCAAAATAGATTAGTTTCCAAACTATGCAGACATATATTAAATAATGTGGTTCAGGCGGTCATCTCAAGGGCATTCCACTTAAACTTACAGTTCTAATTATGTCCACATTGACTATGGATCTCACATGGCCTGATGGCTATGGGACTATGAATATGTTTCACTTTAGACAAAGCTAATGGGTAACAGTTAAATTGTTGTCTATTATATGTCTTTTTTTTTTTTCTTTTTTTTTACAATCAAGGCTATAATGGTGCCACTGCTTTTGTTCTGATTGCCTGCTCTGTGCTCAATGGGGAATAAGTCATAAATACCTATCAGGTCCTCCCACTAGGCTTGTATGAGACTCATCCTGGAAACCATTGAGAGTGGCTTGCTAATTGCCTCTTTAGGATTCTAGGTAGAATTATACATACTAGCTACAGACCTACATATCAGTACATTTTCATCTGTGCATGTACAAATATGCAACTTAATTAAAATCTCCATATATTGCGTTGCAGACAAAGTATATTTATAACATGGCGATCTTTGTCTCAAGACAGAGCAGGGGTTTATAGTGGAAATCAAGTGATCTAAAAAGAAAGAACACATCATAATTCACTTCACTTTATAGTCCCACAGGAGGATATTCGGTCTGTAGGCCAATGCCCAGAAACAAACAACACACCCACAACTACAGCAAGCCAATCAACAAACCCACTATGATCGCCTCAAGCTTGGAAATAAACCAAAACTGCTTAAAAAAGGGTCACAAAAGGTCCCCCATTTCTCATGGGAACAAACATTTGGGTTTTGGACCTAGGAAAAGAAAAACCAAGGCGGAACAACACTAAGAGCAACTTTCATGAAAGTGGAAAAGTTAATGGGTTATTGGTTAAGAGTACAAAAGCAGAATACTGTTTACTGCAGATAACATTTTGTTATAATAGAGTTGTTTTCCTTCATATGTTCCTTCACAAGGTTTGACAAGTGAAATATTGTACCATTTCTGAGTGAAATGCAGACTGTAATTGACCATTACCTATAAGCACTTCTAAGGGCTGGATCAAGTCCTGATGCATGATTGTCCTAGTCACAGTGCTACATTATTCACAGGTTGATTAATTTTCGCCTTCAAGGTGTGACCCTTGGGTGACAAATGACAAACCACTGGATGTCGTAAAAAACACCTAAAGTGGTGATAAAATATGAGCGACCCCTCAGCTCTTGTGTAGAGATGGAACAAACTTGTGCCAAGGACACAACTTGACAATATCTAGAAGGTTAACTCAAACTATTCTTAAACTAGAAGGGCACTCGGAGAGCGCAAACCTCTTTTGATTCAATACTGATGTTTAAGGTGGCTATTACGTTGTTTGTCCTGTCACACCAGGCACACCATTTTCTTTCCCTTCAGCGCTCTATAGACACTTGTCCAACCAAAAGACACTCAAAGACAAAGAACTTACCTGTTATGGTACACGACAGCTGTATAGGCTTCTTTAGCGAAATCTGCACAGCTGGACTTCCCAAATATCACCTGGGGATACAAAAAATGGTTGTTTTCGATGGTCATGAAGCCATGTTGTGTACTGTATTTACGCAGCGCATATTTGGTAGCATGCACACAGCTGTAGAATAATATAATGCTGTCACATTGCACAGCTTTGCCATACAACCACACTTAGTTAGAACTAAGATGGCTGTGTTTTTTCTGATAACATCTCATCATTGCATACCGGCATTGCATTGTTGGGGTCCTCTCCGTTCATAAATTGCACTTTGACTGTGATGTTGCGGGCAGACCCTTGGCGGTTAGCAAAGTTAAGACTCTGAGGGTTCACATATAGCAGATTCCTAAAAGACAAACATGGAGACGGACACACAGAGAAGAAAAGGTACATCATAAATTCAGTTACTTAAGAAATAAGAGATAGGGAAGGGAGGGAGGGGGGCACAGTAGGAAGTGCAAATTAACCCGAGATCAGCTGACAAACCGCAATGACGTAGTCAAGTCTGTGGGGGATGGCCCCACAGAGACCACAGCTGGAACCACAACTAACAAGGAAGCGTGGGAATCTTTCTGGTCTGATGATTAGATATTTTACTCATTCCCTTCTTCTTTACCCCCCAACTAGCATGTCCCAGCATTTATAATGGAAGCTTTAAAGTGGGTTTTGAATAGAAAACAGACACCAAGATAACTTTATTGTGGCAGATGTGGGATACCCATACAAGCACAAAATGCCATATCACTGATTAGTCAGTACTTCACATTAACTTCAGAAGGTTAATCAGTACACATGATTACTGTGAATGCATACTCTACAGGTCTCCCAGCATTCTCCAAACTTTCAGAAGACAGCTACCTACTTCCCAATTCTGAGCCCAGAGGCTACATAAGGGGACAAAGTCACTTTTTTAGGCAACCCTTCTTCTCATCTTCAGTTCACATATTCCTCTAAATCAAAATCTAAAATCTATCCCTAAATTCAGTTCAAGTTAACCCTTCCTTGGTCAATACAGCCGTAACATGTTTCTTGACAGTTTAAGTGAAACTAAGTATGAACAAGTTCTTTCACTCTCAAAAAGGCCTCATCTCACAAAATAATGACACACACAGCCAGTTAGGTGCTCCGATAGTGTGTGAACGTGACTTTTCTGTAACCTTGCGATAAACAAAGGATGGGGCGGTGGTGAGAAGGTATCCACACCATCCAACCATGGAACAAAGGACTGACACACAGCCCGTTATCAGAGCAGTCCTCTCAACCAGAGGTCAACGCAAGAGGTTATCAGTGCCCAGAAATACAATTGCTACAAAATCAGGACTGATAGTACGCATGATAATCATCAGTATAGCTACAGATATATTAGTATGGCAATTAAAATTAAAACATACATAGCAGTGGATAATGGACATCCCATTATTACTACTGTCTGATGAGATTGTTTGTACTTTGTCAAATGAAAATTCATCTGCAAATTTGAACTTTGGCATGAACATCGCAGCTTAACAGAGAAAGACCCCTGCAAACCATGTTAAGTTCACACCCTTAACTCTCTTGCTGTTAAGCCAAGCTGCTAACCACTGAGCTGGCATGAAGGATACTGAATATCATTACCAGCTTTATGCTGATCAAGCAAATTCCTTGCACATTTACACATTTACATCTGTCTGTGGTCTTTTTTTTTTTTTTTTTTTTTTTCCATAGGACCCTTTCGTTCTGCCCTGTTCATATATAAAAAGGTGGCAGCCCTTCATTTCTGAGAAATTAGGTAATCCATCCACATAACCGCAAATTACTAGAGAAAGCTCATTAAGACGACTGGGTGGTATTTTAAGGTGCACTCTAACAGCCAGAGTGCTAAAATGTTTCCATTTTAAAGCAAAGATAACCAGAGGCGATGGGCCAAATATCCTTGTAGTGCCTGCTCCGCTGGCCAATGAAAATATATTTTACAATACAACAATAATAAATAGTAAAATACCATTAAACAGTTCCAATATATACCTGCCAGTTTGAACAAGAAACAGTGCCGAAAGTATAAATATTTATATTCCAATTAAATACTAAACCAAGTAATTTCACTGATTAGTTTCTCATTCTTATCTGGCTGAAGGTGGACATATTTCACCAACATTGCAAGTCTGCTTAAACAACTTACTAAGAATTTGCCATAAATATTGTTTTTTACGACAGGACAGGAATGATCCTTTTAAAGCTGCAAGCTAATCAGTAAACTATATATTCCCCATTTCATGTCTGGTGGCACTGAAAAATATCACACAGGGCATGACAAACTTGAAAAAAAATGACAAGGCTGAGCAATAAAGCCGAGATGATGAGTACACACTGTCCAAACTCTCCAACATCATTCATGGCCAGAAGCTCAACCCTGGCACAGATGACAGGATCACTCGCCTCCCACCGCAAAGAGAGAAGAAGGAGGGAGAGCGAGAAAGAGAGTCTGGTGCTAGGCTGATTCAGCAGGATGCTAAATCAAACCCAAGAGCATTAATTACACACAGCATTATCAATCAGAGCAAAGTGTGCGCAGGGTTATATGGTTTGAGATTGATCAGACTGACGATCCATCAAAAACCTGTGATGGCCATTGTTGGCTTTCTGCTGATCAGCTAAAGCTCTGCACCACAGATGGAGAACAGGGTAGGGTGTGGTATGGAGAGGGGATTGGGGTAAATGGGTAGTAGAGCAGGGGGGGGGCGTATATGTCATTTGCTCACTGCTGTGATTTGTTTGTTCGAGAGAGGGAGGGCTCGAGGGGGATTTGGGAGGAGGTAGGGTACAGAGCTAAAACATAGTAGGGTTTAATGATCAGCTAATCCCCCCTCCTCTACTGAAAGGGCAGTATATAACACAGGGCAGCCTGCTGCTCGCACATCATTTAAACAGCAAGGAAGTCTAGGTTATAGGCAGAGGGGGAGAAAACACTGTTGAGAGGAGCACAAAGTAGAGGAAAGTAAGAACAGTGAAACGCTTTCATTAGACAAGAAAGTCATGATGAAGCTGTTTTCCTTATTGCTGCTGCTAGCTAGTACCACTGCTGCTGTCCCTCTGGAATCATCAGGTAGAGAAGAGTTTCCCACCCTGCCCTCCCAGGCCTTTGCCACAGCACCAAACCCAACCGAAGCAAAGTCTCGCTTTGCCATGCTGGATGATGTTCGTCTTCTTGCAAACGGCCTACTTCAGCTAGGCCAGAGTTTACGAGAGTTTGTCCACAAGACCAAAACCCAAATCAACGACATTTTCCAAAAGTTGAACATTTTCGACCGCTCTTTTTACCAGCTCTCAGTGGTCACATCAGAGATCAAGGAGGAAGAGGAGGAGCTGAAGAAGACCACGAATTTCTTGAAGGCCAACAATGAGGAGATCAAGAACCTGTCGCTGGAAATCAACTCTAAGATCAACGGCATCCTGCAGGAGCGTACACAGCTGCAGAGCAAGGTGGGAAGCCTCGAAGAAAGGCTGAAGGGACTGTCGCAGAGTATTGTCCCTGTTGACCAGCTTAGTGAAATCACAACACTCAAGGTAAGCCATTGATAAATGCTGAAGCAATTTCTTTCTTTAAGACTGCATTAGTTAGTGGATATGTGCACATCAAAAAGAGAGCAAATAAAAACTGTTTCCCTCAAATAAACAACGGAAATATATTTAATACACTCTACAAAGTTGGGTAACATCAACCAACATGCCACTTGCTTGCTGACATTACACAAGAAGAGCACTAGCCCCAAGATAAGCATATCTGGCAAAATGTATCTTCATGATGAAATGATCTATTTCTGTAATAATTATTGATAAACAATATGTCAATCTGTTGCATTATCATTTCCATCTACAAATGGCCATTAGAATTGCACAAATGTGTACTGGCAGAAGGAAAGCGTATTTTTTTGTGTTATGTTGTTTGGCATGACTATGACTGGGAAAATAATGTTTGCATTATGGCATTTTCAGGAGGTGATTGACGCTCAAGAGAAAACTATCTCTGATCTGCTGAAAGCTGTGGGGGAGCAGCATGATCAGCTCAACAATCAAAAAATCATGATAAAAAATCTGGAGGAAAAGGTATACAATTAAATTGATATGATTTCACTAGATTTAGTCTAGAAAATTCTGCTTTACATGTGAAGAAAATATGAATATGGGGGGGGAAAGTCTGCTTTCTAGGGCTGACAACATAATTAATAATATTTTGCACTCTCTTGCAGATAAGCTATGACAGCTTTCAAGATACAGTTGATAAGCCAATGGATTCAGACTCTGCTGCTTCCGATATGTTTGAATATCTGACAGGAAACTCAACTGGCCTGGACACAAATGGTAAAATTATTTTAAAAAAGTGGTGCGAAATATGAAGGAGAATGCAAACAGAGAAATTTGGACATATTCATTTTGATTTTCTTCATTGCGTTTCAGACCTCCCTATGGATTGCAGTGAGGTGTTTAACAAAGGAGAGGCAAACAGTGGAATCTATGTAATCAAGCCAAACAAATCGGAGCCATTCAACGTATACTGTGAACTGGGAATAGGTGGGTGAGAGTACAGCAATCAGAGCTCTGAGTGACAGTATCAATAACCTGTTTATTTAGCAGCACTGACACAGGGAATCTGGTAAGGAACACAAATCAATAGGTTATCATCCAAAAGGGCAGACAGTGGGGTGGATATCCTATTCACATTATCTATGATAAAGAGATTTCCTGATCTTGTGTAAACATTTGCATGGCTTGCACAACAGAAACTTGATTTGAGATATGTTTCTAACCCATTATATAGATGGGGGTTCAACTGTCATCCAACGCAGGGTTGATGGTTCAGTGGATTTTGACCAGACGTTGAACAAGTACGAGAAAGGCTTTGGAGATCTGGAAAGTGAGTACTATTATCATTTGCCAAAACCATATGCAATTTGATTTAGACTTTTTCCTTAACCGTAGTAAACACACATTAGTCAATAATCCTCTTAAAGCATACTCAAACTTATATTACCAAGTACTTCCCGCAGGCTTTGTCATAGGAAATAGTAATTGTTACATATCAGACAGAAACCGGCAAACTGACTTCCTGTATTGTCTGAGTATACAAGTTTCTCTCACAACTATCTACAAAGCCTAATAAAATGGAACGAGAAAAACAACATAATAAAGTTGTGTGAGAGAAATTCTCAATATTATAAAAGAAAATTCTAGGATTTTCCTGTTTGAAATGAGTTAAATTAAGACTCCTGGTGCGTTGGTGTGTTTTGCAGAGGACTTCTGGTTGGGCTTGAAGAAGATCCACAGCTTAACACAGCAGGGAGTTTACATCATGCGTATTGATCTGGAGGACTGGAAGGAGGAGAAGCATTGGGTTGAATACCGTTTCTCACTGGAGGGTCCCTCCATGGACTACACCCTTCATGTCAGCCACTTTTCTGGTGACCTGCCTGATGCCATGGCCAACAACACTGGAAGGAGATTCTCAACAAAAGACAGCAAGAACGACAACCATCGAAACTCCAACTGCGCTCGCAGTTACACCGGTAAACAGTTTTACAGGCTGATACAGCAAAAGGAAGACCTATATCCTCACAACGGCCATAAACAAAATGCACTTGGTAGCATAAAAACAAAACAAAAAAAGTATTTTTGTAACAAACAACTTGTAAAGACCAGTATATAACTTATGTCTCTGACCCTTTGGCAGGTGGTTGGTGGTTCAATGGCTGTGGGGAAACAAACCTGAATGGAAGGTACTTGTGGTTGAAGGCAAAAGGACGCTCAATGAGAAGGAGAGTCATTCACTGGAAGCCTGGTACAGGGCCTTCATATTCCCTCAAGATGACCAAGATCACCATACGACCAGACCCTACTGCTAAAAGCCTCAACTGAACCCCGTTAGTCATGCCTTCTCGTTCCACAGAAATGAAGTAACACAGGCATTATTTATATCAACAACACCAAATTTAATTTATCTGCAACATTAGGCCAATTGCTTCCATACATCATTTTGTCAGAGGCTGGTGGTGACCAACAGATGACAGACAGGCCAGAAGAGTCACAAGCCAGAATATGCTGATCAGTCGCAATGGTGCAACCATGGCACACAGGTCATTAACCTATTGTTTCTGATCCAACAGGGACAGTAGAACTGTCATTATGCAACGTCTGCAATCACTTGCAAAATGGACATATTGATCCACATCAGTAACCTAATTCAGTGCTGGAGGCAAAATGTCACACTACTGCATAAGAAAAAAACTAAACTATTGCTTGGCTATGTTTTAAATGAGCTTAAATGAACGACAGCTTCCATGTTAGCTATTTAAACTGTATTTTATCTTTGTGATGTGAAACTGTTGCATGGTTCTGATGAGCTACTGGCACAAATAACAACAGATTATTACATAAAGCATGCAAACTATAAGTCAGGGCTCAAGAGAAACATCTGTACCATGTGTCCATAGAGGTATTTTCTTTTCAATGAAGGGCTTGTAATTTATGTCCTGGTATTTTACACTTAACACCGCTAGTTTTACAATCCACAAAGTGAGGCCAACCTTAGCAGTGAATTACAAAACAAAAGAGTATAAGAGAGTAAAAAAAAAAGAGAAAAAAATCCTTAGTTACTTAGTACACCAATGGTAATGTTTTTCCTTTGTTTGTTCTATGTTTTTTTTCTACTCTGTAAAGTATTTAAACCATCCTCATGCCATTATCTGATTTATCTTGGTACTGTTAGAGAAACACAATTTCCGTGTATTTCCTATGTTATTGAGTCATATTGACTCTTGTCTATTATTAAAACATAAATGACCTGTACTATAAACGTGCATCACACTAACACCTCAACCTGTCAAGTAGTTATGTGCTCTAACAAATCATATTTATGGAGTCAAAATAAAAATCATGACCAAATGAGTAACATGAGTACATTTTTTATATTGTGCTGATCTATAGATTTGTGTTAGATATTGACTTGGTATGACTTTAACGTAAGATCAAGTACAATTTAAAAGCATGTTCTCATAAATGTGCTTTACATGCTTCCATATTTCTATAATATGTATTGGTGGTTCAAAATATAAAACAATGTGTTATTGTGTTTATTTATTGCTTATAAAACATTGTTGCTTGATAAACTTTAGTAACCTGGTATCACTGTTAAGGTTCAATGAACTCAGAGTATATTTAACATTTATACATATTGATAAACAATATGTCAATACATATACATACATATACTTACAAAATAAATAAATGAATAGAGACATAAGAATATCAAACATTAGGACTTTAAATCAGAATAAAATGTAACTAAAAATGTAACATTGTGATTTCCTTTCACCCCAATTCCACCCCAGTTAATCTGCAATAGGAAAGTGACCGAGTTTTCTAAAGACAAATAAGGCAAATAGTAGTGGGAAGTCAGACCACGTCAGAAGAGATGTAAGATTAAAAGGACATTTGACCTTGACAGATGTGGACACTTACACGTGCACTGGACGTCACTGTGCAAAGCTTGAACAGATGTGTACTGATTTCGACAGGCTGAAGATGCGTTTAGGCTTAACTAAATGATCACTAAAATGTTACAAAAGGCTCACAAAGCCATGAATTTTCCTATATTGATCTATATTTTCTGACAAGAATCAATAAAACTCTCAATGTGACATCCCTCTGTAGTCCTTCAATCTAAATGCTTTCCAAAAAAAGCAGTCTGAACTATTGAAATGAAATATTTGGACAGATGTTGAGTCACATGTAAGCCAAAGGAGCTATGCCAGAATGACACAACTGTAATTACAAATAATTGTGTTACAAATTAATCAATTCAATCATTTATAATTGAAATAGTTAAAAACAGCTTGTATTTTTGCAACTGATTATTGATTATTGACTGATCATTTGGAAAGAAGGCTTCATCGTGACAAATGAATATAGTCTGCAGACAAATTTGCTGAAAAGATAAAAAATCCAAATGTTTGTTCTGTACCTGTATGTGGTGTTTGGCACGTAGACATCCCTGGCAGGGAACTCCAGGATCTCCCTGGTGGGGCGTACCCTGCTGTCTGGGTAAGGTTTAACCTGCAGTAGGTCAGGAGTCAAGCAATAGTGTGGGTTCTCTGGAGCTGGAGAAATGTCCAACTTCAACTGGGCTGTGGTGACAGTCACAGGAGACAGAATGGTAAGGGAGAGAGTGTACAAGGAGGTAAGGAAAGAGAGGAAGATATATATTTATTTGAAACACAAGTGGTTCATTTCTCTAAATCAAGTAATTCAAGAAATCAAAGCACGCTCAATCCATGTTTGTACCTGTGATGGGTCTGAGCCTCCTCAGCACTGAAGAAGGCCTTCTCATATCTGCTAGGAACTTGTACAAGTCTTCATCACTCAGTCTGTCACCCTCCTAAAACAGACATGTGCAACATATTAACTAAAAGAGCATCCCGATGAAGCTAGAGGACATATGCCTTTTTGTCAGTGGAAGTGCACAAAATACATATTATAGACAAGTGTGTAGCAAACAGCATGTGACCTGTTTGAAAAAGTTGGTGATGGTAAGTGTTGCAGGTCTAAAGCCTGTCAGACTGCATGATTCGTCTCCACTGGTAGTCCTCTCCAGGGAACGCCTCCCCATGATGCTTGAGTTCCTCCGTTCTGACCATGAGCCTTTTCTCTCTGCACGCAGGCAAAAAAAAAACAACATCATTTTAAAATGTTCAATTCTGTTCATTGACAAGCTTTTTCCTTTAGGCGATGCTACAGCAGGCTCAAGATTAATCCCACATTACCGTCCCATTTATCAGTTTATAAACATTTCTCTCATCTGCCAGGCCACAAAAAAGCATCCACCACAGTCAGCATCAAAGATACCATGTGAGGTCAAAGGTTAGACAAACACCAAAGGTCAACCTCAAAATAACTACAGATCAATTTGGCTGGACGCTTTGAAAGTTTTGCTCTTTGTTTAAATTTGTTGGTTTTAGATAAAGTATGTATCACCATGCCCATGAGCCTTATGCATGACTAAAGGATGTCTGTCACACTCTCTGTCCCCTCATAACTACATGTGACATTGAGAGGCAGTGAGTGGGTACAAGCATAAAAACGTTTTTTTTGCTTTCACACTGACTGCGACAATACAGTCAGCAGGGGTGTCTGCCAAAAAAAAGCAGTAAAGAAGTTGAGCCAGATCAAACGCACACTGCGGCCACCAATCAGATGCTCAGGCTTGTCAAACCCACCAAGGTCAGCCTGAAATGTCACTGAAACTGAGGCTATCCAGGCAGATTCACGGACTAAACTATGATAATCCAGCTGTCATGTTCTGATTTTGTTTATTTCATGTACCCAGCTTCAAAATCTGTGTCTGGAACCAGAATTTACACTCAGAAGTTTCTCTGGTTTGTGTCCAATAGTTTGAGAGGGGGAGAGTGAGCATTGGTTTAGAGACAGAGACATTGAATGAGAGTGAGGGAGTGCCGGCATCAAGAGAGTCAGTTAATCAGCGAAATAAAACATGATTTACTGATTGTTTAACAGCTTTTACAAATGGTTGTATTAAAAGGGAATGTCAGACCTGAGAGGCTCATCTCCAACTCCGTATCTCTCTCAAGACTGCCAGCACTGTTCACAATGTTCATCAGGTGGATGGCCGTCCAGGCGAAGGGCATGCGGTAGCGGCCAAGACGTTGACAAAACTGTTCTGACTGGCTCCGAAGCTTCTCCAGCTTCTCTTTATTCTACAACAAATATAGTGATTAAGTTGATTTATATATATAAAAATAACAGCTTTTAAATGATATTACTTCTTCATTCATTCAGCAGAACATGATTATGTATGGTGCAACGGATATGATGGCGTTGCTGTATGTGATCATACCTTTGCAGCATCTGACTCTTTGAAGACCATGTAGGGCTCGGCACACTCTCCAATATCACCCTGCTGCAGTACCTTTTCCAGCTGTGGACAAAACACACACTTTCAGTCACCACCCTCACACACACCAATATAACTGACCACACAGGATGAAGACTGACTGTCAAATAAAAGCCAATGAGTTGTTTGTAGCCTTTAAGTTATTAGTCTGGCATGTTTCCACAAGTCCATTTATATTTACAGGTGTTTTTAACAGCTCATGTAACATGCTTTGCTGCCATGACGGAATTAACACTGAATAAATAAATGTGTCAAAAACATCTCATGACGTCTATAATGCAGAAACAGATGGGGACTGAATCATCTGTTACTGTCACTTGTACAAGGCAACAAGGATGAGGACTCTTCTCCTTGGACTTGTAGCAGCTTGAAGAAACTTTCCCAACAAGACTAGTGTGAACGTGTTTTGTATCTTTTGTATCCATTTTCCAAAAACAGGTGTTTGTACAACCATACAAAATGGTATTATTACTCATTTATCTATTTGAAAAATACGACTTGACAACTGTCTGACCTTGATGACAAGGAAGACATCCTGTGATGGGTAGGTGATGGAGAATATGGCAGAGCGAGCCAGCGTGGAGATGGCTGCTGTCTGAATGTGAGGACGCAGCATCCCCTTCGTCTGCTCAGAGTTTAGGTCGAAGAAAAAGTTCTCTGATATCTGTGGGACACATCCAGACAGACATACGGGTCATTAGAACATGATCGTAACATAAATGTTGAATGTAATGCTATGGCCATGACATGACAAACATTAGTGTTTAATCATAATTCTTGACTGAATGGCTGTTTTACTGCAACCTGATTTCTTGCCCATGGTTTCTGACAAACATGATAACATTTCAGTAAAAATGACCCACTTGTAAAATAATGGAGCTCCTGTGCAGAGAAATATAGTATATGAGACATCTACTTATCAAGGCAACTGCTACCCTCTAGTGTTTGTCAGCTAAAGGGGAGTGGATGAACCAGCAGCGGATGATCTTCTTCAGATAGATACATAGTTCCAGTGTATGATTTAACTGCATTCCTACAAGCATAACAGGGCCACAACATAAAATTTTATAGTCCACTCATCAAATTCATTTTGGCCTCCCAACAATTTTAATGGTTTGCTGAAGTGACCCAACAACTCAGGGCTGAGGAGGCACTGTGGAAAGCATAACAGCTTACCTTTTTCTTTTCCTTGACATCGTATAAGGCCAAACTAGCAAATATGGGTTCAATTTCGATCTCAAACCTTCAAGGGGAGAGAAAAAGGATTGTGTCAGCAGAAAGCAGCAGTTAAATAAAAGAGCTAAAAGGTTTTTTTTCTGGAAAAAAAAAACGCTGTCTACCACTTACTTCAAGGACAAGCACTTGACGAGTAGCCTCTGGCCAAAGTGTTCTTTAGGTACTTCAGGCACACAGTGGCGCTCAATGGGCTCCTCCTAAACATTTACAGACAAAATTAGTAACTATCCATGCTTGCGATGAAACTTAATTCATGCAAATGTATTCATTACTTGGACTAAGTAAACTACAAACATTTTACCAAAACTTGTTGTTGACAAGAAAAAAATGTTTCAACATAGGTGAAGAGAATACCTCATCAAGGGCGGGGTGCAGAGCAAAGAGTTCGCGGTGGCGGTTGGCCTTGCGCTGCTCTTCGTTGTGCCTGTCAATCTCCTCGTTGGGGGCACGGTCAAGCAGGTGAGGGAGGAGGGCATCAGGGAGGGAGTTCTTCAAATCAAAGATGCTGCAGGCCCAGCTGCCACGTGGGGTGTCATCTATAGACATCGACCGCCGCTTTAGATCATCCTACAGGACAAACAACACAGACACACCAACTCAAACTCTTCACTTCATTAGGTACACAATACAATTTAACACTTCATTAAAACAGTGTTTGTTACTGAGGTTGTAGTTTGCAGAGTAGTTGGTTGCATTCAATTGAGGAGTGTTTCTAATATTTTGGTCACACCATTTGCATACATCCGAGGGCCATAATATTAGAAACAGCACCACAATATCAATGTTAAACATAAAGTAGAAGTATTACCTTCCTGACACAACAAAAATAAAAAATAAAAATTCTAAGCTAGAAACGAGGACAAATCATCTTCTTTTTTTATTTTTATTTTTTTACAACTGGATGATTTGGTACCTGGTCATCCTGGTAGCTGCTGTGGTCTGGCATTTCATCAGCCTCAAACACTTGTTTGGGTAGTCCTTTCTGACGTTCCTTCTGCTTGTCTAGAGTGTTCGGGTTAAAGCCCGTACCAAGCTTGTGGTATCTGAGGGAGCAGTCATTTAGAACATTGTCATTAACTTACATTTTACAGATACAATTTTTTAAGAGCTTCAAGAGAAAAAAAAACTCCACAAAGTGAAGCCTTACTTTCTGTTGACGACGGCCCAGTCTTCTGTGTAGGATCTGACACAGTCTCTGACATGAGGATCAGTGTCCCTGCAGCCAGACAGACTTAATCAATCAAACAAGTTTTATTTTAAGAGAGAGACTTCAAATGCATTAGTCTAAGTCAATAAAGATGGCAAGCTACTAAACTGATCTCATTTAATCTTTCTGGTACATCACACACTGAAGTACACTTACAGTGTTTGTGCCTCCTCTTCTAAAATACAAAAGAGCCAGCGCTAGAGTAAGTAATGACAAGCCTGCAGATCGTTTATCATTAAGCGTGTGATACAGCCATTACAATAATTACAAACAGGAATAATGAAGTCTTACAGCACACGTCACAGGGACATACACGCTTGTCTCATAATGCAGTGACATGATTAATCAGCACTACTTCAGCAAACTTCTAGAAAAATGCTCTCCCTTTCCTAAAGTTGCCATAACCTTTGAAAGTCCAAAAATAATAAGAAATAACAGAATGTAAAAACACGATAATGATAGAAACATACACAAAATGAAAGTTCCTGTGTGCAGTATCTAATAAAATGCAGCAAGCAAAGCTGAAAAGATAGGATTAACACAGGCTTGTGGCTATGTCACGTACAATTTAGAGAGGGCACCATGGCAACTGATAAGGTTTTACCATCAAGTTAATGATAATTGAAGTGGAAAATGGAAATTAAACGTAGGAGGACCAGCCTACAAATTATAAATTTTAAAAAACACACAAACACTGCTCTTAAAAAAATGTACCACCATGTTAACACTAACACCTGCTTGCTCCTTTAGGTCCTTTACAATCTAAAAAAACTCCATCTGTACTTAACTCTACGCAGGTTACTACCACATACAGCATCTGAACCACACAGCAGCCTTACCCTTCCTCTGGGACGGCTTGTGCCACTGTGCGACATTCCCTTGGTGTGTAGATAACCTCAATATCATCTGGGGGGAACTCAATCAGATCTCTCAGGGGGCCTGACTCAACGATGGGAGGGTGAGTGATGAGGTACTCCTCAAAATCCACCGGCTCCACCGCCTCTGTGAGGGGAACCTGGTGGGAGATGAGGAGGGAGATCAGAGATCAGAGAAATGGGGAAAGGAAAGGCCAGTTGTTCAGTTCTGTCTTCTTATTTTTTAATGTACATAAATGTCTAAGGTAAAGTCCTAAAGTCTCTAGTTTTTTAGTAAAGGCTTTGAGGGTAGAGGAGTTATGGGTTATTAGTCAGCCTATGAATCTGCACCAACAGGACCAAAATATGAGGTAATTTCTGTTATTTCTGTTGAGACAGCAGTTTCAGCTTATGGATCATCTTTCTATTCCAAACAGGAAAATCAGTTCTCTGAATGATGGGACTGCAACTTGGGCAAATGCTTTAAAATGCCCTCAAGCTGATACAAGTAACCAGATTAGAAAGCGTGCTGCTTCAAGATTGGACTAATGGTTTCATGGGTCTTAGTCTGCTTCTAAAATGATGAACCCAGGAGGAATCTTTGTTTCAGCACGTTTAGTTTAAATCCGAGTGTGTTTGTTCCCCCTCTCTCTCTCTCTCTCTCTCTCTCTCTCTATCTCTTGAGGAATTTGAACACAAATACCGCTGACAGCTTAATTAAAAGCCAACTGTAGCCTAATTAAGGAGGACAGGGGGTGTGTTTGCTGGTGTTCTGGCTCAGGGCTGCAGAAGGTCAATTGGCACTACCACTTTAACAAACACACTGCCTGGCCTCATACACTTGTAACTCTCAAAAAGTGCAGCAGGGAGTGGATGTGGTGAACAGGCCAATCAATGGTTATCCCTCATAGTATTTAGCCAGACATAAACAACAATTGTGCAGCCATTAAAACAACCACCAACTCAACAGAAAACTTCTCAGGTTGTAATACTGTGGTGTACTTAGACCGATGTCAGCAGGCATGCTCCTTGTTGCTGTACTTTCTTGATGATACGTGTCTAACATCTGACCTACATCTCAAATCTTGTAAATCTGCAAAATGTTGAAGTTGAAATAAAAACTCTACAGTTGCACACTGAGCGACAGCTGTGAGGTGTTGCAAAATTTTAAGGGTGATGAAATCATGTGTGTTTGAGCTGAGCACAGCATGTTGTTTACCAAACAGATTTCTTTACACAAGAAACAGAAAGGCGTGTAAGCAGACAGATCATTAGCTGGTGTGTTTTCTGGTCCGACATAGCAGACATTAAAATTATATTTCAACCAAATGTGAAAAATCAGTATCTTGACTTGAATGTGACACCCATATTTTGATTTCAATAGTCTTTGAGAGTCCTCACCGTGTTGCTTGTTGTGGTGCCAACATTGAGGTTTTTAAAGAGTTGTGGGGAGCCCCCATACTGGCCAGCTATCTGCTTCCTGACCTCTGCTGCCACAGTCCTGCAGACAGAGAAGAGACAGGCGGAGGGAGGATGAGAATGAGTGAATACAATCAAGTATGTGTGATGATCCATAAATTAGACACACTTGATCACATGGAAAATAACACAAGGCTGAAACAACATTTTTGTCCATAATAATGATGGGATTATAATACACATGACTCTGCAATATACAATACTAACACACATTCAAATATAATAGTATATATCGTAATACCTGTGCAACTGAAGAGGAAATTATCCACCTGATAACCTAATGGCTAAGGAGCATGCCACATGAATGTAACATCATACCTGTCATACCCGTCAGTCTCTGTCTCTCTGTCTCTCTGTCTAACTGTCAAAAAAGGCAAAATGCCAACTAAACAATCTTTAAAAAAAATAATAATTTAGATGTCAATTCCATAATCGAAGACACCTGTGTAAGTATTGAAAGCGGAACGCTGGTGCCACTGTATCAACAGTATTACAAGACACAAGATACACAAATAGCATAACTGACACTGCAATTATGGCATTTGTCCCACCCATATGTCTAAAATTAAACAGGCGCTGAAAACTAACTGAAACACTTCAAGTCAAAGTTTAATGTCTTAGTCCTAGTTTAACAAAATACATTAAGCCCTGAGCATAAGTTATATTTATCCCTTTATTAACGCCTTATTTTTGATGAAATAAGTAGAGCAGTAAACTGCAATACTGACTTTAGTATCAAACTGTTATTCCTGGGGAACATAAGGACATTGTATCGTGAAATATTTGATGAATTCAACACTTATTACTCTCCTCCTATCAGGATTTCCTCTTTGTGCTCGTAGTCTTACCGTGTCCCCTCAAACAGCATCATATATTACACCCAGACACAGAGGGGGAAAAAAATTAAAACCTCTGGACCCCAGTGGTCAGCACAAAGCTCTTGGTGTTCAACAGATACAGCAGCCACCAAAACCACTCAGAGACCTTTGCCTTGAACAAAACAACAACGCAGCAAGTAGCCCAAAGTGACACAAACAAATAACTAATTAGAACCAAGGATGAGCGCTTGACGAGACCGGCAACTCAAGGTTATGTTACATAGATAACACAGAGGCTGTAAGGACCTAACAATTATGATGAACTGTGTTTTTTCATTGCACTTTTCTTCACAAGCAACAAGCTGTCCCATTTTCCTGTCTCTCTCTCTCTCCATTCTCCATCATGAGAGCAATATCACGAGAGCTAGTTTCAAGGTTACTTTAAACTCTTGGACATGGTTACAGTAATGAGGAGCGAGGATTAGGTATGATCCAGCCAGTTTCTTTGAGTCTGGTTTCCCCACAGCCACTGTAGCGTTGAGTTCATCCCTGTGTTTTGTCATAAAAATACAAACAAAGGTCAATTGAAAGTTGCATGGACAAACCTGCCAGCTTAAGAGAACGCGATAATGTACTTGCACCAGAGATGCATGGCCCACGCAGCGTAGTGGAGAAAGTCAGAAGCACTGAACGGGCAAACACATTCCACAGTCCTCCCCGATGCCTCTTACCAGACCTTTACTTAGCACTGGTCACTGCACAGAGGAATAACTCGATTATGCAAAGCGCCTTTGAGACTACCTCTTCAAGATGAAACTGATGGCAACTGAAGATCATAATATAAGCAAACCATTCAACTGAGACATGTGATTTAAAGTTCTGGGCAAAGCTACTGGCAATTTAAGTCACTAAATTTGCCTTGACACGTGACGCAGGATAAGTCATTTCCATTTCTAAACGTCAGCATGCATGTAAACGCTGTCCACTCATCTGAGAGGGTGAAAAACAGTGAACAACTATTTGTCCTCGACCTCAGGTAAGGTTCAATCAAACAGTGGACATCACAATGAAAACAGTACATGTGCCCTTTGTTCACCTTCTGTTGTAAATGACACCTGTCAGATAATTTGTCTTTTCTTATTTGAGGCCATAGATTGTGACATATGATATATATACACCATTCAATTGTTTATATTCATCTAACCACTGTATGAGGGGTCTGTCTCCTCCTGTGTGAACAACCTGACGTGAGGTAGGGCGTGTGTTCAATCCACATAAATCAATACGAGGCTGCAGTACTTGCATGTTCTTTTGATTGATGGGAAGTGGATTCACACACTCCTCCTTGGCATCAAGCAGCAGCTACAACCTCCTCATCCCGCCCATGATGTCTGTTTAATGCCTTACCTATAGTTTAAATGAACTGAGCTCAAGGGGATTAACAATTCAGAACACCTCAGATCATCATGATAATCTCTCTAGATGGGTGTGCAATCTTATTTCATCCAGTAAAGGCATTTTACAGAGAAAATCTGAAACTAATAAGCAGGCAATTAAGCGGATACACTTAATTGCCTGCTTATTAGTTCAGTTTAATGACAGTAATCAAAACAAGTTTGTGTTGGTAGCTGTGGGACACAACAGTTAATATCTATCTATCTATCTATCTATCTATCTATCTATCTATCTATCTATCTATCTATCTATCGTCTGGGATGGTGGTGTTTGACAGCTAGCACAAAGCCCTTTGTTAAAGAGATTACTTTGATCTGTCCGAGGGGCGGGGAACAGATTATAATATCGCTATTTGATAACTGGGGAGTGAGGCTTTTGATCACAGTCTTACTGTATCACAAATATCTGCTCTCTCCTGTCAATGGGTCCTGGCTTAAAGCGTAACTCTCCAAAGTTCAGCCACCTCTCCAGCAGTGCCTAGCTGCTCACAGCTAGCGACTGTAGGCAAGACAGCTAGCCAACTGTCCAAAATTAACGGTTTTTCTAAATGAACAGTGAGTGCACCTATGTGCGGATAATTACCGAAAACATGACTACTTCAGCCAAAATACATTTAATACGACAATATTAGAGCCCGCTCCTTTGTTTAGCACTCAGTGGGGAATAAAGAGAGCAGCAGCTTGTCTGGGTGGGTCTGAGCATCTCTGCCGACACGGCTAGCGAGCGGCTAGCTGTGAGCAGCCAGGCTGTTGTGGTGGCTGGGCCTCCTTCACGGGGCTCCCTCAGCTGTGCTCTGAAGGCGACCTATTTAAAGTGCTCCTTTCTGTGAGCTCGTTTCGGAGGTCTTTTTGGTCTTTACCTGCTGATTTTCTGGGCGAAGGCGCGGCGTTCAGCCATGGCAGTGGCCGCTGATGTGCTATAACGAAATTCCCAGGCAGGCAGGCAGGCTGCAGGCAAACTCCGCTTTCCACTCACTCACTACGGCCACAGGGAAAACGGGAAAACGGGAGAATGGGATTCATTACCGTAATGACAGTAATGGTGTGCAATAGAACACACCCAATGAAATCACTTTGCGCACTATTACCATGAGGAATAAGGCGTGGACACTTAGCAGCTGGGCAGCTTTTATCTAATAATTTTACGTAATGTTTACCATTATAAATGTATTTAAAAAATGCATTGGTACTGAATGTGTGTTTTCATTCTTATTGTCCATTATTTCCCCCTGAATTCTGCTCACCCTGCTAGACCTTCACTGCACGACAGTAATTCTCATACTTGTACTGATTACTACTACTTGTCAAGTTTATTTTAAACCTTATAATTATGAAAAATACAGTAAAAACTTTTTTAACAATTAGATTTTTAGAATTGATTACTTTGGACTATTATGGTGAATTAGGTAATTTGGCCAAACCGTGTGTACTTGTTTCTCTTAGGCTATTTGTATTTATTTGATTTTTGGAGACTCTTTATGTGGATACACAGGATTCCATGATTGTTAATAATGTTTTATGTTTGTTTGCCGAACTGTGAATAGTTATTTTTCATTTTCTTTGTAATTTTCAAAGAAAGCGGTTACATAACAAAAGTTGTGTCTAATCTACCTGTAAGATTAGACATAGGTAAAGACAAATATAAAAAGTATTTTGTCTTTTTGGACAATGCAAAATAAACACTATATTACCATGTCTAAAGATTGTTTTATCTGGATCTAATCTGTTCTTATGCACACTCAAATTGGTAATAGAAAATTTAAATCTCCCCTTTACATTTGTCTAATTTGATTTAAAAATCAGTGCATCTTGTATATTACCTTAATTACATTATCATCCATTGTAATGAAAAAAAAGAATCCTACAAACTTATTTGTGTTGGTTCTTTTGTTTTTATAACCAAGATTACATTGTGATTTTTTTTTTATCAACAAAATTTCACAATAACAAAAGTCAATTTAATAACAGAAAACCTTGAACATATTTATAAATGAACAATACATAAACTATTCAGCACAGGTTAAGAGGTACTTTGTTTCTATGCACCTCTTAACCTTAGATATATCTCTAATGTATGTAACGTAATGGAGGACATTAATTAAACGTGGTGTGATGAAGGTGTCAGCTGGTTTTTATTCGTCGCTCTGCCTTTATACAATAAGGAGCGCTTGTTTTATTACACAGAACAACACAAACGAGAGGAGTGTCCATTGAAGACAGGGTGAGTGGTGCTAAACTGCTTAACCGCCGCCCGCTCGGGCTACTTCGCTAAATAAATTGAGCCTCCACAGACTGCTCGCCACACCTCTTTGACTTATTACCGGCGGAAACGCCACGAGATCACGTGATTTGACTTTTCTACTTCCTCCATGTAAACATAGGCGACCGCAGCGGAACGTTAAGTTACATAGCTGACCTAGTCATGGGCGACACGCCGTTTTAAATGATCTGCTTAACACAATGTGACGAGTCAACGTTTGTAGGGAGCTTCACATCGACTGTGAGTGGAAAAAACACCTGTACCGAAGAGGCTGTGAGGTAAAGACGAGCTCACTTTAATCAGTTCAAGTGAATTCAGGTCATTTTACTTTGTGAAGTAATAGTGTGTGTGTGTGTGTGTGTGTGTGTGTGTGTGTGTGTGTGTGTGTGTGTGTGTGTGTGTGTGTGTATGTGTGTTTACTCTGCACCAGAGTTTAAAGGCTGTGTGGGAATGGGTTCCATCCCTGTCTGGTCCAAATGGAGAATAAAGGGAGCGACGAGGTGGAAAAATTGAAGACAAAGTTCTTGTCAGTGTGGCACAATGTGAAGTACAGTAAGTAATTTGCTTGAGGCCAGTACACACACACACACACACACCAGCCTCTCAAGCTTAGCCCCCTCTGTCCGTGTTTGTTTCTGCTTTCATTCATCACTGCTGTGTGCTGTTTCCTGTCGATACAGTCCGCAATCTTATTTTCTTGACTACATTTGAATTGGGTTAACTAGACTGGAAGTGAAATGTAGAGAGATCAACAATAACATGTACTGCAGAGAAGAGACTGTGCACAAATAAAAACAAGCATCAGAACTCAGTGAGACAAGAGCCTACTGCCGTTGAGTCAGCCCTTAAAATAGTTCTTTGTCATACTGTCCACACTGGCTTGTGTGCAATATTGTGTTCTCTCTAAAAGTATCTGCTGTTTCTGTCTACTTAAAAACACAATAGTTCATCCGTTTTATGTAACAGGAGGTAAATAAAGACATAATACTATAGAAGAAAGGAATCTTGGGAGCGACCTAGAACATAGTAGAGTAGGTGTGCCAGTCTACTGAGTAAATATATCATTCCAGAGTTTGTTTATTCCCGTCATTAACCACACCATGATATTGTTTTTTCTTTATTGTGTATCTTAGGTTGGGCTCTAAAATTAAAGACCTCATTCAGTAGAAATTCACCTGTGCTCCTCCTCGGAAAATGTTACCATTTTAAGGCTGAAGGTATGTTGTGCACACACGCTGCATTCCCTGTCATGACGTTCACATGCATGCATATCCAAATGCAAAACATAGACACATTTCCAAGCACGTTAATACTGTGATTAATACTGTAACATCCATCTGGGGTCCGGTGAGGACACAAACAAAGAGTGAAACCGTTACGAAACACTCAACCACAAATGACGACTAAGCAGTGTATTAACCAAGTTATTGTGTGACAAACAGTTTTCACACTGTTATATACGGAAGCCCTGAGAGGCAAGTGAGAAATTGTGAAATTTTTTCTGACCTTAATAGACCTTTTTCACAGCAGCCGTTTTGACATGAAATAATAGGGTCAACACGGCTTGTTTGCAATGACACTAATTAAGGTTTAGTTCCATTCAGGTCAAACAGAGTCAGGGTGCATGTTGGTTAGATGGAAAGTCTCTGCTGCAATAAATGGAACCGAACCTTAATTAATGTCATTGGAAACACCTGAGTGGACCCTATTTCATGTCAAAAATCCACACTGTGAAAAAGGTCTATTGTTTTCTCTCCTGTGTGTATGACTTGTATGACTTAAGATCAGATGAAATCATTCTATGTTCCTTTTAATATTTTTCACCTGTGAAACAGGTGGGGGAAAAAAAGTTTTTTTTTATCAGTATCATTTTTCAAAGCGTTTGTTGTTGTACTACTCATTTCGGCCACAAGAGTCCGAAGTGCACCACTACCTTATGTTCTAAGAGACTAAAAGCTTCCAGGTGAGTTCTTTTAAATTTAATTTCTTCACTCCAAACACAACGTACATATTGTATATTGTGTGTCAGCAAATTATGTAACACTGTGTAGATCATCAAAAATGATCCTAACAAAAAAACTTATTTTTTTCTTTTTCACTTGTTTTCATAGATGGAAAAAAATGCAAGGAACTTAGAATGATTGTCGCAGAAAAAAACTGCTTTCATGAACACAAACAGGAGAGAAAATTATTTAGAACAGACTTAAAAATGGATCAAAAGATTTTTTTTTCTTCTGTAGTTAAGAGTAAGCATGTTCACAAATATCTAGGTAGTTACAGAGTGAGAAAATGTTTTATTTGTGTCATGTTTTATGATGCATGTTACAGTCCTTTGAAAAAAAAATGCCACTAAATAATAATGCAAACCCAGCACTTACTTTATCTGACACAAGCGTATAGAACAAAACAGAAATAATAATAATCAGAAAAACGTGATCAGTAGACTTGACAAATGACAAATGTTGACAAATCCTGAGTGGATCATGTGTCATTTATTTGCTTCAGATGACGACAGTCCAACAGAAGCCTGCTATGAGCCCTCTGAAGAGGACTTCGTCATGGGGAATGTGGAGGCTTTCCGCAAGGATTTTACATCCAGAGTGTGGTTCACCTACAGGGAGGAGATCCCTCCCCTGCCCGGCTCCACCCTGACCTCCGACTGCGGCTGGGGCTGCATGCTGAGGGCAGGGCAGATGATGCTGGCTCAGGCACTTATTCTGCATTTCTTGGGCAGAGGTGAGTGGAATGATTGTAACCCCAAAGATAAGTCTGAGGGATGACAAGATGATCAATGGGATAGGAGAGAATATATTTACACCCTGCAACTCCCAGGTGTTCATTTTTGGAACTACTGAACGTGAATGTGGAGATGGGAATTAATATCATCAGCAAAAGTCTTCACTTAGCTTAAAAGTGATCCATCTGGGAAACTACAGCTGAAAATGTGAGAAACATAAAGAATGTGGGATGTCCTAGTTCTGAAGAAATTGTGGCTGTAAATTAGACTACAGGAAAGTTTTGAATGCAGTGCAACTGTATCTCATGTTAAGTCTCTTTATTTACTTTCCCTTTAGTGTCTCTTGTAGCCAGTGTTGAGAGTTTTCTCACCCTCAACCTAAAAGTCCAAGTTTAATTGAGTTGATGCAAGGCATTTAAAAAGAGTGAATTCCTCATATCTTTGTCAGATCTATTGTCTCTTAAGTGTCCTAGATTTTATGGGTCCGCATAATGAGATGAATGCCCGTTTAATGCAGTCATTTAGAAAACAATATTTAAAACTTGTTCTTCTGTCAAATCTAAAATATTTCACTAATGAAATATTTCTCTATAAAATGACTAATGGCCACTTAAATATATTTATTGATCAATTTCACTTTTGGATCAAGGTCATTTTGTTAATGCCTTAGACTCTACTCTGGCCCATTTTATAGCCTGGGCCACTCCTTTTCTCTCCGCCTTCGGCTCCCACCCTGTTTGTAAGGCTAAGGCACCATTAAAGTGAAATACTGGGACCCTCAAACTTATAATTGAACAGAATGACTCCTATTCTCTTACTGAAGCGCACTATGTTCTATCTGTTTAAGGCAAAAAACCTTTAATTTCACAAGTTCTGAAAGACTTCTTGTTCTCAGTGGTGATGCTTCAAGTGGAATTTTGATGTGTTGACTGATGGAGTTCAGAGATCCTCATACAGTAGATACCTAGTGTAATAGGTGCCTTTTGTTATTTTCCATTACTGATATCAGGTTTTGAAAACCTGTAGGCTTTCCTTGCACTTCAAGATCTTGATTTCATCTATGTATTGTTTATCTATTCTACCTTGTTGAACCCATCTCTTCTCTTTATTCTTCCACAGACTGGACCTGGTCGAAGGCGCTGGCACTCCAGCCTTTAGACACAGAGACGTGGACTACCACTGCAGCCAAGCGTCTGGTGGCCTCTCTGGAGTCTTCCCTGCAAAGTTCCCCCGGGCCCTCCGATCACGAATCACCACCCGTGCAACAAGCCCAGGCTTCGGCGTCTGCAGAGGAGGCTGATGAACATTTGAAAGAGATGTACCACCGCACTCTGGTATCCTGGTTTGGGGACAGCCCCTCGGCTCAATTAGGCCTCCACAGACTGGTCCGCTTGGGCCTGACAATGGGGAAACAGGCAGGGGACTGGTATGGGCCTGCTGTGGTGGCACACATCCTCAAGTAAGTCTAATTGTAGCAACCACATCATTCATCACTTCCAGCCCTTTATCGACCCAATAATTTGTGTATGACTGAGATGCTTATTGCTGAATTTCCTGCATCTTACTCATTCAAATATACCGTTTTTTATATTTTTGAACAGACGCACTGATCTGATATATAACGCTGATGTAATTAAGCATAATGGATGCTCTGGATGTAAACTTTTAGCAACCCTCACACTCTCGGCCTCCTCTCTCTTCCGCTCTCTTAGGAAAGCTGTCGAGGAAGCGATGGACCCTAGCTTGGCGGGTATAACCGCTTATGTCTCCCAGGACTGCACAGGTATGAAAGATGAGCCTGCTGTTGATAAAACAGGATACTGGGCACGACGCCCAAACTGACCCTTCGTTTTCCACCATCTCTCTGCGGCTGAGAGACTGTGGAGCTGCTTAGAAGGGTGACAGGACTGTATCTATACCACAACAAACACATCCACTACAAAAATCTGTAACATCCAGCCTCTTCTTAACCCCGATGACTTTGGGTTCTGATTCATGTTTGTCTTGTCAATAGCCAGAGCAGACGATAGCTGGAGTAAGAGTGTTTGTTTTGATGTCTTATCAGAGAGTGGTTTGAACTTGTCAGCTACAGGCACATGACAGAGTAGATATAGTGGAATTTGAAAGCTGAAACAATTATTCTGATAATTGGTTGGTAAATCAAAACAAACTGAGAAATTGTGATGGACATTTTACACAGTTAAATAATCATCAGTTGCCCATCAAACTTAAAAAAAAGCCTGATGAACAGACAGACGGGCTGATTGACATATATACAGATCAGACATGGAGACAGACATCTGACCTTTGTGTTATTGATTCTCCATAGTGTACAGTGCTGATGTCATCGATAGCCACAGGGCACCGAAACCAGGGCAGGCCTCTCCTGAGAGGTCAGATGCCCCTCCAACCCCACAGAACAACCAACCAGCACCTGCCTCCACCCTGTCAGACAGCCGAGCTGTCATCATCCTTATCCCTGTACGGCTGGGAGGGGAGAAGACAAACCCTGACTATTTTAACTTTGCTAAGGTGAGAGACGCATAAAGAGCAGGGCTAGTTTTTCTATTGGTGTTGAGACTTACACTCACGGGGGAAAAGAAAGTTTTACTGTCATTGAAATATAGTATGTGGGAAGCAGATTGAAAGTATTTAGGCTCACAGTCAGATGTGCTTTGTATTTTTCTGTCCATCTCTCTGCATTTAGAGCATACTGAGTCTGGAGTACTGCATAGGCATCATCGGAGGGAAGCCCAAACAGGCCTGCTACTTTGTAGGATTTCAAGGTTAGTGTTAGCGTAATGCAAAACAGAGAAAGACACACAGAGAGAGGGGTTGGCGTGAATAACAGATTAGTTTGCATAATATACCCTTCTTATGTGAAGAGACAAAGTAAGTTAATGTATTCCTGTTTGCGTGAGGAAAACGGAGAGGAGTGGAGATGGAAGCAAGTGAAGCAGGGCTTACTTTATTCTCTCTGACCCATCAAAGCCTCACCCATTTATCACAAGTAAACCTCCCAAGTTGTGAGCTGTAATTGATTTCCATAGGAGGCATGCATTAAATTTCATCCGGGCCCCAAAGTGAGCCACTCTTCATCACCTTCAGGAGCCAGGAGGAACCTTCAGTTGTACATCTTGGCAGTCAATATTTACGCATTTACATTTTACCAATTTGAAATACAGTGGTGGATGATGTCTAAATGACAAGCAATACATTCTCCCTGCCAGGGCGCAGCTCAGCGCGGCATTTATCATATGCAAATGGTCGAATATAATTGCGTGTTTGTAAAAGTAATTCCCCCACACAAAAATTAAATGACAAGCCCTTTTTTTGTGGGGGTAAAGAATGTGCTTGTACAAACGCATCTGATTATGCAGAATTTAATCCACCCCGGTGGATATTAAAAAGCAACAACCTTCTGGGAGGCATATTTGATGCACACAAGCCCAACAGTAGGCCGAGCGGGTGACTTTGAGCTACTCTGCATAGAAATTGGAGAGAAGCGCGTTTTTGTAATAATCCAATGTTTTTGAATAACTTGTCTTTTGTTTTGTCCTTGCAGATGACAGCTTGATTTACATGGACCCTCATTACTGTCAGTCTTTTGTGGATGTCAGCACCAGCGATTTCCCTCTCCAGGTAATGTGAAATTACACAGACGAGCTGACTGGGGCCCCTGTAATGTGAATTTAATAGTTTCTGTTAGTACTTAAGGGTATGAATCTTAAAGCAGCCCTCGGCCCAATTACAGAGTCCCTATCTGCTGATTTATTTGCTGCTCAGATGTGTGAAGCTGCCACTTAAGAGAAATACGGCAAATACCGGATCAGGTACTGTGAGCCTGAATATTTCAGGACCCATACATAAAAATCAGCACACAGCACTGTATAGCAACTTTGTTTTATGCTTTTGCATGCAGTGGTATACAATGTGACAACACACCGGAGTTGTAAATTTATGGATGCTGTGACAGCAGATAAATAGGATTTCATTCATCAAATGATGCAGAATACATCTTATTCGCCGTTGACTGCTGCCATGCAGTGTATGTATGCCCTGCAGTTGTTGTACATTATCTGGTCCTTCAGCTTGATGCATATGTTCTGATGCAGTTTGTGTGTTTTTTGTCTAGTCATATCATTGCCCCTCACCAAAGAAGATGCCTTTCAGCAAGATGGACCCAAGCTGCACCATAGGTTTCTACTCGAGGAGTGTTCAAGACTATGAGAGAATCAGACACGAGCTGTCCAAGGTAGTACTGCCTTAACACAAAGTCCATAAAAATCACTTTACCACCGCCAGTATCTCATATAATAATTCAATCTCATATAATAATTATTATTATTTTTATCATTATTAGTAGGAGTATTGTTGTTTTTGTTATTAGAATTGTCATAATGTTAAATAAATTCTGTTTTGTGCCCTGAAAATATGTGGTCTGTGTGATAGAATTTGACCACTAGGTGGCACCATTTAGCCATGAATCTGACTGAGTTCTTACTTCCTCAAAGCAGTCAACATGTTGGCTAGATGTTGTAAAGCTTCTTTCTTAGACCTATCATGCGTCTGCTTAGAAGGCTCCATAGAAGTGTTATTCAAATGAAAATACTCTAAGTTCTCTGGTGGCAACATGAGAGAGAACAAATAAGGATAACCAGGATACCAAGTGTACAGTATGGTGTAACACTAGCACTCCTCTGAAACTCTGTCTCTTGTTGTTCCAGGTGCTGCAGCCGTCAGCGAAGGAGAAATACCCCGCGTTCACTTTTGTACAAGGTCACGGCAGAGATTACGACCTGTCGGCCAGCCTGACCCCGGAGAAGAGAGAATGGCCCTTCATCCGTGACCCGCGGAGGACGGTCACCACCACCGGGGACTTTGTGCTGCTTTGACAGCGCCGTTTAAAAGACTACTGCCGGGAAACTTCTTCTTTTAATGAATCAAATTTCTTCATGTCTAAAGCCTTGTATCTGAGCCTGTTGTGACACTGAAGGTTATAGAACTTTTTCTTTATTTTTTAAACTACAGTAATTCAGTTTATACATCCTGGAAACTTTGAAGAAGCAATTTTGTCACAACTGTTATTAACTGTTATTTGTTGCCTAGCAATGTGAGCTTGCTAAACATTTTGTCAGGAAGCATTGGGACGTTGTTTTCGTTGCCCTGCTTCATTTAATGACCTAAAAAGTTTGATATGCCCACCCAGAGAAGAGAAACACTACTCATTTTTCAGCATTATTTCTAATTTTATAGACTTGAGGCAAGCAACTAGATCAACAAACAAGATTAAAGGAGTTTCGGTGTAGCTTACATGAAGGGATTTGCTTAGGTCCAGTTCAGCACTCTGACTTTGACGTGCTTTCAAGGCCAACAATGTCATGTGGCTAAAATCAGTGTTGGCCCACTTTACAATATTTAGTTTCTAAAATGTGGACAGCACTGTGCAAATGAGTATTGTAAAAGCCTTAATTATTACGGGCCAATGGCTCTGTGAAGACAGAGCCAAGAAACTTTGTCCAAACTTCTCTGCCAAAAATATTATCCACAACAGGAGCATATGGGACGCACACTTTGAAGGACACTTTCTTCATAATTCTGCCAACATTTCATTTTATTTATTCACACTAGAGCTCATTTCTTTCCCCGAGCAATAATATATGATGGTGTTGTGTGATTATATGATTGTTTGCCTGCCTTCGCGCGGGTTTTGAGCGGTATTAATCTTGACTGAGTTATGCATCACAGCGTCAGTGACCAGTGGTGACAGGAGAGTTTGTCAAAGGGATAATGTCATGTGCTACATCTCAGTAGACACTATCTGTTATAAATGACCCTTTACAATAGAATTCTTTAGATGTGAAAGGATTTGCTGGATGACGCATTTAAAACAGTGTCAGGTAGATGGTACAGCAGCAATCTAGGACACATGAAGTTATCATAGAGACATGCTATATTAACCCCCAAATCAATATTATTATTTGTACAAGCTGTGGCCAATTATTTCAAAGCATTTTTTAAATAATTTCTTCATAGAAAAGACATTTTCTAACATTTCAGGTTATACTTTATTACTGTATTTGATTTTTTTCTTCTTTTTTTTCGCTATTCTAGTCTCTAGCAGTGAGTAACTAAATGATCTATTGCTGTTCTTACGAAACACTTCTACAATAACTACACCTAAACAAACTACAAGTGTACAGGAATACACGTTAGGCAAGAAAACTTGACCATGCACTTTGATTTATCACTTCAGAAACTCTGACGTATACAGATTCTTTTTTTTTTATGTTTTCTGCATGTCTGTTTGCATAAATGAACTCACAAAATGTACCTTTTAAAATGTTTTTAACACTGCCAGGCAAAAAAAAAAAAAGTTGAATAAAGTCAAAATATTTGATTTCATTAATCGGTTTGCTTCTTTTGGGTCCACTCGAAGAATTTGAAGCGACTCTAGTAGAAAAAAAATAGTTTGCTTCGTTTTCAGTGCTGGATACAAACCTCAGTGGTGTGTTGAAATGTATTCAATCCCTTTCTCTCCCAGTCAAATGTAGTAGATTAAAACTAATCGTACGTGCTAACCATCTCTACAGCCCATTAACCAGGGACCGGAAAAAATGTGACCCAGTGACACTAGCGGCAATTGTGTTCCTCTGTGGAGGAAAAGAAAATATCCTTGTGTGCAAAGCTCTGTTACCATGGATAATCTGTGTGTTGCCCCCTTAGTTTGAGCTATGCCAGACTGTTTTCCTGTACAATACAAATTCTTGTATTATGATGAGACTTGCTTTTTAAAGGAGGGAACTGTCCCTTCTGTGAGGGAGCCAGGGCAAGGGTGAGAATGGATGGACAGAAATGAAGAAGAATCCCTCATCTGTTCTCTTCTCTACCATGGAAAAGCAATGGCAAAACACATAAAGGCATCATTTAGATCCCCTGTCTGATCTCTGTGTTCGTCCATGTCATTTTTTTTTTTTTTAGTAGACGGCCGACCGGCTGTGTGGACAGAGCGGGAACATCAAGTATGCAGGAGCAAAGGAGGAGCAGCATTCTCTAACTTTGGAAGATGGAAAGGAAGAGGAAGGGTTGAATTGGCAGGAGGGAGGGGTAGGGACATTTGGGGATTTTTGTCAGAAACATGAAAGAGCATTTGTGCTGGGGGGCACACAGCATTCTGAGGATTGACTGTGTTCTCCATGTATTTACTGGGGATGTATGAATATTTGATTAATGAGTCAGGCTCTGGGGAAATGCAATAAGCAAGTGGTGGTTTTACAAAGCAAGCCGATCACACACACACAGACACACACACACCATGCTCTCCCTTTCAACACAGCTGCCTAAAGTGTCATTGACATTGCAGATTCCAGAAAATCTAATCTGCTGCCGAACAAATTCCTCACAAAGAGCGAGTCCATGAGAGTCACTCCTCTGTTCTACAAATGGATGGATGGACAGGGAGTGGTGGTGGAGGATAAACCCCTGATTAGGTCTAGTCCTATAGCTTCACTGGAACAAGGAGACATTTGGGACTTTATGCACAAGCCAAAGTTGTGATCGGTGAATCTTGATAGCAAGAGAGGCATTTAGTTTTATTTAATATTATATCACCTTTTTTCATTCTCAGTGAAATGTGCGATGTAGATTTGGATTTATAGTTTTTGGATATAACTGGATAAACAAGAAAAATGTAGATCCCTCAATAAGAGTGTGTGTAAAATGTATATATCGTATAATGCAAGAAGGTGCTTCTTAATGTGTTACCTCCCATCCAGGCCTATAAAAGCTACACATATCCTCAGTTAGGTGTCTCATGCACACAATGTAGTGTAAAACAATTCTCTTTTCCATGACAATATAATGAAATTAGTGTCATTTAGCTGTGCTGAAAAATGATGCACCACAAAGTGTCGTTTTCTATTCCCTCTAACCCTGTGGTTCTCAGGATCTCCTCCAGCCAAGATCAGACCATGATGGATGACACGGAGAACATCCAGGAGAATTAGATGTAGACAAAAAGGGAAAGACACAGTGCGAAATGTAATATGCGTAGTCTGTACCTCTGTGTGTGTGTGTGTGTGTGTGTGTGTGTGTGTGTGTGTGTTAAAGAGCTAAAAAGTGAAGTGTCCACTCTTTTCCATTCATAGGTAGTGTGTAAATTTCTATGGATGAGTGTGTAGTTTACACATGTACGGCCTGTGTGTAAGTCATTCTAAATCTTAGGTGTCATTCTCCCTCCCCGTCTTCACACCAGGTGCAGGGGTGCTAGATTTATACCCGGTAGCCCTTGCCCACCCTTGTGGAATGCCATGCATCTTCAAACAGGTACTTCACTTTGAAATCTCATCTCGGCGTGATATCTCTAGGCGGCTAAATATATCCGGCTCCTGGATCCCGCAGCCGTCGGAGCGTAAATACCGCCTGCGCTGCATCAGACTGCATTCAGAGTCTCAAGTCTGTCCACGCAACTGTCCACTTGTCTCCACCCATCTCCTTCTACCAACTCCCCCCCACCTTCCCCCCTATCTATACTGTTCACAGGAGCTCCTGGAGAAGTGCTGAGGCATTGCATGCCTCACACATCTCTTCTGGGTTGAAGCCAGGCAGATGTCATGATGCTGTGATTAATCAGCAGCAAACAGGAGCTTTAAGGGTTCTCCACCATGTGGACATGACCTACAGCACATATTAGGTCAAAGGACCTTTAACTTTTTTTCACTACAGGAATCACTCAGGAGAAACATATTTTTAGACTAGATAAAATTGCTTTTCTTACAGCGTATCCTTTTAAGAATCACATGTGAAATAATAATTTGATGAACCACAGGCTCATCCTAGGACTTCAGAAATAATTCAGTGGATAATACAGAGAAATATAGTTGGTTAAATTAATTTATTGTTTTTAAAAAAAATATTATCTTAATGATTCCAAACATTATTTACGTTATTTAAATAAAATCACACATTTAAAGACATTTAAAGAAAAGCATTCTCAATAATACTGTGTTACATATTGTTTAGACTTAACTGAACTGGAGTGTCAGTCACTTGCTGTTTGTGGCTACAGCTCCGTAGGACCTTGAATGGGAGAAGTGCTTTGAAAGATGGATGGATAGATTCATTTTTTTGTACCTATGCACCCCAAAAAAAAGCAGATGACACACACAATTTCACTGTTTTAATCATTCTGATTTAGAAATCAAACATCTGAATATGACATGATCCTCATCTGAAAACAACCTCACTAGAAGATGGCAACCACTAAATATCAACTTTCTTGTCATAAAATAGGAGGTTACTTTTGGTCTGGTAAGAGTTCCATCTGAGTTGAATCAATCAATTCCAATTATTTTTGACATCATTCATTGAAGTCGCAGCACCTGATGCAGTGTTGATATAAACAACAGATATATGAAATGAAACTTTAGGACAAGGTCAGTGGGGGAAAAAAAAAATATTTGAATGCTTCATCATCTAGAGTTCATCAGTACAGAACGTACCGTGTGGGATTATAAAGCAGTTTGAAAATTCCTTGCTTATCTTTACTTAAATAATGCACCAAAACGCACGAGAGAGGACTGAATGTGCCTTTCACTGAATTAGTTTGCGTCGGAGTCTTCCTCTCCTCCTACTGAGAAGGGTATACCGTGGCAGAGGCCCAAAGCAAAGCTCCTCTCCTTGTGTTGGCTGTTGGCTAACCTCGTCCGGCTGTGACAACAAGAAGGGCACTGGAGTTAACATTTAGATAACGGATGTGTGTGCCGCTTTCGATTTCCATTCCTGGTGACAGGGAATCTTAGGAGCACATCACGGGTTTTGTTAGTGTGAGTGTGTGTGTTGGGGGGGTGGGGGGTGGGGGGCACTCCTGTGTTTCCTGCATCTCAGGGGTGATGTGGAGGAACGCCGAAATTCCTCATTCTGCTGTCCTCTGAGGCATGGCCGGCCCTCTGTCAGCTTTTACTAACCAGATGCATCCGAAACACGCACCGAGGCTGAAGGCAGGGGATATTGCCTGCTGTGTAGCTGTCGACTTGGTTCTTATTGCATGCCTGTGTTGAGCAGGGTGGCAAGTGTGCTGTGTGTGTGTGTGTGTGTGTGTGTGTGTGTGTGTGTGTGTGCGAGGGTGGAGGTTAGTAGGGTGTCAGCCTGTCTGTGTGTGTAAATGTGTATGGCAGGACATGCTATGAATTTCGGAGTGTATCATCCACCACACACACACACCCACACACACACACACTATAAGTCTTACCTGACTCTTGAAACCAGCATCAGTCTCTGTGATGCTGTGGCCTGTAAGTTTTGTCTAGTTAGTATTCCCCTCTACCTAATGACACCAAGTGTATGTGTGTGTGATTGTGATGAGTGTGTGTGACAGAGATAAATCGAGAGAGAAAGCCATGAGCGTTATTTTTTTTGTCTGTTTCTTGGTGGCTTTTTTCGCTTTTTTGTGTGTGTGCATATGTCAGTGTGTGAGTGTGTGTGTGAGAGTGTGTGAGTGTGTGTGTGTGTGTGTGTGTGTGTGTGTGTGTGTGTGTGTGTGTGTGTGTGTGTGTGTGTGAAAGATCTCCTCCATCCTGTAGATTTGTGTCTGTGTGTGATACTTTGCAATCTCATCTCCATCTAAAACTCCTGCAGGCCCTGTGCACCATTATCACGCAGTTGCAATAAAACCCACAGTAATTAAAGGGGATCTGGCTGTAATTGCCTCAGTGAATCAACTTAATCAGCACCTGTGCTCACAGTCAACCTAATGGTGCAATCTAACCTTTTAATACCCCAGAAATTAGAATTGTAAAAAATTATACACCTGATAATCATTCTGTATTTTGAAACTCTTGAGTGGACAATGAGTGGACCATTGTCCAAGGCAAATATTAAAGCGGCAGTCTGCTGAGTGTGCATATGAGAGAGAGAGAGAGAGAGAGAGAGAGAGGGAGAGAGAGAGAGAGAGAGAGAGAGAGAGTAAAAGAGAGAGAGAGAAGCAGGACGATGACATGAAACCACTAAGTGTTCATATTTGAACTGAAAAGATTAAATGATTAGTCGATCAACAGAAATTTAACTATATTTATATTTTGATGTTTGAGTATCAAAATTGCAAAGGTTCTAGTTTTGCAAATATGAATATTTGTAGCCTCCTGTGATAGTAAAATTAATATATTTGTATTTTAGAGCAATAAGGAATTCAAATAAGTCATTTTATTTTCTGGTGTTTTTGCAATTAATCAAGAAAACGATCTGCAGATTATGCAATAATTAAATCAATCTAGTTCATAGTCGATGCCAAAAAGTTGCATACAGGGAGCGAGAATTAAAGACTTGGTCAATCACACCTCTTGTGTATAAGCTTAGCTACAAATGAATCCCAAAATACTGTTCACACCCTGTCACAGTAACTTTTATAACAGCAGAATCATAATACATCAGTTCCACAATTGGTGGATTTGCTTGTGGGGACAAAGTAAATTCAAGCTCTGCTTTCTTGGTTGACTTTTATGCGCAAATGTTCACTACTGGCAAATTTCAAACGCTCTTGACAGAGTTGATCTTCCTGGAAATGGAGAGAACTGAAGAGCTGATGTTAACTGTGTCACAGCATTCAATTTTATGTGGCCCTCCTCTGTTTGAGTATAAACCGCTCCACCAAACAGAGGACGCATGATGTCTACTCAGTTGTGAAACAGGGCTGGATGGTACAAATACATTCATCCGTTCATTCATTTTCCAAAACTATTGAGGTCGAGGGCCAATCCCTGCTGATTGGGCGAGCGGCAGGGTACACCCTGGACGGGTCTGCAGTTCATCACAGGGCTGACACATAGAGAGAAACAACCATTCATGTTTACATTCATATCTATTGGTCCAAATACATTTGCCTGAATAAGTTGTTTCGCTGTTTTGTAAAGATGCTTGAATGATTTTTGGATTGACATTTAGAGTAGACATTGTGACATTTCTATAAATGCACAGGTGGAGCTAATAACATTGGTGATGACTCTGTTCCATTTAGGTGTATTAGTTAGCCAAGATGGCAAAGAAGGCAAAATGCACAAAAAAATGTACAAAATAACTTCCCACACTGCACTGCAGTGATTCAGCACATAGAAGCAGGTACCAGGTGTAAAATGGGACTATGGACTAGAGTCTGTGTGGCACAAACTATAAAGATCTTAACCTAAGTATAGTCTCTAGTTGCAGTAGAGTGCAAAGTGGGTGCCCGAGTAGCCTGACAACTGTAAAAGCAGATTATTTCCTCCCCAATTTAAACTCAATAAGACAACAGAGGTTTGTAAAAGAGGTGCTCCACAACAACAGACATAGATTTCGATGTACACAGCATACACTATTAAACAATAACAAGCACAAGAAAAAACACAGATAACGACACAGCTAAAATCATGAATAAATTAGTACGCCCATTACTCTCACGCTGCTGGGCCCAAGGCCTCATTGAAATATAGGTCTTTTCAACACATATACCTAATATACTAAAAAAGAACATTTAAAATGATTCAGTGGCTTGTGTGAACACATTAATTTTCAGTACTAAAAATATATTTTTAAGCAGGTCTTGGGCCCTACTTCTTTCTTGTGTGGAATGCATAATGGATTCCTATGTAATCCATTATGGCTGCGGAGGGAGCGAGAGATAAAGAGTCTTCAGCAGCAGCCACCCGGGGTTGTTCTTCTTTAAATGAAGTTTTAATAAAGAACGACTGAGAGGCTGTACAAGGTCAATTATCAGGCTTTGCCCATCCTCTGATGCTGTTCTCCGATCCCTGTGCTTAGTTAACCATAATAGCTGTCAGTCATAGCCTGCTGATCTACACGTAAAAAACGTCAGACTCCCAGACGAAGGCTGAACCTATCTATCCAACACCTCTGTCAGTGTACGTTTACTGTTGACTATTTTTCGTCCTGACTGGCACATAAGGTCGCCACTGTCACAGACAGGCAAATCAGGAGAGCTGACTGTGGTCGACGTTCATTTGTCAGTGCCCTCGTTGAGGAGGATATCTCTTTATGCATCAAGAATACGTTAAAAATCACTGGGGGGAGAGGTGGAGATATTAATTTCATCTGTCCGGGTGCTCGCTCAGCGTTGAAAGTTGAAAGCCACCCCCCCTCCACACAACCCATCTCAAAGAGTGAGGTGGATTTAATGTACAGGGTGCTTATGAATACACTTATGTATTCATTTAAGCAATAAACGCCGAGCTGGGTCCCACACAGAAAAACAAACTGCCTAGCTTCCGGCAGCCATTTTAATTAAATGCCATGAATTGTCAAATTTATCGATCCCCCCCTCCCCTGACACAAGCCTGAAGGATGTCCTGTGCCATTTCCATATCTTTAGTGGCTTCTGCTGCTAATGTGAGGTGAGGGATGGAAAGAGATGGAGGTCTGCTTGGCTAAATTGGGCTTGGCTCTCGCAGCGTGGAGCAGAGGGAGGGAGCATGGTGTAAATGGATGTAGATAGGCTAAAGGGGGGGGGGCTTGGGGGTTGCACATGTCCTGAAGCCATAGCCTCGATGCTGTAGTGAGGCTTCACACTCGCTCTCCCTCTCTCCGAGCAGATCTGTGTACAGATGGGTGTCTGACAGGCCTACAGCTGTTCTCCTAATTGTTCATTAAGTGTTCTATTGATTCCCTTATTTCGAGTACATGTGTCTTTCAGCCGCTGCTCTCCATGTGAGGCAGCGGACACACATGCCACACACACTTACACATGCTCACACCTACACACACATCCTGGCTGGGCCGAGATGACAGGGCCGGCTGATGCTGAAAATGCGAGCTGCCACTTCTAATCGAGGGTTCCTCTCTCTGTGGGGTCCGGCAGGGCCTGGAAAGCCGAGCCGCGCTTGACACACTAGGCTTTTATTTTCCAAACTTTTAGCATCAATCAATTAAAGTGCTGGCAGCAGCATGGAAAAATGTTTAATTCCTTGTTAAGCGGCAGCAGCCTCAGATTGCACCTGGCTGATAAGGGAGCTTGTGTGAGTCTATTAGATCTTGATACTCTTGCCTGATTACTCGGGGAGAGTGCAAGCTTTATTTAGCCGGAAAATGATCAAGAAAGATAGTGAGGAGGAGAGGAGAGGAGACGAGTGGACAAAGCTGACACAAGGGTTGGAGACTCAACAGCACCATCACCATCAAGCAGTTTTTTATCAGTCGCGATCATCTTCTATTGTGCATTATGGCATTCAGAGGGAGCAGCTCTCACCCAGATCCACATTTAATCTGCAAGCAGAGTTGATAAAAACCACGCCAAGGCTCATGCTGCGGCATAAATCCTCCTAAAAAACAGGATAAAAATTATTTAAATTCCCTCAAGGAAGAGTGCATGACAGCACCTTGTTCTCTGTAGCCTACCTTTGACATTGTCATCCAGGACTATCCTACTATATCCACCTGACGCAATAAAAGAACAAAATGTGAGATGGAAAAAATGAGATGAAATCTGAGGTGAGAGCGGCAGACTTTCTCTCTGTGTGGGCTTTAAAGTGAGAGCATGCAGAGCACGTACAGCAGAAGGCAATTTGTTTCAGTGCTCTTATGAATTTATAGAAAATGCAGCAAATAGAAAGGGTAGTATTATATGGACTGGTCAGTGCTAAAGGGAGAAAAATCACCAGACAAACTGTAACCATTTCTCTTTTTTCCCCTTTGTTCTAAGCCTCACAATTTGGCTTTCAAATTGGACTTAGCGCTTCAGTGAGTCAAGTCATATACTCCCAGCCCGGGTGGTCGTCTCCATTTCTTGGGCGAGGAAATTCTGTCGGCCCTCCTGCGTTGAGTGGAGTGATAATGTTCTCTGTAAAACACAATCAGTCACCTCCCTCCTTGCCTTTGTATAAGCCTCGAGGACCCCCAATCAATACTGGCTGGCTGGGTGACTTATCATCGCGGGCTGGCCGCAGAGCTCAACTGAGCTGAGCCAAGCGGGGCAGCAGACAGTGGGCTGCATCCTGATGCAGACGTGAGGTGAGGCCTGTTGGTGACCTGCCTGCCAGGCAGTGACCAATTTGTTGTCGAGTCAACATGGTGAAAGATGGGGAGGGGGTTCACTGTGAAAGGGCGCTGGATCTTTACACCATTTCAACCCACAATCCAACAGAATCTGTAACTAGTCAATGTAATGCCATTTATGAGTAAAAGTGATTTTTCTTGGTTTTGCAGAAGAATGTTCATAGAAAGAAATGTAAGAAAAAGAAAAAAGAAAAATGGACATTAGTTAAAAATTAGGCAGGATTATAATGTAGTTACAGAGAAACAAATCCAGAAACTCAGGGTGAATAACATGATTATAGCAAACCTTAAACAAGTTTATTGGATTACCTTCTTTAATGGTCCAACAGCTCATGTTTTCTGGGTTGGCCACAGTATAGTGTTGCATGTTCAGTCATTAGAAATACATGTGGGTTGTCAAATGTGTGCCTATTTCCTTCCTGTTACCTGTGCTTGTCATGCTTGTAATGCTTGTGAACTGAGCAGAAAATGATGAGTGATGAAGACGATGAACTACAATCACCATCTATTGTGTTCCAGATGCACCAATCTGATGCTTGGCAACAATACTGGTCAAATATCTCTTATATACTGGAGCTTGGTAAAAAAAAAAAAAAGTTTCCAGTCCAACCTAAAGACGATAAATGATATAAGTTGTTTTATATGCAGTAATAAGATTAGTAATCAATCCTTACAACAACTGATAAAATTGTGATGCATCTCATCTCATGCATGTTATATTGCCACTTTACTAATACACTGCACAATGTTGCACTACAGGACACACAGTATGAGACAACCTTCTGTTTGACCAACTTACACCTACAGAATGACTCACATGACAATTTAAGCGCATGAACAGCCCTTTGTTTAATGCTGATAAACTCACGTACTGTGTTGACATCTTGAGAGCTTTTCATGAGCGAGAGAACTTTAATCTGGCCGGTACACAGCAAACTGTTCTTGAAGGCCATATCGGATGATGTGTGGTCCTGAACAGTTGACTCTTGGCCTTGCTTGCCTCTGCAATTTTGTGACAATACTTTCAAGGCCTTTATTTAACACTAGCACTATTGTTTCTCAGTTTTTATATGATGGCCAAGGGCTAAATGTGTGTTGACTGTTGTGTAGTTATAAAACCAGTTTATTTCACTCTCATCACTCCAGTTCCTCTGTGGTAATTGTCAGAAAAATGCATTTACATGCATTTTTCTTAGTCATATAATAACTTTCTGGTGTTTATCTTGAAACTGTGTTTATTACCTCATCACTAATTTGCTAGCATATGCAAGATTACCAGCTGTCTCAAGACTCTGTGCAATTGAGTAAATCGGTTGAACCAGTTAATTGAAAAAAAGTTAATAGGCCAACTCTAAATATGCATTTGAATTCATTAAATTTTGCCTAGCACGCTAAGCACATGTCGGAATCAGTGGTCTGCAAATGCCTGCCTACCTTTTTGTCTTTACAACACGGTGTGTTCAAATATTATTGTATCTATATTCTTGGGAGTGGTGTTTTGCCTTCATACAAGTCCATTTGATTCATTTAGCTCTTTCCAAAAACACTGTGAAAGTTATAAATTTAAAATATTATACTGTTCAGTCAACACAAAGGTTAAGGCACTGTAAGCCAGATGTTAAGAACCATCACCACAGAACTACACTACCAGGAAGATAGACTTAATACAGCTGCAGCAATTTGGCTGAATACACTGGCGGACTGAAGATGAACCAGCAGAAGTCTAAGCTGGCCAACTGTTTACTAACATTTCAGTTTCTATGGCCTATCTGTTACAACGGTGAAAAAGGGGGTTGGAGGGATGCTGTTTGGAATTGTCTTTAACTTTGATGATGTTTGCAGCCAAGCAGACCTGTTAATGGCCTCTAATTGGCTTAGTGAAGAGAACATGTTGACGTTTGCTATGTGTTCACAGTCCAGGGCCTCGCTTTAGCCATTATGCTAATTCAACCATTATATATCTGGGGGTATTAATGGGACTGACACAAGTGATGTTACAGGTAAAGGGCTGTGAAATGGTCTGTAAACAGAGGGAATTGATTCCAAGGCTGAGGCGATTGTCACCAGCCGGCGCTGTGCTGAACAGCTACCTTCCTCCTCCCTCCATTCCTTCTTCTCCACCCCCCACTCACCCTCCTCCCACCTTGTCCAGCCTGTCAAATAGTCTCCGACAGCGTTCAGCAGGGGCTGTCAGGGGCCATCAAAAAGGTACCCAAACACAGAGGGAAATGCCGTCTGCTTACAAAAATGAGACTAGATCAGGATCAATACAGTTTACCCCTCTTGCCCAACTGCAGAGAACATCCATCCACCAACACCATCACAGACGATCCTCAGAATCAGCTGCACTACAAGGCCTGACTCTCTGGCTAGCCGGCTCCCTGTCATACAGAGGCTGGGCTTATTTTACAAAAGCATTGCTTTTGAAAGACTGGGATGCGACTCAAAGCTGATTCACAGATTTATTGTGAGTTCAACAGCAGACAACACTTGCCTCTGTGGATGGACCAGATGCTTGACTAAGGAATTCTTATTTAGTTTGACGTGACTAGAAAGCCACCTCAGCCATAGAGAGGCCAAATCAGGACATTTTGTAAAAAAGGGTTTGGACTACTACTGCGCCCTCATAGTGATGTATTGTGGTATTAAAGTAGTGACTGATTTCATTATAGGAGACCATCAGGTGAGTAAATGATGTTTTATAGCCCTCTGTTGCAATAATATGAAGCAGTAGAAGATGATAATAAACAAGTGACAGTTACTACCACTACACAAACAGCAGTACTTTTACAGTTTAATACAAACACAAATATTCTCATACAATACTACATTACCGGGGCTGCAACTAAATTATTTTCTTTATCCATTCATCTCGATACAACCTTATTATTTTCTTGATTATTACATAAATCACTTAAACTATATAAAAAGTTTGTAATTTTTTATTATTTTGTTAAAGTCTAGATAAATAGTCTAAATAAATATATTTACACGTCAGATTAAGAAAAGCAGGAATTCCACATAACTGAAAAGATAGAACTGGGAAATATTCAGCAATTTATCTTGAAAAATTATTATATTATTTGTATTCAAATATGATGTGTGATATCTTATTGAGAGTTTGGGTTGTGCGATATACAGGTCTGGTTGCCAGCGATACGAAGTAAAATTTAATTGCCAAAAAGGAGACAAAGCACACATTTTAAATTTTCTATAAATATCATGTTAATATCGTTACTGTGTATTATTTTGGCCACGCTAATCAACTCTGAAACTCTGATATTGTAACAGCCCTAATTGGGAGCATTTACTTACTTCTTGATCTGCTCTTGTGACTACAAAAAATTGTAACTAAAAAATAATAAAGCAAAATTTTAAAAGTCAAAAGTCAAACATTCATCAAGTTTAATGAGACAGCCCCTATTGGTGCTGATGTTTTCATGAACTGATTTGTGCTCATACATTATTAAAAAGTGAAATCCTTTAAACCAAATTAAAATATTGTTTTATGCCTCATAAATAGTCTGGGAACCCAGGGCCTGGTTCATATCATTACTGAGGCAGCCTAACAGCTATCTTGTAACAACAGGGGGAGATGACCATTGCCTATCATGTTCATTTAACTGTGGATGTGTTCACAGAGCAGAGAGCAGGCTATAAAACTGGGCCTGCACTGCCACACAGTAATTGAATTACTCTACCGTCCAGCCTTGTATTCATTTACTGTTCTGAAATCTGCGAGTAATAGTAAAATGGGATGTTTTTGATCCCGTCCTTTCAGTCAGCATACTAAAAAAGGTCCTTCAGAGTATATCTCTTTTAAAATAATGGTTTGAAAAGCAGTATGGGTATATCCGTCAATCTAGGTGCCTGAGTTAACATGGATATCAAATAACAGCCTGCTAACCAGATCTGTCAAAAACATGAGGCTAATAATTACATGCCTCTATATGGGGCTCGGGGAGGAGGCGCTGCATAATAAATCTGCTGTATTCATCCAGAGAAAATTCAGCTTCTTCACTTTTTTTTTCTTGATAGGGTTTGAATACGAAGCCCAGGCTAATAAAAGATTGGCCTGTCATAATGAATCAAGAGGGCCAGTGTCAGGTAGGTAGTGTGAGTCTATCCTCTCACATATCCATCTCTGGAACAAGCCCCGGTATGTCTACATGGCTGGAGAAAAGAGACCAGTCGACACCTTATTTGGCTCTCTCCACTGAAATTAACTTTAGGCCCAGGAGAGAAAGAGAGACAGTGTTTGGAGCAGCATGGCTTCATTTTCTCCCGCAGTGAGCACCGAGGCCCCAGAGGGACACCAAGACGGATTTGCATGCCACTCGCTATTCTCTGCTACCTGCTGCAAATTTATTATTGTGGCAAGTCAGCTTCCCCAACAGCAACTTGGAGGACTTTTCAAACCTAAATGGTATCTGCGGGCGGTCAGGAGACACATAGAAATCACACACACCTACACTCACACCCACACACACACACACACACACACTCCCTGTTTCTGTCTCTCTCACACACACACACTAAGAGGAGGGGGAAAAGCTGCATCAAAAAGTAATCATGGAGATCAGAATACAGCTGTCAACAGTGCCAAACAAAAAGTGATGCCTCTGATGAAGTGTTAGGCTGTTTCAGAAACAAAGGAACAGGTATCAACTTTTCACTCAAAGTTTGCTGGCTCTGATGATGCGACAGGGTGGGGTCATCATTGTGGCTCAGTGGGCTAAGACATGTTACATACAGTATTTGCAATATTATGTTTCAACTCAACCTGTGGCATAGCTCATCCTCTTCCATCTACCTGTTTTTCCCTTTATATTGATCAGCCGGTCAAGTCGTATCAAAATGTAGAAATTCTACTAAAGTGGGCTCCCAGCATTGCAATAAACAATTGGAACTTATTTAAGACAGTGATTAATCTGCTGATTATTTTTTTATAATGAATCAATTAGTTATTTAAACTATAAAAAAGGTCATGATCAATTTCTAAAGCCAAAGATAACAAAGGTCTTGAGTCCAAAATAAGAGATATTTAATTTACTACTCATATAAAGCAGAGAACAGCAGCAAATCATCACACTGAAGAAGCCACAACTGGAGAATGTTTTATATTTTTTGCACAAAAAATGAATTTCTTAGACGATTAACTTCCTGCCGAAGGACTAATCGATTATTTGGCTAATCGTATTAACAATAAAATAACTATGTTAATAAGTTTTAAAAGATTTCAGCATGGTTGAAAAAACACAGAATAAAGGATGAAGGAGCTTTCACAGGTAACTCACTAAAGGTTTGCATGTTTGGGTAGTTTTGTACAAGTCTCAGCTAAAAGGCACAAGCTACTAAACTAAATTCCCTGGCTGAGCATAATATCTGGCATGTGGCTGTCAGTCACTGTAGATGTGCTCAAGGTCAGATACCTGTTAGAAGGTCATGAGAGTAGGATAGAGAGATACGGTAAAGTCAGGGTCAGTAGTGCCCATTACCTTTCCTTTGTCCCCTACAAATGAGTATCATTCACCTGATTATCTATTATCATGTTATTGGAGGTAAATTTAACAAGCTGTTGAGAGCGCTGGAAAATCAATACCTTTTAAATGCTGTTTATGTGTGATTAACGGTTAATATCCTCACAAATTATTTAATATAATAAGGTCATTTGTCTTTCACATGAGCCCGGTACCCTGCAAAGAATAATAGAATAATAAATGAGGACACTAGTGAAGAGGAGATTTCTGATGCTTTCCCCGGCTCCGTTTTATTACCCATATCCTCTTTACAGCTACAAAGCTGCACTATGGTTATTTTATGCAAGTCATAAAATTAGGCTGAGATGGAATTAGCAGACTCGGGGCTCTTTATAGGTCAAGCCGGTAGTTTATGAGCCCACGACTCCCTGGCACTATTGTCAGGAGGCTAGTTAGAGGGGTCTTTAAGCATGATTTAATATGTCCATGCCTTGGAAAATAGTTAAATAGCTAATTAAATGGAGGAGTTAATTTACATATTAATTGACCTTCCAGTAATATTTATATTGATACCTACATGAGGAGCCCTTGTCTTCATTGCCTTTCATCATAGTTAGTCTGAGCAAATATGGTGTAACTTTTTTTGTTTAAACTCAAGTTTCTTTTTATTGTCGCTGGAGAGGCGCTGTGTATTCCCCTCCATGTCAGGCACACAGCTGGCCGGGGTTTTGTGTGCTGAGGACTCCTTTTGTTGTCGGATAATGGAGGAAGCACCATAAACAGCGAATGGGAAGTGGCCTGGGGGGCATTGCGGGTTGGGGCAGTCGGAGTGTGTGTATGTATGTGTAGTAGAGGGGGGGGGGGGGGGTTGACAAAGGAGCTTGAAGAGGTGGAGGACAGTGTCTGTGTCAAAGCTGCTCTTAATTATATCTCTAATCACCAATCAGCTTGCCAACAGAACAGGACCCCGGGGCTCGACATTAGCCCAACCTGTACAGAATTAGCACAACATTTCACCTGCAAAGCTTTCCAACTGACACACTCATACAAATACACACACACACACACACACACATGCTCAGCCAAGTTGCCCCCTTGGAGAGAGCACGACATAAATCTGTTTGTTTGTTACTCTCCACACCGGCTATAATGCTCCATAAGAGATTTGTGCCACATTCTTTATGATAATAATCTATCGCACTAATGCGGCCCCTGCATGTTGCATTGTCATGCTGATGTCCGCGCGGCCATCGAGGGGTAATGATGACACGGATCAACGATGATAGATTGGAAGCACATTGTTTGTTTTCGACGGGGGGCGCGTACGTTCTGCGCGCCGTGTTGTTAGCATGGTAAGTGTGTCTTACAGCCTATTATCAGGTCGATCATTTGTCACCAGCCTGTCTTCACCTTGTCTCCACCATTCTTTTTGGATAATGGCCCTTCAAATGGATCTGCATATGAGGCCTGCATTCAACAATAGCTATCTTGAATGGGTCTTTTCAGGCCGTGTAAACTAGAAATGTGGCAACAAACCAACAGGAGGGTTTCTGAGACTGATGAGTGCAGATAGAAAGACTTGCATGAAGATGAGTCTGCTAAAACAGTTTCTGAATGCTGCTTCTCCTCCTAAAATCTTTCCATCCTAATATTTATCTTCTTTTTTTTTTAAACTAAATGAACTAAACACTTCATCCAGCATCCAAAGCCCATCATTTCAGGTGTGAGAAACTGATCCCTTGCCCGTTATCTGTCTCCTATTATCCATCTCTCCATGGCCTCCTCTCTCCTGCTGGTTTTTACAATATGGCTGCCAGCCTGATCCCCCTGATCCAACCCTCAGACCAGCAGCTGCCCAGCAGACCCATGCAGCCATCAGCAACACCTCAGGGCCATCAGCGCTCATCACTCACCGGGGCTAAGTAGCCTGTCAGAGGGTGCTGTGGCTGCAAATTGAATATTGTTATGATACACAGATTTTTCTCATCAATGCACCGTGCACGCTCATGTTGTTAACACGTTGATGTGAGACACAGCAGCTTGTGAGAAAAAAAAAAAACTTTTTTTCATCTTCACCTCTTGCAGCTGTGATGGAAGATTTCTCTTGCTATTTAATTAACAACTTACATATGACAGCTGAAATGATTAACTGATTAGAAAATGCCACAAAATGAATCAGAAACTATATAGATAATCAGTTAAACGCTTCCGTTATTTTTCAGGCAAAAATATCACACATTACCTACTTCAAATAATGCGCAGATTGATCGATAATGAAAATAACTGTTAGTTGAAGCGGCTAATAATATGAAAAATCAAACGCGCGATTCCAATGTTATTGGCTGGCAGTAGCAGAAGAGTAAACTGACCAACAGCTGGTCACCTATAATTCCTCTTCTGCTCTATGTCGTTTATGTGGCGATTAGTGGCTAAGTGGCCCTGTCCTCAGGACTCTGTCCAAGCTCTGCAGCAGCAGCCTTGATATCACCTCAGACGCTGGCTGTTAGCTTTTCAGTGGCTAAAAGTTAGGTCGAATCCCAGGGCCAGATAAGCGGCATGGAGAGGAGCCTGAGAGATGTCAGCTGTGCAGTAACAATAATCTAGCCAGGCCTCTCCGCCCCATCCTGAGCCTCAGCCAGTGTGCAACATTTCGAACTGAATAAGTCTATAAAATGGACACCTGCCACGAGACCCCACATGCATCACTAGTGCCAGAGTGGCGAGCACAATCGCCCAGCAGTCACGGGCAGTTGCCCGCTGATATATCAGATGCGATCCCCGGGAAGGGGTTCAGTGCCCCAGCCAAATGTTAAAGTTATTTGTTCTTGTCATTAAACTAAACTTTATTGTGACCCTCTCTCGCTGTTATTGCACTAGTAGCGATTCTCCCGGATTAGACTTTATCATTGAGACTGTCTATGAATCTCTGGGGCTTTGCCACTGCACTTCACTGAGCTATAATTCCTTGTTGCCCTTACAGTGTAGAGGGCCAGAGAGAGGGGAGGAAGAAGAGACAAGAGGGAGGGAGGGCCGAAGAATGACTAGAACAAGAGCAAGCGTTTCATACTTTGCCATCCTGATTTGCAATTTAATAAAACATTGTCACAACATGCATAAACGAAAAATTGGAATGAATGAAAATTGTCTGTGTATGACTGTTATCTGTTTTATTTCAAATGTTAAGAAAGTTTGGAGATTGGACATTAATACTTAATAATATATATTTATATAGTCTAGTAATATGTTTAGAGGAAACATGAACTTGAAATTGTCAACACACGGAGGAATTCAAGTCCATTTTAAATGCTTCTATGTCTTAATTTCATTTTGGATTAAATACCTGTAGCCGTGTGCTGTCTTAGTCTGTCCCATGTTGTATGCATTGTTGCATCAGTGTTATTTTTTTCAATTTTGGATGATGTGCCAGAGGTCAGGGTGCAAGCACCATATCTTTGGTTTAAAAGACATGTCTACTTTTCAGTTTAAACCTATCCGGAAAAGAATATATTCTGTTCTCTGTCTGCACACTGCTAGGATCCAATCCATTAATCAGTAAGCACACAGAGAGCCATTATTATTCTTTTTATTATGGAACTTTACATCAAAGTTTTGGTTTTACCGTTTTAAGCTGATGGTGAGAAATGGAAAGTATGGATCATCTTACTGATGTAATGAAAAGGGTTGTGATCCATGGGTGTTTGCTTTGCCTCAGTGTGCTTTATCGTCGACGATGAGGGCATCCCTCACTAGCTTTACACCATTTTCAGAATGTTTCATTACTCTCCACCTTCCACCTTCGCTGACCCCACATCTGCTGCTTAGGAAAGACCTTCAAAGCGATATAGAAATAAAGAAATATCTTGCAAAAAGTGTTTGTGGATCATTAAGAGGCTGCAACTGTTACAAAAACATTAGCATTTGTGAGGTACACGGCAGACAAAAGGTGGCTGTTTTTACAGCCTGTGTATTTTCCAAAGGTTCTTGAAAGAGACAATGCGGTCATAGAAAATATAAACTGCAGATAAACGACGTGACATAAAACTGCAGCCCATGTCCTGTCAGGCTCGGGTGGCTTCCGAGCTCAAACTGCCTTAATTTTCACCTCCTGTGAATTGCGCTAACATCCTCTTTCTCCTCTGGCATGAAAAAAGGAATATTTTGCTGTGCGTTAATGAGATGGTGTTATGCCTGGATTATGCCATTTTATATCTTCGTACATAAATGTGTTGAGCGTATGACACTATCCGCGGCGGCACAAATCGTTTCTATTCAGGTCCAATGTTGTCGTTCATTTAAATTTGTTAAAAAATGATCTGCCACAACTTCATGGCACACAAAATACACTTTAAGAGACATTTCAGACCACTGCTGCTCAGGGCATATCTGGCCTGGTAACCTTGAAAACTACCAACTCGTCTCAGAAATTCCTTCTTTCCCAATGAGGTAAAAAGGGCAAGTTTTTGCTCTTTAAGATGGCGGTACATAACCCGTCCATGGAACATAAACGTGTCTGCCGGTTGGGGAAGATGGATGGAGGCCCACATGCCTGCCTTAATAAAAAGGTCTTTAAACCCTCGTCCAGATCTTCTTCCCAAGGAAGCATGATATTAAAGACAGGCAGGGAACTGGGCTTGGTAAACGTAATGGATCGGCAGGAAAGTTTAAAAGCACCAAGGGGGTAGGCCATTATGTAAAACAGGACTCGCACAAGTAATCTGCGCCCTGTCTCTCAGCTGCCAAAGACAAAGAACACATGCAGAGGCCCTGATTGCTTCTTAAGAAGCTCCCTGCGCCGCCATGATGGATTCTGGTATTTTGACTGTTAATATGTTTGAATGAAAATTATTTATACATTTTGGTGAGGTTGAGCGCCTCTCCCTGTGATTACTGCCTCTGAAAATGAGAGCGGAGGAGCAGGAAATTTCCATGTCACAGAGGCCTGATGTATACTCAGATTATGGGCTGATTGCAGCTCAGATGAGCACAGTGTAGAATCGCTTGCCCGCGCCTGTGACAACTCCCCATTCCTGACAAGGCCTCTTAGTTTTTCCGGTTATTGATGCATTCTGCATAAATGCAATCCATTCATGGTGTCTGCTGCCTGTATATAGGTATGGGGGGAAGGCGGCTGCTTGTATGTGTGTGTGTGTGTGTGGAGTGAAAGCGGGGTATTTAATACACTCCGAGGCAGGGAGGCGAGCTGCAAGGAGAGCATCCTGAATGTTTTTTATCCACCGCCGTTCAGAGGAGCTGATCAAAAGTGAATCGTGTTCGGGGGGAATCTGCATGTGTGTTGATGATACCTGGGCAGACATCTATCAGCCCTCTCTGCTAGTTCAGTGGGGACAAGAAGGATAGCAGGATGTGGAGGAGAGGAGCCAAAACCATAAGTGGACGAGGTGATGAGGGGACATGAAGGAGGTCATTCAAGGTGGGAGGAGTATGAAAGGGAGCAACATAGATTTTACATGCATACAGTACATACATGTGGCATGTATGCTGCTGCTGCGGTTGATTGTGTTGTAATGTAACTAAGTACATTTAATCATCTACAGTACTTAAAGTGAGTACAAATTAGAGGTACTTATTATTTGTTATTTACATTACGTATGATGTTGCTTCATAATTTTACTTCACTATAGTTCAAAAGAAAGAAAGCATTAAAAATCCAATAATAGTATATTACTCACAGAAGCTACTTTTACCTTTGATACTATACTTTACTTTTGAAATACATTTTGCTATAATACAATTTAATAATAATAACAAGCTAATAATAATTGCAATGCAGTACTTTTACTTGCAGTAAAGAATATTTACATTGAAGTTGAATGATGTAAATAGTTGCTACATTGCTTACTGTACACTTAATGAAGTCATAGTTCCAGCCTTAAACCTAAAACAAAACCCTAAATCTAAACCTAAACTCATAGAAAGAGCAAGGTGACTTTTGAACAGATTTTTTTCTTCACATCATACACACATACGAACAAACACAAACACACACACACACACACACACACACACACACACACACACACACACACACACACACACACACACACAGTAAACTAAGAGTTCATAGAGGGCACAGTGACAACAAATGGGAATCACATCATTAATCCTGTAGCTCTACTGATAAACCGATGCAGAGATATTGCCTGAAATCTCTAGACCATGAGTGAGCTGTAATACAAAGTATTAAAAGTTTCATATTTTTTATGCTGAGTATGTTTAGTTTCTCTAGAATAATTCAAAAATATTTCCAACCAATTTTTCATTTTTCTTAATCCCTGAAAGCTTGACTTTTTGAAGATGAGAGATAGTCATCCAACAGTAGCAAGGATTTAAACGGGGGCCTCCAATATCTGCCTCCAAGCCCCAATACATAAAAATGATTGATAGATCCACTTAGAGCACAACAATCCCCTGAGAACAATTACCACCGCTTTGGTAATTCTGCAATCATGGCACTTGATCATGGCATATCTAACTCTTTCATCCTGTTTTGGATGATATTCAAGAGAAACTTTTGGCTCTTCAGTTGAAGAAAGACTAATGAAAATATTTCAGTAGCCAACTTTTTAAGCAAATGAAAACCCAGCCAGCATGAAAGCGCTATTGCAGGGATAGTGGAGCAGTGCCACTTTGCAGTAAAATGGAATAAGCATTATACGAAGAAACAAATTCTACCCCCCCCACCCACCCCTCTCCACACAGACACAGACACACACTCATGCATGCACACATTCTGTCAGTGCCCCCAGGCATGGGTTCAGTTGTCCCCGTCTCTGTCTCTCTCTTTTGGGGCCTGATTTGAATACGAGCCTTGTTTTATGGAGGAAGGTAATTGGAAGTTGGTGATTTACTGCAGTGTATACAGGGACTGCATCCAACAAAATATCTGGAAGCAGGGAATAATCGCTTTGTAGCCTGCTGCTGCATTTATCTGGACACAGGTATATTTTAACCACCGGGTGTTGACAGTGTTGACTATTAGCCGGCAAATAAATTATTCAGCACTTACAAGAGGGGAAAAAATGGGAAAAATCTCCTTTCCACGGCTACAACAGGACAAAGCAGTGTGCAGTGGCGGCAAGAAGAGGCAGTCATTTTTTCTTCAATTACAAAAGGCAAATATTTATTATTTATAAGTACTTGCCTTGTATGGGCTTAAATGTTATTTATGAACCTGTTGCATAGTGATTTCCAATGTAACTCATTATTTTTAGCTGGAGGGTGTTGTAAAGGAGCAAGGATATATTTAATGACACTCTGCTAGTCGGTGCAATTACACTGTAATCATTATGTAAAATGTCCTATTAATTAAACCAATTTCTGCTAGGGGAACATTCTTTTCTGCAGGGCCTGCGCCTCATCCTTCAGACGCCTTCCTGCCTCCTGTTTTTCACCAGGCCCCTATTATGTTGTGACTTCAATGCATACATATTTATAAAAGAGATTTTCATTATCCCCAAGATTTGGAACCACTTTTAGATTAATAAATAGAACGTGCCACAGAGGTTTGAAAGGCAATTAGGTTTCTTTCCAATCATACAATGTTTTGGCCTTTGATCATTACAGTGCTTGGGACATTTATAAGTGGAGAACGTGCCTTTTTTTCCTAAGATAAGTACTGAATTACTGAGTTAAATAATGGTTCCTGTTTCAATAATATCTCATGTTAACAGGATGGGATGCTCAGTAACAGTATTAGAGAATCAGATATGAATTAATAGATGAGTCATTAATGTTTTAGTAGAGGGCATTCAACAAATGCGTGACAGAGATGGTTAAAATTATTTAAAATGCAGAAAACAATGAGTTTATTGCAGGATAATTGTGAATTCTTTCTAAAAGTTTCTATATTTTAAAATGCAAGCGCCTACACAGAATTCCAAATTTGTCTCCCTTTAAGAAAATGTTGGTGCTAGCAATCACAGCAGGACAGAGTAGGTGACCCGTCTGGCTCTTTATCTGCTGTTCTGGCAGTCCTTATGTTGCTGTCGTGACCAGGGGTCATTGGCACTTCCAATGCTCTTCAGACACAATCTGTTTTCTTTACTTCTTGGCACAAAGGAAACGATTAAGAAAACAATTCAATAGAGAGCGAGAACACATACGCACATCTACATTGCAAATGGAGGCACTGGGATGTTTGCTATTCAGAAAGCATCAGTTGGGATAGGACCTCTTTGTAAGAGTGCTTATCCAAGAGGTTCACTTGTGAATACAATAGTCAACCGTAATGCTATTGAGGGGATTAGGCAGATTTATTATTTTTTGCCTATAGTGCATGAATAATGTCAGGAAATAATTAATAACAACTCATTTCAACAAGTTCTATTAACAGTATTTAACTGACTAATAAGAAAAGCTGCATTATGAGATACTGAATAAATCAAGGTTCAAATGTCCACATGCACAAAACTTGACATTTTTACAACCTGATGTCTACATTCACAATCAAAGATGTTGCTGGTGCCACAATAAACTGTTTTTGAGCAGCAGCTGCGAGCATACTCGACATTCAGAAATATCTGCTGCAAAGACAGAGGAGAGAGTTTAAATCTCTGAGGGTCTCGAGAAGCCTAAACAGATGGCAACAACATCTCCACTCACAACTGCCTTGCTGATCTTTTCCCATGCAGCTTGCCACGCATCATATGTCCGTTCATAAAGTTGTTACAGATGACTATCTCAGCGTGTCACTCATGTTTGGGAGCACAATGGCCCCGACTCTTATCAGGAGCGAGGGCTAAAGCTCCTTGCGAGAGCGTGACTAAAGTGCTGACGGTCTGAGCGGCTTACGAAAGAAGAGTTGTTAGTCGAGACACCTGCTGCTAAAGAGGAAGGCAGGACGATAAAGACAATGAACATGAGGATGATGATTAAAAATGGAGTGGTTGGAGTATTGAGGTGTAATGATAGTAGAAAGGTGATGATCACTGTTGAGGATAGGACACTATGGTTCCAGAAGTAAAAGTCCCATAGACCCATAGACAAAGTTAGGTGACTGACAGTCAGAACATTTCTACAGCTTGATGGATATTGTTGAATAATCAATGCAAAAGATGAACAAGTGTGTTATAAATATCTGGTTCGTTGATTAAGAAGTTAACTGCATCTCCCAAGTTGCATTTTAGAAAAAGAACATCAAAAGCAAAAACAACCGTTTTAAAATGATGTTGTGTTGATAGCAACAGGAGTTGCTGATAAATCAGATAATGCATTCTGCTGTTTTAAATCAATTCACTTGTGACCTGTAACTAGCAATCACTCATTCACACCTCTGATTGGCTTCATCCCTATAGAAAAAGAAAGGTGGCCAAGCTCATGGGTACTGTAGTATTTAGACATGTCTTACATGTCAAACCAAAGGACAAAACTGGGTCTTGAAGTTGAAATAATAAAAACTGGTGGTCAAGACATGATTGTTACATTGCTTTGTAACAACACTGAGGATATCATTTAAAGACAATTCTGAAACAGGAATAACAGGTAACAATATAATGTATACTGTATGTGTTGATTAAAGAGCAGAAAACTGGAAAATTCATGTAAAGTTCATTCCTCTTACACATGCTATTTGCAGCATAAGCATGAATTGAAAACACAGGTACACACACAGTCGCACAGTCAGATTTTTCCAATCTACATCAGCAGGTTAAGATTATTATCACACGGGCGAGAGGTGGCACCATGATTCTTATCACAGGTATGAATTACAATATTTATACGACGTGCTTTATTTGTGGCTGGCAGACGGATGGCAGCGTTGCGTTTTAATCCATTACACTGTGGTGGGGTGTCAAATTAGGCCGCTTCATTAATACACTATACACAAGCGAGAAAGAGGAGAGAATGAAGGCGGAGGGGGGGAAAAAAGAGAAGGAGGAGGAGGAGGGGGCAACTGTACATCAGGGAGAGATTATTATTATTCTGTCTCTCTCTGAGATGAGAGCAAATTATAAGAACATACACCTTCTTCATCTGTTTGGATAAGTGGGGGGTCGGCACCTGATGGATGACTGTGTTTACAAATGAGGGTGACAATGTTAAGCAGAGGAGCAGTACATACATTTCCAACCAATAAGGCTCTGGCTGGTCACACACACACACACATACACAAACACACACAAGCACACATACAATGAAGAGGCAGACTGATGATAAGAGTCCCTTGGCTACCGGATTAGGCAATCTTCCCAACCGCCAGCAGATTGATAGAGTCACTGCTCACAGACGCAATTGCAATGGGGAGGAATAAAGTTTGGCCTGCTGGTATCATCTGTGCTTACTGCCAGCTTGGTATGAATCTCTGAGGAAGGATGACCTGCGAGCAAGACGAGGCACAGGACATTTACCTCTGTTGCCTTTGTATCCACGCAGCTGTGATGGGCCACCATGGTCAGATTTCTGCCATGTCAACAAGCAATATTATCTTTGTTTGTTATTTAAAATATATAAAGATGCACTGATATTCTACTGGTGATGCTTCACAAAGCTTTTCTTCCTATATTGTTCTCTTTTAGCGCTGAAACAATTAGTAAAGTCATCAATTAATCAACAGCAAAATCAATCAAAATCAAAATATATTTGGGAGCAAAAATCTCAAACATTTCCTGCGTTCAGCTCCTCAGATTTTCTTTGTCTTGTATGATAGTACACTAAATGTATGTTGGTTTTGGAAATTGTGCTCCACATTTTCACAGTTTTCTGACATTTTATAGACCACAGATAAACTGAGAAAATAATTATCGGATTAATTAATAATGAAAACAATCATTAGCTGCTGCCGTATTCTCTTTCCTCGTGTATTCTGTTATTTCAAGTGAAGCATCTAAAAAGTTAATAGCCTGGAAATCAGTGTCTTTTTTGCAAGCTGCATAAAATGGTCACTGAAAGTAAAATGGACATGCTGTACAAACATGGTGGGTCAAGTATAATATAGTTTAAATAACAGCAGATCAGATGCAATTCAATTTGTTCTGCTTGTTAAGCATATATCTTAAGTATTTTTAGATATTAGAAAAAAACTACATCATTTTAAATTTACTTTTTGAGTTATGCGGCACTATCACAGTGGAATTACCTTGACTTAATGAAGAATAATTACACTGAGATAATTACCCCATAATTAAAGTATGCTTCTGTTAACTTTAACATTGTTTTAGTACTTAGGCATGCTTGTATTTAAATTGTGTACAAACCGTATTTTCTGCCAATCATTGTGGTTTTCATCAGCTTTTTTTGTTATGCAATATGTCTGTGAAGGTTCTCAGTCATTCAGGTCATCTTTCTTTGAGAAGAATGAATCAATTTAATCTGAGGCAGATGGACTTAGTTGAAAGAAGAATTCTTGTGGATGAGAGGTGAAACATTTTCATGAAGCGACAACAAAGTCCAGTTTGCCCCAAATTTAGCTCTTCTCAAAGATGTAAAATCTTTTTTACTTTGTCGAGGATATTCATTTATCAAATTTTTTTTTATTTGAGGATTTGTTTGGAGCTACTTGTAAAAAGCAACTTTTCAGTGTTTCCCGTGCCACAGATAGACTTTTTGACTCGGTGAACAAATAGTGCCGATACTTTCATCAACAGCCAGACTCTGGCTGAAATGAATGAATGGACTGAGTCAGTCAAGAGCAATCGCTGGCAGAGAGAGGTTAAATGTCTGCATTAGAATGTGTTTGCCCCCCCAAGCATGTTAAAGAGCCTTTCTTTCAGGATCCCCCCATAATTCCACAGGCCTTAGCATGTCATCTTTCTCCAGGGTGTCACAGGAAATAGACTGATGAATCACTTCCTGATGTCACTGCGGTGGACTGGTGACAATCAGCGAAATGATAGTGTCTGCCTGCCTACACATATCTGTAATTGATAGCCCAAACCCCAAACACTCGCCTCTCTCCACTAGCTATGATGGAACATTGGATTGAAATCACTCCAGATGAGGTGGGGTCTGGGCCATTTGTTATTTACTTGCCGCTCGCTTCGCAAACCCCCCTCCTTTCCCCAACCCCTTACCAACACCACCCTCCCTTCAACCCCCACCCCCCACTCGCCCCTGCCGCCAGAATTTTCGCCACAAGAACACATTATGGTAATCAGACAGTATGTGTGTATAGGAATCAATCAACGGAAAAGCCCATCGCGAGAGTTATGACACGGCGAAGTCTGTTTGTAACTTTTGATTAATGGGTAGATCTCCCCTGTTTTTCTGGATGGATGGGGAAGCAGGACGACCTGCAGGACCCAAAGGCTCAACATGGACAGCTTTTGGATTTCTGTTCAGGTGTAGAAAAACCTGATTTTTTGGGGAACGGGTGGGGTTGCACCCAATATGGCGAACCAACCCATTTTCTTGACAACGTATGGCTGCACAGTGGTGATGGATGCCATCTCAGATACCTCTCATCAGCATTACCGCCACCTTGGCACTGCCTCTCTCCCTCCTCTCTCTCTCTCTCGTACTTGCCATCCCGGTGCCTGCCTGATTTATAAAGTTGTTATGGCAATTCACTCTAATGTTATTTCCTGCCACATAAATACATATATCTCAGGCAGCTATTATAAGGCCTGTAATGGAGGAGCATCAGGGCTGCTCTGGGGATCCTTTTAGGATATTTGGCAGGATGTTATTGGTTGCGCTGAGAGAGAAACTTACATTAGCATTAATCCGCAAGATGCAAGATAAAAGACTGTGGGGACTGTTTTATTATCATCAGACAGGGTCTTCTTTCAACCTCTGCATTTTCCTTTTGTAAAAATGAAGTTTCAAAGCAAATTTTTATACTTTGAGTGTATCTTTTTGACCCTTTCAGCACTACAGTCTCTCAGTACAGCATTTTTTATTTTAGGATACTAGAGATGAAAGAGAATTAAGGGAAAGAGATGCAGGACAAAGTCCAACAAAGTCCTCGTATGGACTCAAACCAAGATGTTACGTAAACAAGGTCAGTTCCTTAAACCTCTGTGCTACCAAGAGGTCCCATCAGCACAGTTTATTTTTTATATTACAAATCAGCAAGAATTCATGCAGTTATTTCAGGACTATTTTAATTATTCACCATCTTTTTATGAACTAACTTCTCAGAGCCTAAAGCCTCTCGTCCCTGTTTTAACATTGCAGTATGAGCAAACACAAACAAAACAATCATCAGTCACCCTTTTGTAACTTCTGCAGATATTTAGGTTTGCAAATCCAAAGGGGCAAATTGTTTGTGGAATCTCCATTATGCCCTGTTCTAATGTTGTCATTAGCAATCAGCTCACTGGGCAAACAGGACGGCGGGAGGTGGAGGAAAATCATTTGAACCCTCGGCCTTGCCATGGATCCCTAGCCGCTGAGGGGGGTCAGGGGTGGCGGCCAGGGTGACAGCTTGGGTCAATACTCAGAAGCTGGTTGAGGATTGGAGGCACGGGGGGGGAGTCACAAGAGGGAGTTAGAGTGGGTCGTCCTCCCAGAGCAGTGAGCTTTAAGGTGAAGTCTGCAGAATGTTGAGACGACAAGGTGTGTGAGTCATAGTTGCTGACGGTGCCAGCTCAACCTAGAAGTTCACACACACACACACACACACACTACGAGCTAATGACAGGCAGAGCGGAGGTATTGAAAGGTGTGACGGCCTTGTCAGGGAGTGTCCCTCCCTGTCCTCTGCTGCCAACCAGCTTCCCCCTCCGCCACTCAGAGGGCATGGCACACCACACAAGACTGACACCTGAAATATTGAGTTATCGATACAGTGTCTACTATGTGACAGCGTGTGTGTGATGGCGTGCTTGTGTGTCATCGTACGAATGAGAGAGTTATTGATACGAGGCCTCTGTAATGTGCGTGCATTTATGTGTGTCTGTGACTTTTTCTTTGAGTGTGAGGTGTCGCTATATGTGTGATGGAGTTATTGATATTGTGCACTTGGACTCAAACTGGCCATCGATTCCTAGAAACACAACAGCGGCATGCAAGTCAGATAAAACCGGCATGCTTCAGAAACACGACTGATAGGTTTGCTGGCAGAATCCAAAGTTTTCAGCAAAGACATCCAAGGACTTTGAAGATACATGTTCCTGAAACTACTCCATCAGCTAACATCATGGGCAGATTTTATATGTACACAATTGATGACATTTAGGTAATAACATTTGCGTGTGGGCAACGAAAAATGAAGAGAAAAAAAATGAAGGAAAAAAAAGGTGCCGGTGGGTAATAGAAAAATCCAGAGGTATGATGTCAGGTATGGATGTGAGATATACAGACATTTTTTTTGCCAGCCCTATTTCAGCCAGACAGTAGGGGGCTATTTGGAATGGAGGAAAGTAATAACCTCCATTTGTTCCCCCTTGTCCCTCAGCTTATGAAAAACGCCTTTACAACTTGCTTTGCCTTAACTGGGTTTTCTGGAAGATTTTGAAGTTTGGCAACTTGTCACTCGGATTGGAGCTGTTGGAAATATGATGTTCAGGTCACGGCTTTCTCTGCTAGTTCAATATGTTGCTGTGTGATTGAGGCAGGCTTGGTGAAGGGGATTTGGGCTATTAATAAAGCGCAGGGTGGTCTTGGGGCCAGCACATCTTGTACTGCTGTACAGAAAAAAAATGATATATATATATATATATATTTCTGTGAATATGTCGGAAAAAAAGCCTTTTATCTGGTTAAAAGCTGAATATTTTTGTTAATTTTTTCTAAGAAAAAATGAACATGCAATTGTTTGGCTAAATCACCAGCCATATCTATGCTGTGTGTTATTCCACATTCTGGTCTGGCGCTCTCCGAGCCCCCGGAGAGCTCGGTCAGCCGGCTGAGCTCCCCGCTCCCCCTGTCTCCATCACTATCAATTGTCTTTGAACAGCTCTGACCATCACCTCAATTATCCGTTGTCCTGCCCACCTGATGGGTTTTTTGCCAACTATAACTTCTCTGTGGATGGACAGGGAATAATGACAGCTGAGGCCTGTGCTTGGGTAGCAGGGGTAGAATACAAAGAGGCCCGTATGGATGTAGATGTGGCTGTAAAATCGGCTTCTCCACCGCACGCACACACTGACACAAACAGGCTTACAAAAGACACACGCAAACATGAGTGCGTACAGTGTTGCAGCTGCGTAGACACTCACACAGAGATATCCACAGATGTTGATGCAAGCGCGCGCACACGTAAACCCCTTTTCCCACCTCCTGCTGTAGAAAAGCCATTTACTGACCGAGCGCGGAGGTGTCAAGCTCTAAAGTGAATCTAAGAACGTGCTTGATGTGTTCTCTCTCTCCCTCTCCTTCTTTCTGTCTCTCTCGCTCTCTCCGAGGCTGAGAGAAACTCATTTACCCTGCAAATCCAAATACACGAACAGAGTGGGAAAATGTATTCATACCACAGGTGATCTTATTATGGGCGCGGTAAACTGAGCAATGAGAACATCATCCACTGCAAATGACACCTAAACATATATCGACAAAGAAAGAAAAAAAGTAATATCATCTGCATAATCAGAGAGAAGCAGTCAGATATCATCGTCTGGGAAATGGAATGAATCGAAAAGTTCAGTGCCAGAGCGTCATGCTATTTATGCGTGATAGTGATTCGATTTAAAGTCAGCGAGGAATCTCCATGTTGTTAGTGCATGTGAAAATAAGCGTGCGGTGGGTGCTTTAGCTATTAGCCAAGCAAAATAAAAGGAAGAGATAATCTAGTGCCGCAGTTTACAGGAAATTCTGTACGAGACGAGACTCTGGAGCGGACGCATGATCACAACCTAATAAAGCATACAACGAATCAAATTCAATTATTACACTATTACATCATCTACTTTATTTAGATTGTCCACTGATGACACTCAGCCATCTATCAGGTCATGAAAACTAGACACTGAACAGGAAAAGTGTCACTGTAATGCCTTTACTGCATCCTGTAGAGGACTTTTACTAGAACTAATCCCTGCCCCAACATTATTCCCACCTGACCTCATGTGTAATCTTTAGTCTAAGACCTAGATAACTATTGTTTCACTGGAGCTGAAACTATTGGTGGATTAATGGATTAGTTGATCAGAAAGAAAGATAAATGCAACTATTTTGATGACGATGAATTTTTCAAACAAGTTTCGTTGATCTCATTTAAGAAAATAAACTGGGGGCGGTCTGTAGCGTAGTAGGTTAAGCGGCCGCCCCGTGTGTGGAGGCTACAGTCCTCGCTGCAGCTGGCCTCGGTTCGATTCCCGCATTGGACGGCCATTTGCTGCGTGTCACTCCCCCTCTCTCTGCCCCCTGATTCCTGTCTATCTTCAGCTGTCCTATCATTAAAGGCATAAAAGGCCAAAAAAATAATCTTAAAAAGAAAATAAACTGAAATGTTCAGTGCTGTTACTAAACCATACTACTCCAATATCAATACTCTGCGGTATTAAATACACAAAGTTTCAAAGTTGCAGTAAAAATTTGATTTATGCTGTAACTACATCTTGTCTGGTGTGTTACAATGTTCTGATCACAATAAAAGAGAATAAAAGACAAAGAGCCAAAACTGAAGATCATCAATCAAATAATGTGGACACATTAAATGCAGATTCACTCAAAATGTTGGTAATGGTAATGTTATTAAAATATTCCCACAGACTATATGATTTTAGAAATAATCTAGCAATGCGTCGTATAACATTTTTTGGAATAATATTCTCCTATTCTACAGTAAAAATGGCCGCCCTGTGCTGCTGTAACATGAACAGAAATTCTCATGTAAGGTTATCGTTGGCTTATGGTGGGAAATTATTATTCTGGATTGTCTCAGGACCATCCAGCCAGATAGCTGAGCCATTAGCATTTTCCTCTTTGTTCCCATCTATAAACATTTTTGTTGTCCTGAAGGGTCATCTCTGTATTCTTCCATCTCTCCCTTCCTTCGTAATGAATGAGTGTAATTACCAGGCCTGATTGGTTGGAAGGTCATTGGGAATCCTGTAATTTTTCACTTATGTTAAACTTGTGTTTGTGATGAATGTATCCAACCTTTCTGCATCCCTCCTTAGATTACTCTAGGCATAGAAATGCATCCACAAATTAAGCTGTTCATTGAACACTGCTCCTGGCCGGCCATGAGTAAGTTTATACAGATAAACAAATGGAAAGAGGTGGTGCGGTGGTTTTTAATGCCTGGTCTATTGTAGAGACGGTATATTGTATTTTTAATCTTTTTTTTTCTTATTCCAGCTTCACTCTGTGTTTTACACATAGCATGCACAACGAGACAATGTGGAATATGAAAAGTTATTTTATGGTATTCCTCCTGCGGATGAGGAGCAGCAATGACGATGATTTTCCAGATTTAAGTTTTTTGAGCACATGGCGTGTATTAGCAATACATGGTTTGTCTGTTAGAGATGTCATCCATTAATTCTAACCTTAAATCCCTTTTAAAGATGTTTGTTCAGCTACATGGCTGAGGTGGTCTTGTATTGAATTTAATCAGATTTGCATGAATTTTCAGGCTTTGTTCATCCCTAACAACCAAACTCAGAACAAACAACAGATTTCCAAAATACGATTTCACTCCTATCTGTTCAGTCTCCCATTAAAACGCCCTACTTGGATCTTCACGTCTTTCTTGTTTTCCCTTCAAAGCAGGAGAATGTTTTTCCCCAGACCTTAACCTATCACCTCCGTCTCTCTTAGTTCATTTTCCCATTTTCTAAACTTTTCTTCCCCTCTCTTTGGACCTATAATCTGAGTGTTTGGTTGAGGTTTCTCTTCTGTCGGTTAAATTAGTGGCCTGTCAGAGATGGTTCTGCTGCAGGGCGCTGGCAGCTGCCCCACTCACTCCACGGCCTATCAGGCTCACATTCAGCTGTCCATGAAGGAGGGATGGAAGGACGGAGGGATCATTGGGTGAAAGTGAGAGAGATCAGGCTTTTAGAGGGCCCAAAGAATGGAGGGATGTAGTGATAGAGAGGAAAGAGGGATGGGTTCTTGATGGGAAGAGGGAGTAGAGATATGGTTGAAGAATGGTGGGATGGAGTAGAGGAGTGTATCCACTCAGGGGCCCTGTGGCCAAAAGCCAGATAGTGAGTTTGGATGGGCGCAGAGGCTATACTCTCCTTGTCTTCCTCTCTCTCTTTCCTTGTTTCTTTCTCTCCTCTTGTTTCTCTTACAATTGCCTTCCTGGTGGACTCCTCAGCTTCTTTCTCCCTCTCTCTTCTCACTCTCTCTTTTCTTCCACAATCAGCCGGCTGACAGGCGGACTGGGGCCATGATGGACGATGCCCTCTCCGAGTCCGACAACATTTTCTCTCAGTCCCCGAAGCAAGATCGGGCAGCATCAGAGGTAGCCCGGTGCTGGCCTCTTTCAGTGTTTGTGAGGTCCAATTGCTGTGTTCAGTCACCCCTCTCACGACCCCCATATCAGCTGCGCTGGGCTTGTGCAAACTGGAGCTGACCACACGGCCCTGTCTTCTCAAAATCTGCACACTGGCCATGCCACAACATTTAACCACATTTCAACTCTGTGACTTTTCTCTCTTTCTCTTTGTCACAAGGAGCAAAATAGAAATATGAGATCATAAACAGAGAAAAATATATGTATAAGGACATCCAGAACTGTAAGAAAATAAGACCTCTGCCAGTGTGAAATTGAATTCATAATAAATAATCCATTTTTGTATAATCCTAATTTCCCAGATCAACCATTTCACCGGTTAAATTAGATTTTTTTCATTCTTCATTTACTAACAACTAACTTATCAATTAGATAATCCATTTAATTATTTTAATCAATATGGTGAATATTTTGTTAAATCCGCTTAAATACGCTTGCAAAGTTAAAATATTTTTAGTCTCCTTCAGCACAAAACAAAAAAGCAGCCACAACTTAATTCAATCTCATTAATTTGATAATGCTTAATCAATGAGCCCCGCTGTGTTAAAAGGTCTAGTTCAAACATTGATTACTGTCTTTCAATTCTTCCCCAACAATAAGCTGTGGGAGGCAACTTATCATTATTGGCCTTAAGATGCTTTAATCTGCGCTTCCGGAGGTGTCTTCGCCGTGTAAAAAATGGTGGAGGAGGGGAGGTGTAGTCTTATTATTGCTGAAATACCAAGTTTTCCCCCTTCACACATACACCTCACAATGTGTTGGTACACCCCCGGCCACCCAACCACCACCTCCTCAAACCCCTGGGCCCCCCGCCCCCCCATCCCCAGCCTTAATCCAATTTGTTCAGTCCCCCTGTCTTCTGCTGGCACAAAATTAAAGGCCTGCTCCCACAAAAACACCTCACATTTCCAAGGTATTGGCTGCCCTGCAAGACTAGAAACTTCATTTATTCTGGCTAACTTCTCAATTATCTTCCCAGTAGTGGAGACGTGTAAAAAGTACAAAAATCAATAGGATTCCATTCCCCTTGTATTGGAAAGGGGAAAATTAATGAGATAGGACACTCTCTTAATCAGAAATAAATGTTTTAATTCAGATAATGACATAGTTTTCCCTTGCAGAAGGATGACAAATGCCGAGGTGCTGCGAGACCCACCAAGAAGCCGTTTCAATTTTATTGTAAATATAAAAGGTATTGATCTGCGAGATGTACAAACCCTATTGCTTACAAAAGCCATTCAGGGGGACTGGGAAAACTATTAAGCGGCGGGTCAGAAATCAATAAACAACACTAAGAGGTGGCTGTGCCTGCCCTCTCTGGCAGATCTCTGGAAAGCCAAATGGCAGAGTTAGTGACAGGCGCCTCCGTGGCGGAGCAATGTTAAGGATGATAGGGTCAGCTGGTTAATGTGGCGAGGGCCCTGACAGGTCGGCAGCCCACCTCAGAGCTGGAGGCCTGACAAGCTGCCATTTAAACAGACACTGACTCATCAGCCTGTCGCTACAGTTAGTGTTTCACTGTGGTGGTCCTCCGCTGACAGGAGCCATTCTGCTGTTTCTGTCTTTCACTTGATTTCTTTCTCCTTTGCTTTCTTTCTCTCTATTCATCTTTGTCTCTCCCTTTTCTGCCGGGTCTTCTTATTTTCTCTTGGTCGTTTTTTTTCTTTCTCTCTTTCTTGCTCTTTTAGTTGTTCCTCTCCACCCAGGTTGCTTTGCATCCACTTTAGATCAGGCAGGCAGCAGTACTTACATATGCATGTCTGATGTCGGAATAAACCGGTGAGAGAGAACAAGCTGTTTGTATTTGGATTGCTCCGGCTTGAATGCGTAAGTTCGACGCGCTGACAGTTGACAGTGTTGCCCTGCTTGTACACATACACTCATTAAATCAAAAGTTCAAATTTGATCCAGAGCATTTGTCATGTTTTTATCTGCAATCTTGTTCCTCTGTTTCACATATGTCGTGTTTTTTTTTGTTTTTGTCTCCTCTGCTGAATATAATCAAAATGACAAAAACAAAACAAATCTGTGTAAAGCATCTATTTTGAAGACTACTGTGACAGCATACAGCGTGCTATTCCTTGATGCTTTCTGTGTTCTTTATAAATATTTCTGTGCTTGAGGTATTTGATGTTTTAAACATAAAGTGGCTGTTGTACATCAAGACAGGACGAGTTTGATGTTTTGAAAAAGTCCAAAGCACACAAATACGTTTACATATATTTGATAAATCAAACTGAATCTGACAGACAGATTCTCAAAGACCAATATGTACAGGTTATGTCAGTGCCCAGTGGGAGAGAGAGGTTATGGTGGGCCTGAGGGATGGATTGGAGTTGATTTAAGAGCAGGGAAGGGAAAAAGTTGGGTTGTCTGAGCAGTAATTATGGGGAAAAGCAGGCGACTGACCAGCCAGTCAGGTCAGATGACTTAACCTCAGATCTATGCACTCCATTGGACTGTCGGAGGGTCAGGGCCCTCTGGCAACTCTCACATCCTGGGCCCACATCCTTTGCTGACATCAGAGCCATGCAACAGTACACTGTCAATCAGGGCGTGTAACATCTTGTTACATTAATATTAAATTATGATATTACATGTGTCCTAGACAAAATATGGATGAATGACAGGACAGATGAGACACAGAGAGAAAAGCCGTACTACAAGGTTATCAGTGTTTGAATCCAAAACTCCTCAGGAACATGTGAAGCGCTTTCAGCTGCTGAGCCACTGGGACACCACAGCAAAGCTATCTTAGCAAACATTGTAAATTGATAAATCATTGAAAGACGCAGAGGGACTGTATCTGCAGGGAGATGCTAAGCAGGCTTAGAGGGGATCAGTCTGTGAGTATT